>NC_138551.1:113394325-113961325 GCF_964273705.1 Natrix helvetica | reverse complement strand
TTATGGAATACTCAAGAAAAATGCAACCCCCCCCCCGTACATCTACACCAACACCAGTAGATTTGGATGTCTTAGAGCAGAGGATGTTTGAGAAAGAGACAGAAGAACAAAGAAAGCAGATACAAAAAGAGAAGGAGGTGCAGGGTGCTGTAGGTGGATCTCGAGTGGACCCCTCCGGATCTCTGTTGAGCTCCTTCTTGGAAGAAGGACCGTCTAAGACTCTCATTGAAATGCCGATACTTAAACCTGTCGAACAACGTATTACTAGATCCACGACTAGACAAATGCTAGAATCTCACAAGCGGGTGGACCCCCAAACACAAGGTGCTAAGAAAGAAGTTAAGAAGCAAACCGGAGCCATGGGAGGAGCAGGGCCGAAGATTAGTCTTATGGAGAGAGACCTTCAGCAAATGCTTTCAACGCTCCAGACCAGATCCAAAGATGCTTAAGCTATTATCTTGGAACGTGAATGGAATGAACTCCCCACAAAAAAGGAAAAAAATATTTTATTATTTGAAGCAATTTAATAATGATGTTGTTTGCCTTCAAGAGACTCATATTAGGTTGCAAGACCAGAAGTATTTAGTGAATTCAAAATTGGGAACATCTTATGCTGCCTCTGATTTGGTAAAGAAAAATGGTGTGGTGATATATATAAATAAAAGATTTTCAACTAAAGTTATAGAGGCGGATGACACTGGTAGATATATAGCAATTGAACTTGATACAGACTTTGGTCCTATTTTGGTGCTAGGAATATATGCACCAAACCAACGCCAAGAAAGCTTTTATAAGATGCTCCATTTAAAAATCTTAGACTGGAACTTTAAGAGTATTCTAATAATGGGAGATTGGAATGGAGTGATTTCTCCAAGGATAGATAAGAGTACAAAGACTAAACTCACTACCAAATTACCAAAGGCTTTTTTTGACTTACAAGATGACCTGAAATTAAAAGATGTTTGGAGGACACAACATCCAAATGAGATGGATTTTTCTTTCTACTCAGATAGACATAAATCCTTTTCAAGGATTGATTTCTTTTTGTTAACACCGGATCTACTTCCTAAAGCTAAGAAATCCAAGATATTCTCCAGGACACTTACCGATCATAGCCCGGTGTGGTTACAAATTGAGTTAGGGAAGAGGCCAAGAATGTCTTGGAGAGTAAATGAAAATTTATTTAGATACGAAAAAAATGTTGATGAACTTAAAAAACACATGAAGGAATTTTTCAGTTTTAACATGAATAAGGGTACTCCCATTGAAACAGTTTGGGAGGCAAGTAAAGCTTACATGCGTGGGGTCCTGATACATATGAATTTTAAACATAAACAAATTAGACAGAAAGGGAGAATGGAATTGGAAGATGAAATAAAAAGCAAGGAACAGCTGCTTATAGTAAACCTGAAAGACCAGGCGCTCCAGATGGCGCTAAAGCTGTTGAAAGATCAATTTCAAATGCTTATAGCAGAACAAACAGCAACTAACTTACAATTTGCTAAACATAACACCTTTGCTAACGCTAATAAACCTGGTAGGTGGTTGGCTTATACTTTGAGAAGGAATACGAATGACAGAATTATTGATAGAATTGAGTATGGAGGGAAGATGGTATATCAACAAGATTTGATTAAAAAATCATTTGTGGACTATTATGCTAAGCTATATGTACAGGATGATATACAGAACAAGTCAATAGATGATTTTTTGGAAGGAAAAAGGGTTGCTAAAATTTCTGTGCTTCAAAAGGCAAATCTGGAACGTCTGATAACTGCTGATGAGATTACTTTAGCTATAAATCAACTTAAACTAGCTAAGGCTCCAGGGACTGACGGTTTGACTGCAATGTACTATAAAACTTTACAACTGGAAATGATTGAATATCTTACACAACTATTTTGTAATATACAACAAGGAGGTAAAATACCCTCCTCATGGAAAGCGGCTTTTATCTCATTGATACCTAAAGACAAAGAGGGCCCTAAGGAACCAGAGGATTACAGGCCGATATCTCTTCTGAACACAGATTATAAAATATTTGCTAAGGTACTAGCCAACAGATTGATGCCGGTTATTCAAGAGATTATTCATCATGATCAAGCAGGATTTATTGAAGGCAGACATATGAAGGAGAATGTAAGGTAACTCATAGATTTAATTGACTATCTTGATAAGAATAAGCAGATCTCTGCAGTGCTGGTCTTCTTGGATGCAGAGAAGGCCTTCGATCGAGTGAATTGGAATTTTCTAACCAAGACTTTGAAAAAGATGGATATGCTGCTTCCTTCATCTGGGCTTGACAAGGGCCTTTCAGCTGGGCCTCCATTGATCCCTGGGGAAAAGGTTGCATGGCTGAGGCTTGTCTGGCAAATTTAGCAGCTTGTCTTTTCCCAGGCAGCTTCATTTGCCTCTCTGCTGGCTGAGGTTCCTGGAGGAGCTGTCCCTTCAGCACTTTTCCCTGTCTTGCTATTGGCAGGGAATAATCTTTGGAAGGGGGAGCCCTTTCCCCTTCGAGCTTCCCAAGCTTTTCCCCCTGCTGCTTTGTGAAGGGGGGCAGAGCCCCCATGCCTGACGCTGGTTTTGTGCCGGCGTGGGTGGGGGCGAGGAAAAGGGCAGCTCAGCTGCTGTTCCCAGATCTTCAGCTGCTGTTCTTATGTCTTCTGTTGCTCCCTGTTGGGGCATTGCAACTGATTGAGGGTTCAGTCCCTGGGGTTGCCCCGGGCCAGTTATCTGAAATTGTGCCATCTGCTGAGGAGGGGCAGGCTTCCATTGGTATTGCCCCCATCCATGGCCCGGGAAGAAAGCCCACCCCAGTGGTGCTTGATTTGCAGGCTGCAGCCCAAACATCGGTGGCTGGCTAGGGGGAGAAATCCCCCATCACCCTTGCTGCTGGCTGGATTGACTTCCCCATCCTGGTTGAGGGCCTATCTGCTCCCCAGGGAGGAGGGGCAGTGCAGTTGGTCTTACTCCAGCGGCAAAGTGTTGGCCTGACCCGCTTGTCACTGTATGGAAGGAGCATAAATCTCCACTCCAGTGCATTGCAGAGTCTCTACCAGGGAAGATGAACATGGGCTGGGCCATGGTCCACTTGGGTGGTTCAGAGCTAAGGCAAGGGTTGATTTCACCCACATTCAGCTGTCCAAATTGGTCTGGGAGGTCGGTCAAAGGCTGCCTGCGTGAGGGTGGCTGGGATCCCGAGTCATCACGGTGGCCATTGGACATTTGCTTTGGTCTCCTCCAGTCGTGTGTCGAAGCTGCCCTTGCACCCCCCTGTGGCTCCAACAGCTCCCTAGACGCAATAAATCCTGAGGCTTCATCTTGCAGAGCTAGTTCCGATTGCGAGGGAGGCCTAGGGGTCGGCTCTTTGTGCCTGGCTCCCAGCTGGCATTCCCTCTCTGTGGCCTTTGCCGCCTCTACCACGGCTTTGGAAGGCACGTAGATGGTCTCAACATAGATAGGCGATCCGTCATCTGCTGCTTTCCCCATGGCTTTCTCCTCCTCCTCCTCCATCTTCACTGAGTTTTTGCACTGTCCAAGTTCGGGTCAGTGCTGGGACTCAGAACCCCGAACAGCACCCCAAATTTTGGGGTAGCTGGTGAAGTATTTTAAGGGAGATTCAGGTTAATGTCAGGGTTCCAAATAGCATCCAACATTAAATCAGAGCCCAAGGCAAAGTATTGCTCTAAGTTCCAATTTGTTAAGAGAGCCATGTTGGCACATCTGGGAAAACCTGAATCTGAAAGTTTCCCGGTTTTCCCCACCCAGTTGAAAGTTCATGATCTTGCCCCCACACCCACAAAACCATCCCATGGTCCAATCTTCCACTGCCATGCTGACAGTTCCACCCATCCAGTTCTAGTCAGGTGCAGAGATGTAGAGACAAAGGATGACCTTGGCAATCTAAAAGGAATTTTATTTTGGCTACATAGCATTAAACGCCATACCATCCCCCCTTCCATTTTCCCATAATAGAAATGGCATAGTAGAATAATAGAAAGTGTGGCAAGCCAAAGATCCAAAAGGAATATGGCTGCAGGCCTGACACCAGGATGTTCCCCAGATGTTCCTCCTAGGGCAGAAAGGTTGTGATTTTGGGGTACACATTGACCTCTTCTCTTGTAGGGATGCTAATCTTCTGGACACCTGGGACAGAATCTGTATCTGAAAAACAGAAGAGTAGCATCTCTCGTATTCATCCCAATCACTCTTTGATTTTCACTGTGTGGAGGAGAACCATGTTAGCCTCTTGGAGTCCGGAGCCACCTATTCTGCCTCTGAAATTTTAATGGGAGGCATCGGCTTCTGTGGGTTTTGCAGCTCTTCAGATCCAGAGGAAGGAATGCAGCAGGATTAAACTCCCTGTGAATGGCAGAAAAATAAAAAAAGAAAGTTGAGTATTGTTAAAGATTTCTGGCCCATGGCCTAACAAATAAACAGAAATGGATAAAGGTAGAATTAATTTGGGGCAATAATAACCAGTTGTTTTTTCCAACCTCCCCTCCTTAGTTGATGTCTATTTAAAATATTTTTTTTCTTAATATAAAATACAAATGAAAATAAAGACAATGGAAAATAGGGGAAAGAGGAATACAGTGAAGAAAAAAAGAGAAACAAATAAACAAGGACTTCCAATTTCTTTTGGTCTTAGTACCACTTTATAACGCTTTGGTAAGGCCACACTTGGAATACTGCATCCAGTTCTGGTCGCCACGATGTAGAAAAGATGTGGAGACTCTAGAAAGAGTGCAGAGAAGAGCAACAAAGATGATTAGGGGACTGGAGACTAAAACATATGAAGAACGGTTGCAGGAACTGGGTATGTTTAGCTTAAGAGAAAGAAGGACTAGGGGAGACATGATAGCAGTGTTCCCATATCTCAGGGGTTGCCACAAAGAAGAGGGAGTCAAACTATTTTCCAAGGCACCTGAGGGTAGAACAAGAAGCAATGGGTGGAAACTAATCAAGGAGAGAAGCAACTTAGAACTGAGGAGAAATTTCCTGACAGTGAGAACAATTAATCAGTGGAACAGCTTGCCTCCAGAAGTTGTGAATGCCCCAACACTGGAAGTCTTTAAGAAGATGTTGGATAGCTATTTGTCTGAAACGGTATAGGGTTTCCTGCCTAGGCAGGGGGTTGGACTAGAAGACCTCCAAGGTCCCTTCCAACTCTACTATTGTATTGTATTGTATTGTATTGATGTCCTACGTCTGGACCTTGTGGAGGGTGGGGTGGCGGAGGTGAGGGGGGGGGGTAGAAGCGGTGCAGAAGGGAAACAAAGAACTTGATACACAGCAAATGAAAACAGAATTTGAGAGAATGTCCTTCTATCTTAGATTTCAAAATGTCATAGAAGCAGATGGGGAAAATATAAGGGACATCATGACAAACATTTTGGCTGAATATATACACAAAGAAAAACAACAGATGGAATGGGAGATAGATCTGGTCTACAGAGTGAACTCAGCTTATGCCAGAACACACAATGTACCCAGGGAGGTCCATATTAAATTTCTTAGAAAAAGCACAAGAGACGAAATTCTGGGTGTACAAAGGGGGCAGGCACTGATATACCACGATAGGGAAATAACCATCTTGAAGCAGATCCCCAAGAAAATTAGGGAAAAAAGGAAAAATTATTCGCAATTGGCGAATAAATTATACCAGAAGGGGGTGTGGTTTAGATGGTTGATGCCTGAAGGTATGCTGATATTCTGGGAGGAGACAAGAATTAGAATTAACACACCCATAGAGGCACAGGACTTTATGGAAAAAAACAAAACACACCTAGAAAAAACAGAAGATCCTACAACGGATATGCAGGACACGGGAGGGGCCGGAGCTCTGCCAGCGGGGGGAGAAGGGGCAATACCAAGAAAGCTCAGATCACAAAAATGAATAAGAAAATTTCATTGTTATAAACTGACCGAAAGTAGTAATGGAATTATATGTGGATTATATATTACAATGTATAAACTGATTGAAAATACCAATAGAATTAATATGCTGACTATATATGAATATGTATTAATGTTTTATACTCAAATGTATACTATGAGTTTGGAGGGAGGGGGCGCCTGCCACACTTTGCAACTGCCAAAATTTGTATACCTTTCCATTTACCTTTTCCCTTATAAATGTTAAAAAAACCAATAAAATTTTGATTATTTTTATTTTTATTACCTTTTGTGATTTCTTGTTTCCATCTGCCATACGCAAAATGGCCACGAGAGGGCAGGCTATTATAGCTAATGCAGTTTCCCGTAGACTTTGAAAACCTCTGTTTTCATTTAATTTGAGAAATATTTCACCCTATTTTCACCTCAAGAGAGATTGGGGACTCAAACTAAGATCCCTCGTCGGATTTAGCCCGATCCCCACCCTGATTATTTTTATTTATATTAACTTTTGCGATTTCTTGTCTCCACCTGCCATATGCAAAATGGCCACGGGATGGCAGGCTATTATTGCTAATGCAATTTCCCATAGACTTTGAAAACCGCTGTTTTCATTTAATTTGAGGTCTCTTTCTCCCCGCTCTTCTGCAGAGACCCCTTGGAGCAAGGACAGGAAGGCTGAAGGAGGCCGAAGGGCAGGCAGCCCTCCATGGAAAACCAGACCTTTGTCGACCCTTCACAATTACAGGGGCACTGAAAAAGGTCCTCAGAGTTACGGCCTTCGCAACGTTCTCACAGTCCCATGATCAGCCTTTGGCAGCCAGCATGCATTTGCCAGGGTTGCCGTCTTTCAGTCACGTGGCCTCCATGACCACCTACGACCGCTGCAGCACCTGCCATAAATCACGTGATCAAAACTCAGGCACTTGGGAACTGGGATGTATTTATGAGAGTTGCCGTACCTTGGGGTTATGGGATCACTATAAGATTTGCTTAACGACCGCTTGATTTACTTAACAACTGCACTCATTTGCTTAGCAACTGTGGCAAAAAGGTTGTAAATGACACAGAACGTACTTAGCAACAGAAATTGTGGCCATAAGTGGAGGACTTAATCAGAACTTCCCTTTTCTTCTCCCTTCTGCTCACTTCCTGGGAGCCTGGAGTGTTGATCTCGGACTTTGGAGGTGGGAGGGGCCAGAACCATTCATCAATGAGAATTCTCCCTGCTTGAGCGTCATCGGTCTCTGGGCAGAGTCCTTTGGGGCTTCACCTGAAGGAGGAGGCCGTTCATGGCAGAGAGAGAAGTGGAGAAATTGGGAGGGGGGATCCCTTTGGTATTTGGGGGGGGGAATGCAGCTTGGGGGGGTTCATGGCAGCCCTAGACCGGACCTTCCACTTTCTTTGCTCTCTTCCCGAGTCTCAGCCAGGGATTCCCGCTTCCCCCCTTCTTATCCCTCCCCCCTCATTGACATCCAGAATAGCGATTCCTGAACCCCAAACCGAGCTGTTATTTGCTGTGGGTCAGAAAACCCCACAGCGCTGCGGGTACAAACAGCCCTCCGGCAGCCCCTTTGCCAGGAAGGGATCAAAGGCAGAAGCTTCCGGGAAGGAGAGGGAGGGCAGTGGCCCCAAAGGGTTGGGGGAGGGGCACTTCGAATGAGAGAGAGAGAGAGAAAGAGAGAGGGAGGGAGAGGGAGGGAGAGAGAGAGAGAAGGTGCCCAAGGCCTCCCCAGCCAGCCCACTCAGAGACCCCCAAGTCCCCGCTGGCTGTGGGGCTGTGCCTCTCTTTCACTCATCCACTGCAGCCCCACTCCATGCTGGATCGGGGGGGGGGGGGACGACAAAAGGAAGTCCACCCTCCCCTCCAGGGCTAGCATGAACCCCCTTGAGCTGCCCCCCTCCCCCAAAACTGAACATATTCCCCCTCCCTCTCTTTTCTCTTGGCACCAAACTCTCTCTTCCATCGGGTGAAGTCAAGGGAGACTCTGCCTGGAGACTGATGACACTACAGTAGCGAAAATTCCTATTGGTCCGCTGGGGCTTCGTCGGATCCTGGGAAAACATGATTTGCTTGCCTGCATTTCTCTGCACATTCCGCATTTCTCAAGCATTGCGTCATTTGAAGCCCCGGTTTGTGCTTGGCAGCACCTGCGTGGGTCTCCCCTGATGCTTCCAGCTCCAGAGGAGGAATCTGGAAGAGGTGTGGAGCGTTTGTCTCAGATTTCGGAGGTGGGAGGGCCGGGCCAGAACTAGAGGCAGCACCAATGAGAATTCTCCCTGCTTTAGCGTCATCAGTCTCCGGGCAGAGTCCTTGGGGGCTTCATCTGAAGGAGGAGAGCCAGTTCTGCGGAGGGAGGGAGGTGGGGAAAGTGGGAGGGGGGATCTTGGCCTCAAGAACCTACTGGGGCTTCTTCTCTGCTTGGAACGCTCTCCTGCACTGGGGGAAGTCAAGGGAGATTCTGCCCGGAGACCAATGACGCTGAAGAAAGGAGATTTCCCATTGGTCCTCCTGCTCTTTCTGGACCCTCCCAATCCCGAAGTTCGAGGAAGCCCCATTGTGGGTTCAGCAGAGTTTCTGCAATGCCTTCGCTTTGCGGAGAGAGGGAACCAGTGGGGAATTCCACTGCCTGAACCAAAGTGATCCACGGGATCTTGAGACAGGCCGTTTTCTCGGGGGCGGGGGGCACACCCTCAGGAGGGGGTTGGGGGGTAGGCGGAGGCAATTCAGCTGGTTGGCTGAACTGCTCATACAATTAACAAGCAGTTTTAGGGAACCCGTGGCATCTGGGGGGGGCGGGGGGGCGGGTCAGCATGGATTTTGGACTTATCTTAGTCTGGTCCATCAAATCTTTTTCACTTGCTTAAAATGGAATTTGCAAAGTGACCCGAGTGGCAACCAGAAGCCATTCTGAAACCTCAGGCTGACTCCTGATCCACCCACAATCTCTGTGGTTGGAAGGCAGAAGATTTTCCATGGGTGCCTCTTGCTAGAAACCTGGATGTGCCCCCTCCCCCTATTCCCTCTCCCCTCCCTTCTTGGACCTGGATGAATAGGCTGCATTGAATGCTCTCATGCCACAATCCAGAGCATTTGAGGCTGCCTCTACACAGGATCCCCTCAACCTCCTCCCGGAGAGAGTCTCAAGGGCTTTTTTCCCTGGGCCTCTTCTCCAGCCTTTCACACACACAAGCCCACTTGGGATAGAAGCAGGGAGATGCTTTATGGACAAATGATAGAGTGGGAAATTAAAGGGACAGATTAGATGTTGCTATTTTCATTCTCTGGATGAGGAAGGAAAAAAGTGGGGATTTCTAAAGAGTAGATATGGAAATAATAACAAACCCAAAGTGAAACCTCAGACAGCTGTTCCAATCGATGCTTTCTGTGAAAGGGGTTTCTAGTGCCTTTTGAATAAATAAAAAAAGAGTTGAGCTTCAATGCATTTTTTAAAGTTAAACTTTCATCAAAACGATGTGGATAAAATCCATTTCCACCAGGCCTTCCTTTCCTCTGGGGTCACCCACCTTCCTGAGGGTTCAGCATCCTCCCCCCCCCCCTTCTTTAGAGGTCTCTGCCCTCCTGAATGCTGTTCCGGGTCTGATGAGAGCATTAAAAGAAAGCCTGTTTTTCCTAGAGGCAAAACTGGGAGCCAATGAAGGAGACTATTCGTAGCTCAGGGTTGACCTGAGGCCCCTTGGGCTCTCGGAGCTTCCTTGTTTTCTTGCAGACATTTCATGACCCATCGAGGTAACACCACCAGGGCTAGAAGCGTGGGAAGCTGAGAAAATGAGGTGTGAGTGTATTTTTTTTTTTTTTTTTTTTTTTTATTAAAAGAGTTTTGTACAAACAAATTTTCCCCCTTTTCACCCCCCCCCCTCCATACAATATAAATCTCATACAAATGCTATACCCCCCCGCAAAAATTCACATTCAAATATTATACCAAACACTTTACCCCCTCCCCACCCCCCATCTTAAAATAGATTACTCATAACCCCTCTCCTCCCAACAAAAACTATAGAGATTAGTCTTAAATTAATAATAACACATTGATCATTTTCTAAGCTAATTTAACATCTATAATTCTTAATATAAATTTCTCTTAGCCTAACAATGTTTCATTAGTCCCATCTTCTAATTTATTCATACATATATATTGCCCCACCCTCCACCCTAACCCTCCCCCACCTCCCGCACAAACCCACCCCCCTGACTTCCGCTGTATACCACTCTAATAATTCCAAACATCCCATATACTATTTACTCTGATCATCTACGGTCTAAACATTCTTACCTAAAGGCTAGATAATAACTCCTAGTCTGGTATTTATTCTGTATATAATCAATCCATTTTGCCCATTCCTGTGTGTAATCCTCCTGTTTCTGAGCTTTTAAGAAAGCTGAAATTTTTGCCATTTCAGCGAACCCCGCCACCTTCTGAATCCATTGATCAATTGTTGGCAAAAAATCTTTTTTCCAATGTTGCGCAATCAACAACCTAGCTGCTGTAACCATATACAAGGCCAATTTTGTTTCCCCTTTGGTAAAATCCTTAACTATACCCAATAAAAACATTTGTGGAGTGAATTGTATTCTTTTCTTAAATACATTCTGCATAACCCACCATATTTTTATCCAAAAAGCTTTAACCTTGTTGCAAGTCCACCATACATGAAAAAAGGTAGCATCTAGACACCCGCATCTCCAACATTTTGGTTGAACATTTGGGTACATGCATGATAATTTTTTAGGATCTAAATACCATCTGTAAAACATTTTATAAAAATTCTCCCTTAAATTCTGTGACTGTGTAAATTTAACATTCTGAACCCATATTTTTTCCCACGTTTCCAACATAACCACTTCCCCAAAATTCTGAGCCCATTTAATCATACAATCCTTAACCAATTCACTTTCTGAGTCTCTTTCTAACAGTACATTATATATTCTTTTAACTTGTTTTGGACCAGTCTCTTTTATCTGCTTAATCAGTTCCACTTCTTTATCCATAAAGCCGACCCTGCGATCTTCTTCCCATCTCTTCTGAAGCTGTATGTAATGTAACCAATTTAAAGTAATTCCTTCTTCCAACAGCTGTTCCAAAGTTTTTAACTTCCATTCGCCCCCATCAGGTGTGAGTGTATTAATTGGCGGTGGAGCGTGGCGTGTCCTCCGCGGGTGGGAGGTTGAAGGGGCGACCGCCGGGCTCCTCCCCAAAGTGCGGCTTCATGTTCGGTGGAGGGGTGTGCGTGGCTTGTTCTTTCCGTCTGTTGGGCCCTTTGGGGGAAAGAGGTTTTCTGCCTCTGGGCCAAAAAGACTTTGGAATCCGATTTTTCCTCCAATTCTGGACCTTCCCAGCTGCCCCGTCTGCCTCCAACCTCCCACCTCACAAAATAGGAAACCTCAAGGGAAATGAAGGGAATGGAGTCAGTTCTAAGAAAGGAGCAGACGAGAGGATCCAGGATGGAGAAGGGAGGGAGGGGAGATGGTGGATTGAGGAGGACTGTGTGGTGGACAGGAGAGAGAGGGGGGATCGTACCCCTCCCTTTCTGTTATAGAGGGCTGTTCAGTTTTAAGATAGATGGCCTCTTGGACCCCTCTTTCCAACCAGGGGTCTCCTCTGTCCAGAGGGTGGACTTTGCTCTCTCTCCCAAGACAGCAACACGGTCCTTTCCCCAGTTCCAAGGAGATCCCCCCCCATTTGCCCTCTGATTCAGGTGACCCTGAGGGGGCAGATAAACCCCCAGGTGGCCGCAAGGCCTCTCAGAGAGCTTATGGCTGACCTTCACAAGGCTAACCACCAAACGGCTGCAAAGAGGACAAATCCTTCCATTCCCCACCATTCAGTCAGAACTGAAGAAGCTTCTTGGAGGAGAAGTGAAACGTTTTCAAGGAAAAAAATCCAAGAAATTCCAGCTATCTTTTGAAAAGCCTGTTTGGGATGTGCACTGAAGATGCCCCAAAGAGGGATGGGGCTTTCGGAGTCTGTTCCGTGGCTGAAGAAGGAAAAGGGATGAAGTGGGAGAGCCTTTCTTTTAGGCTGCACCTCAGGTCTTGTGCAGGAGGTTCCCTTTGCAAAGAGCAGGTGAGCCTGTCAGGCCTTCTTAGCCTCCCATCCCTGAGCAGGGGTGTCACCTGTGCTTTCCCTGCCACAACTGGTTGCTGGCGGTTTCAGGCAGACAGAATTTAACAGAATAGCAGACTTGGAAGCGACCTTGGAGGTCTTCTAGTCCAACCCCCTGCTTAGGCAGAACCCCATGGATTCCCCACTGCTGAGTGACACTCAACTGTCAACCTTCCCTTCTGAGCTGAAAGGGGGGGGATTCCAAGGGAGGGAGGGGTCAAGGGTTGAGTAGAGGGAGAAGTGTTGTTTGACCTCTAGGTTACCTGGATACCTGGATTCTGTTGGGACTCTTTTCTGTTGATGGGTGAGCCCATGCAGGCTATAAAAGCTTGAGTGGATGAGAGAGAGAGAGAGAGAGAGAGAGACAGAGGAGAGACAGAGAAACAGAAAGAGAAAGATAGAGAGAGACTGAGAGGGGAGCAGGACTTGGTTCTTTGTCTCAGGTATTTTTTTTCCTGCTTGGGAGTTTGACCTTGGGATGAATACCTTAGTTGTTGGGGAAGCACCAACCATTGAATCCAGAAATTGACTCTTCTTCCTCCATCCCTTTTCTCTTTCAGAAATGGATCCAAATGAGCAGCTGTGGCCATCCAGCGACAGATCCCAGAACGTCCTTGGGGACCCCTGGAAGGCCACTTTGTTCGTCCTTGGGGTCTATGTATTCGTTGGCCTCTGCGTATTTCTCCACCTATGCAAGTAAGTTGCTCCTGTTAAAGGGAGTACCATCACCACAACCTGGGGAGCCCTGGGGCACTGAAAGCCCCCCCAAATATTGGTACAACTAATTGGAGAGAGTATAGAATCCCCCAGGGCTGGAAGGGACCTTGGAGGTCTTCTAGTCCAACCCCCAATCTTGAAAATCTGGAGCCTCCATCGAGAATTATCTTTGTTATCATTGTTAAGAAAACAATGTACCAGTCAATTATATTTGATTCTTTTCTTCTTCTTCCATCCCCCAAAAAAGGTGTCTGCAAGTGTCGCCAGAACAATGAAATGAAGATGTGGAGGCCGCCATAATCACGGTGGAACCGTACATACCGGAACCCATCTACCCCAACATCCCCATCATTGATGAGCGAAGGATGTCGGACGTTCTGCCTTGCACGACAATGTGATGGTTGGTAAGTGACCTAATTTGGTTGTCAGGTTTTCTTTATTTTTCTATTTTAAAGGTATTCTGTTGTTATTATTGTTGTTGTTATTGTTATTTAATTCTTAATACCTTTTGTTGTTTTGCATTTCTTGCTTTTGGGGTTTTGTGTGGGGGTGGTTGGACTATGGATACTAATAGGAAAGAAAACTAGGAGCCTTTAATTTGGTTGCTCTGTTTTTATTGTTTTGTTTCTATTTCATTATTCTTAAAATATTCAATCTGTGTTTCTTTTGCCCCAGGACAAATTGCAGCAACCATCACATTGTTGACCAGGGCTGAACGTCTGACATCGTCTCCCATCAATGATGGTGATGTTGGGATCGATGGATTCCGGTATGGAGGTTCCACTGTGATGGAGGCCTCCTCATCTTCAGTGGTTCTGGTGACACTTGCAACACCTTCAACGCAGAGGCCAAATCATACATGGACCCCAAGGATGACAAAAGTCGTTTTCCAGAGTCTCAGAGGAAGTTCTGAGGACTCTCACTGGATGGCCGCACCAGTTCTGACAGATGGACCTGATGGATGGACCTGTGGCTGGATGAGTAACAAGCACAGAGCTCCACTTCGACTCAGAGGTGACCTCCTCACCTGGCCTAAACCCCATTGAGATCTTGTGGGTCCTCCTTAAAGGGGAGATTTATGGTGAAGGGAAACAGTTCACCTCTCTGAACAGTGTCTAGGAGGCTGTGGTGCCTGCTGCACAAACTGGATCCTCAACAGATCAAGAAACGGACAGACTCCATGAATGGAAGGGTTAGGGTTAGGGTTGGTTAGAATGGTGGCTATATTGGTCACTTATTTCTTTTTGTGAACTTTCAGAAACGTTTATTTGTACATTTTGAGTTGTTTGTTTATTATTCTGTAAATAAATGAATGTATGGGCAAATTTTCATTTTGTTGTGTAATAATGCTGCAGGCTAATAGTTGCCCAATAATTGTGCAGACACAGATATTCTCCTAAGAAAGCCAAAACCTCACTTTTACTTTCTTCAATGTTCAGGTTTGAGGTTTATTAACATTTTGGATTGACCGAGAACACTGGAGTTGTTCAATAACACAATTAATCCTCCCAAATACAGCTTGCCTAATAATTGTGCACAGAATGCAGGTACCACTTTGGTAGGAAATGTGGTCCATTTCATGGAGATGGTCAGGCCCCCTGCCAGTGCTGGACATGCTCGGATGGGACCCCCAACTGTCAGCAGTGGTGGGATTCAAATAATGTAACAACTGGTTCTGTGCCCTAATGAAGATTTTAAATATTAAAAAAATGGATATTAAATCTTATTTTGGGGGATGTCTGACTTTACAGCAGGTGGTGTGGTGGGGGGACTGCACATAATTCAGCACCTGCCACCAAGATGCCCTCGCTTATGTTTCTGTACATTTGACTCATGCCATGGACAGTACAAATCTTATTATCTGTGTTAAGTTTACAGAGAAGAGCAGACTTAACAGCATCAGAATGAGGATGGTATGTATTTTAGATGGTTTGTCCTAAGAGCATCAACCAGGCAGGGCAACAGAGTCATCTTGAAAAATGAATTTAAGTAGTAAAAACAGTAAAAATCTGGCTGTTTAAGACCCCTTGTCATCTGGAGCAGTGGTTCTTAACCTGGGTGATATTGCCCCCCAGGGACTAATTTCGTTTTTCAAGGGGGCGATGGAACGAAAAGGGACAATTGTCCCCATGTTGACTTAGCTGGTGCAACTTATTCCATCCCGACCCAGCTCCCTCGAGACAGCCGAAGCTAGTGGGCAGCATCTCCCCTTGCCCCCTCCTCTCCTGCTGGGTCGCCCATCTTATTGCTGGGGATGCTTTGCCTACAAAGCCTGGTCTCCTTGCACGGAGAGGGAGGGGGCCTCCCTCTGACACCCCCCCACTTTGCTTTCTGCTGCCACAGGTCCCTTGAGATCTCTCAAGGCAGAAGTTGGACTCAACGGCTTCCTGCAAACTTTCTCCTCTGCGCTTCCACGTGCAGCAGCCTCGTCCTCTGCCTCCCAAATGCCAAGGATGCCTGGGATGGGGAGAAGAACGTCTCATTGGCGAGCTCCTCTCTCTCTCTCTCTCTCTCTCTCACACACACACACACACACACACACACACTCCAAACTTGATGCTTTTATCCACTCAGCTCTCAAAGGGCTCCTCCTCCTTTCAGGATTTCCCCCCTCTCATTCGGCCAGAATCTCCTCTCTTGTCCCCGAGTTCATGTTAGCAGGACTGACTCTCTGGAATAACCCTGAAAAGATTCCAAGCTTTTGTCTGAGCATCTTTCAGTTACACCAGTGATGGCAAAACTTTTTTGGCAAAAGCGGGGGGAGTGCAGGGGGGTCTTGTGCGGGTGTCGCACACCCATAATGCCCCGCTGCCTCGCTCTCAGGTCGGGCAGGGCCATCCCTGGCAGGCGGTCTCTCTGAGCCGGGGCCTCTTCCCTCCCGGGCCACGTCGGGGCTCCGTCTGCAGAGGCTGCGACCAAGGAGAGTCTCTGGGGTGGGGGGGGGGGGCAGACTCTGCAAAGTGGGCAGGCACTGCGGAGGGGGCGGCGGGGAAGCCGGTCTTGGGAGGAGCACATCAGGCACCGCCGGACACCGGGACACGTTCTCTCCGTCCAAGGGTGCAGCTGTCGGGCGGGGGAGAAACGGCGCCCGGCTCCGCGGAGGGAGGAGGAGAAGCCAAGAGCAGCAGCGGTGTGGGTGGGTGTGGGTGTGGGCAATGTTGGAGGCTCTTGGAAGGGGGAGGAGGGAGGGAAGAGAATCTCCTCTTTGGGGGAGAGGTTGAAGGTGTCAACATCCCCCCTTTTCTTGGCTGCATCCAATTAAGGCTGGAAGAGCCGCCGCATCCCCTGGAGCTTCTCCTCAGCCGCAGATTTGCGCTTTCTCAATTTTGCCCCCCACCCCCATGATCTGAAAGGACGACCCGACTTTCTCCCCCTCCACTTCCACCCCCCCCCCCGCATCACTTCCTCGGTCTTTGTCCGACCGGGCACTCCGAGGGCGGCGGTCCTTCTGCCTGCTGAGAAGCCCCTGGAGGTGTAGCCATGGGGCGCTGCCCCCCAAGGAGGGAAAAAACCCCTTTCTGCCTCTGCTTTTCCCAGCGGCAGTTGCCCCGAGGCCCCTCAGCTCATTCTCCCCCCCCCCACCCCGCCCCATCTTCTGTATCCCTGGAAGGGGCAGGTGGGGGGAGTGATGACACAGCCGGCCCTTCTTCACTCCCCCAACTACCCCCGGGAGAAGGAGAGGTGTCCTCTCACTTGCGGGGGGGGGGGGCGCATAAAAATGACAGGACATCACATGGGGGGGGGGAAACTATGCTTTTCTTGGGGTTGAGGTGGAGCCGGTCCCTCCCCCTCCAGACCTTCGCAGCCCCCAAAGACCGTGGAGGCTCCTGAGTGGCCCTGACTGACCGACTGACCGGGGTCCCTTGGGGCTTCTTTTCAATCCCAGCAGGATTAAATCCCCCTCTTTCTTCCCCCAGAGAATAAGAGAGGCCCCTCTTCCCCCCCCCCCAGGCTGCCAGAATCCCAGCTCCTCCTTTCCCTCCGCTCTGCCCGGCAGCTCCAGAACTCGCTCCCCAGGACAGCTCCCACTCCCCCCCCCCCCATTTATCCAGAGCGCTGCCTCCCCAGAGTCCCTTCGTGGAGAGGGAGCGGCTAACAAATCTAATAAATCTAATCTAATCTAATCTGGTAGGTCTCAAGGGAACAGAGTCCTTTGTAGGGAGCATCGCAAGTCTCCCAGTCTCTTCCCTTTAAAGAGACGCTGAGCTGGTTCCTCTCCAACTGGAGTCTCCCAGCCTCCGATCGTCTGAATGGGAGCCCTGGGGTAATAGTGATGCAAGAAATGGTCCTGGGGGGCCTCTCTCAGCTCCTTTTTTATTTCTCTCATACATATTTTAAAAGTGCCTGAAATGATGATGAATGCCCATCTCCCTCTGTTAAATAAAGTCTCTTTTCTGTGTGGTCTCCTGTCCAACGAGATAATCGAAGTTATCCTAATGATTGAGGAATTTGCCTTAACTCTGTGTCAGCTAAATGGGAAAGGGGGAAGAAGAAGGGAAAGGGAAACGGAGTAAAAAGAAAACAAACAGGAAGGGGAAAGGAAAGGGAAAAGGAAGCAGAAGGGAAATTGGAAGAAGAGAAAGGGGAAGAAGAACTGAAATAAACCCCTTCGCCTTTCCTTCCCTTTGGATTATTTTGCAACTACAAATAACTGAAGAAGAATCAGCCTGACCCGCTCACAACTTCAGAGATCAAACCAATCAGATGGCCTCTTCGGAAAAGACCCCCATGCAGCTCTCTTTGCTTCGTTTGTTGGTCTCCTTCTCTCCCCACGCCCCCCCCCCCTTTCCCGTCTTTTCCTTCCTCCCCTTTTCCTCCCTCATCAGCTGCCACGGAGTGCCTGGAGGAGCCTATTTGTGACGTCCTCTTATTACGTCACTCTTACACAGCTGAGCAAAACCCACCCAGCCAGTCCAACAACCACCAACCCAAAATCCCCGGGAGCCTCGATCAGCCCCGGGAAGACGGAGTGGAAGAGAAAGAGATCCAGCGGAGGGAGCAAGAGCTTCCTAGGGAGGCAGAGCTATCTGAATGGCCGTCACGGAGGGCCACCTGCACATTCCCCGAGGGGCCCTTCTGGCCCTCCAGCTCCGCCCGGCTGCCAGGCTGAAGTCCGAAGGGCGCTGGAACCGAAGCGTCTCGGGGGCTGCGGACTCCTTGGGGGGGAGGCAGCAGAGGCAGCGGCCGCTGGAGCGCTCACGAGTCCCTCGGTGGGGCTGAAACCTTCGGCTAATGGGGAGGAAGGGCGCCCCCTGTGGGAAGGGGGGAGTTTTGGAACTCTTGGGCTGAGCGAAGGGAAAGGAGGAGCTGCGATTCTGGCAGGTAAGTAAAGGAGGGGAGGCTCCCTTCTTCTTTGGGGGAGGAAAGAGGGAGGAAAATACTCACCTGTTGGCTGGCTGGCTCTTCTGCAGCCATCGCCCATCCAGGTGAGACCCTCCACATCCCTCCTTTGTCTCATTAAAAGCTTCATATGTGGGGAGCCGGTTTCAAAGGGCTACAAAGCCCCAGATCCTTTGAAGTTCATTCATTCATTTTCATTTATTCGATTTATAAACCGCCCCCTCTCCCCAAGGGGACTCGGGGCGGTGTACAGACAGGAATGAAGTGCACTATAAACAACGGAAGTACAAAATCACAGAGAAACAAATTAAACAAAGTCTGTACAATGAACATGAAATTAGCTAGTAATTAAAACCAATTAAAATACCCCAAAATTTAAAATTTAAAATTTAAAATACCGACCAGGAAGGTCGGGGATTAAATTATGATTATGATTGTGATTGTGATTGGGCCAGGCCAGATGAATGGAACAGGTGGGTCATGAGTTTCTTACGGAAGGATGACAAATGTTTGATTTCTTCAGAGTAGATTAAATTTGGGGGGGGGGGGACACAGATTACCCCCTTTGGGTTAAAATGACCGATCAAGATTGAACGAGTGTGATTCATTGAGGGAATGCTTATCTCTGCCCTTCTCATACTGGGCATAATAATACTTCCACATTATAGAGTGTGAAGTAACATAAATATAGGAAAGAAATACATATGTTAAATAGGAAAATGAAAGCAGTTGATGGGCTTAAAGTTTTTGTACAGATTTCAAACAGAGAGGAGTGTGTATTTATGACTCTGAGTGTTTGCCAATACAGATCACCCTTGCTTTACCCCAATTGAGAGGGGAAACTCTGTTGCTATGCAACACAATTAAGCAAGCCACCCCATAACTCCATCTTATAATTTCAGGTCAGCTTCTTCATTGACTGCTTGGTGGAAGTTAGCGGGGAAGTATGGAAATGGAAATCACATGACTGTGGGATGGGGGAGGGGGACACTCTCATAAATCCAAAGACTGTCCGTAATGTTACTTTTTCAGTGCTGTCATAACTGCTAAATAATGGCTAAACAGGGCAGTTGTTAAGTGAGGACTACCTCTATGCTTGGGTCCAAGTCAAATTAGGAAAAATGTCAGAGGCAACTTTCAAGAATGACCAGCTGGGTACATCAGCAGAAGGAATCCCTTGTTCTCATTCCACCCGAGAGAAATGGATTGTGTTGTTCTACACCCCAGGAAAGCAATCCAGCACAACCTGTGTGCCCAGGAAGGCTGTGAAAGCAACTGGAAATGATGAATCTCCTTGCATGGTATCTGACATGTACACTTCTGTTGAAGCTATGCAATGACTGTCTTAAATACACACATTTAAAAAGCCTAATGTGTGTCATCCTTACAGGAATGAAAGGAAAGGTCTTCCCTGAATGTTTACAAATGAAGAGGGAGTGTAAGTTGCTACTGATTTTTCACTCTTGTAAATGGATTCCTTCCTTCCTTCCTTCCTTCCTTCCTTCCTTCCTTCCTTCCTTCCTTCCTTCCTTCCTTCCCTCCCTCCCTCCTTCCTTCTTTCCCTCCATAGGGTGAGAGGCAGACTTGATTTCACCATCTCTTTTCACTTGTTTTTTTTCTTCACTTCTCTCTGTGTTTCTGTCTTTGTGTTGTTGTTTTTTAACTCTGCAAAGTTCTGATAGCTAGTTTTTCATTAAAGTTGATTTTCTTCAACAGACTGGCTACACTATTGCATGAGACCTTTTCCAGGGATGCCCTTGAGCATTAGCTTTCAAAATAAAATATTTTTTTCTTCCAACTCAGCCGGCAGCTATTTTTTCAGATCTGTGACATGCTCAAGCATTAATGAGACCCAAAAAGGTTTAATGGTGGACAGGACCACCTGGAGCTGAAGGGGAGAGATCTTTGTTATGTAGAATAGACTAGCCCAGGCCTTAATGGCTCATTGCCAAAAGTGGGGGGGGGAGGGAAATAAGTTTCTTCCTCCCTTTTAGGGGGAAATATTCTGCCCGTTAATATTTCCCAAAATATTTCATTTTCTAGGAGAGAGGTGGGTGCGAACTTCCTACAGGAGAAACTGCTGGTTGTTATAACAGAAATTGCAAAATTGGATTTCTATACACATAGACACACACACACACACACACACACACACACACAAATACATGAAGTTATATTTAATATTTGCAATTTAAGAAAGTTCCAAGTTTTTTTAAAAATGGAGTCTAATTGCTTTCTGTTCTCCATAACTGATAGGAACACAACAGAAAAATCTCTCAACTAATTGCAGAGAAGGAAGAGCTCTGCAAAGATTTGGAAGAGAGACGGAGAACTTTTAGATAGCAACCCCAGCTTTTCTTCCAGAATTTCATATTAAATTCTCGACAGCTTCCTCCCATGAACAAATATCCTCTAATGTTCTGAGTTGAATTGTGTTGCCTGGAACAAAGTTGGGGAAAATAAGAGGTGACTCTTTTCAACTTCTTCAAAACATAGGAAAACTACATTAATGAAAATGTAAGGCTATGTATAAAAAACAAACTATTGGCTGGATATTTTAGAGAAGAAATGAAGCTTTGCAGATAGAAAACCTTTGAAGGGAGAACAATTGTCTCCTTTGCTTGGGTCTAAAGCAAGATGGGAGAAGGCAGAACTCCCAAAAGAAAACAAGGATCTGAAAGATGAACTTAACAGGTGAGAAATATTTAGACAGCAATCCTGACTTTCAAATTTCTTTATTAGAGCCCTGAGTCTAAATATAAACAAGCACTTGAATTCAAGATGTATTACAGTGTTTTATATATATGTACTGCATACGTGTATAAAGAAAACACAATAAGCATAATGTTAAGTTTAGTCATCTTTGGGATCTCTGTGATGGTTGGCCTCCGTATTTTCCTTCACCAGGGAAGGGAAGTTGCTCCTGATCAAGGTTTAGTTACAGAGATCCATAGATAGTTACACAGGTACATAGATAGTTGTATAGATAGGTGTATAGATAGATACAGAGAGACACAGGGAGAAAATCCATTCTGTAGATAAGCAGGACTTGGTTTTTAGTCTCGGGTATTTCTCTTTCTTCCTTGGGAGTTTGGCCTTGGGATGGAGAGTCTTGGAGGGAACCATCAACCATCAAAACCAGAAATTGACTCTTCTTCCTCCATCCCTTTTCTCTTTCAGAAATGGATCAAAAGGAGCTGATGTGGCCCTCCATTGAGAGACCCCAGAACTTCCTTGGAGACCCCTGGAAAATGACATTGTTTGTCTTTGGGGTCTATTTATTCATTGGCCTCTGCGTTTTTCTTCATCAGTGCAAGTAAGGTGGCCCTGATCAAGGGAGTGGTGTCATCACAACCTGGGAGCCCTAAGAGACTGAAAGCTCCGCAAAATGTTGGTGGAACTAATAGGAGAAAAGATAGAATACCTCAGGTCTGGAAGGGACATTGAAGGTCTTCTAGTCCAACCCCCAATCTTTTGTTGAAAACCTCCAGTAATGGAGCCTTCATTAAGAATAAGACTTATTACATTGTTACGAAAGCAATGTAGCAGTCAGTATTTTATATATAAATATATTTTTAAATATTCCTTCGTTTCCTCTGACCCTCCCTCTGATTCTGGGCTGCATCTGAACAGAGTTTCCTAAAGGAAAGCAGATTTCACATTCAAATCCTCCAGTTCTATTTTTGCTCTTTAAACATTTTATCAATTACAAAATAAAATACAAAAATACAAAGTCGAATAGGAAGAAACTGGTAGTGGGGAGAAGGGGGAAGAAAAATAAGGGAGGTGGTAGGAGAATAGAAAAAAAATTGACTTCTGACTTCCTCTGTTGCAATAAAATAAAGCATTAAAATCAAACCTCAACTTTTTACTTTTCCATAATAATTTAAAGGATTTCTTAAAAGAAAGCAGATTTCGCATTCAAATCCTAAAGTTCTCAGGGAAGACAAAAATCCCGCCCCTCTTTCTCTCTAGTGGCTGCCTCTATTCCTGGCCCACCCCCTTTGTCATGACAACTCTGTAGCCAATCACACGGGGGGAAGAGACGGTTGCCTGGGAGCTTCCCTGCCCTCAGCCTGATGGAGAAGAGACTGAAGAAGCCAAGCCAAAGGGGAGGGGATGAGGAAGAGACAAAACCTCCCACAATTGCAGAGGGAGGAGGGCTTAAGCCCCCTACCCAGAAAAGGCTGCAATGAAGAGGGTCTCCTCAGCTGGGGGCTCTGAGAGCCTGGAGGGACCACAGGAGAACCCCATCTTCCTCAGAGTCACGGAGGGTCTCCTCTTTTCCTCCAGGGCAACCCCAGACCCCCCTTGGAAGACCCAGCCCTACATGGCTTCTCTCCCACAGGAGCCTCTCCTGGAAAGACATGCAGCCCAAGCAAGGCTGGAGGAACCCCGGGGGCTACATCCCCCCAACATTCAACCCTAGGACCCATAAACCCATTCTCTTCCCAGGAATGCCCCAGACCCCCCTCCTCCTTCCTGGCCATCCTGGGCCTTTTCTGTGGGTCTGGGGTTTGCTTTCCCCTGGGTGCCCCATGCATGGAAAGAGGTGGCTGAGCAACATGGGATATGGTCTCCCCCCTTCCCAGGACTCAGGAGATGGAACCTGGAGGGGGATTTTGCAGATCTGCTTCCATTCCCCAACACAAGGCTCTCCAGCTTCCTTCTCCCAAGAGGGGCTCCCCACAGCTAAGCAGAGTCCTCTCTGGCATCCCTGCAAGAGCCCCCTTGGCTGGCCTCTGCATGGAGAAGGGTGGCAGGGAAACATGGGATATGGGCTTCTGGAAGATGGAAATTGGATTTTGTAGATCAGCTTTTTCATCTGCAACATAAGGGTCCTGAGCTTCCCTCCCCTCCCTCTCCTTCTTTCCTTCCTTCCTTCCTCCCTCCCTCCCTCCCTCTCTTCCTCTCCTTCCTTCCTCCCTCTCCTTCCTTCCTCCCTCCCTCCCTTCCTCCCTCCCCCATCTCCTTCCTTCCTTTCTCCCTCCCCTTCCATCCTCCCTCCCTCCCTCCCTCCCTCTCCTTCCTTCCTTCCTTCCTTCCTTCCTTCCTTCCTTCCTTCCTCCCCTTCCTTCCTCCCTCCCTCTCCTTCCTTCCTCCCTCCCTCCCTCCCTCCCTTCCTTCCTTCCTTCCTTCCTTCCATGAGAGGAAGACTTGATTTCACCATCTCTTTTCACTTGTTTTTTTTTTCTAACTTCTCTCTGTTTTTCTGTCTCTGTTTTTTTTTTTAACTTTGCAAAGTTCTGGTAACTAGTTTTTCACTAAAGTTGATTCTGTTCAACAGACTGGCTGCACTATTGCATCAGACCTTTTCCAGTGATGCCCTTGAGCATTAGCTTTCAAATTAAATAATTTTTGGTTCCAACTCAGCAGGCAGCTATTTCAGATCTGTGACATACTCTGGTATTAAATGGCATCTGGGATTTTTCTCTTTAACCACAATGCCAACAAATGTCACATTTCTTTTTTTTTCCAGCCACAAGTGCCGTGTATTCCCTCTGGGGCCAATTTCAAGCCTGGAGACCCCAAACCTCTCAATTCTAGATGATGGATTTAATTGCATCTCTGCCCCTGTTATTATGAATCACATGAGGATTGTTTCCCTTTCATTTCCCTCCAGAGAATTTCCCAACAATCTTTGAGTCCGAGAACTGGTTGAATTATCCAGGGATCCCTCCTGAGAGGGAGAATTATGATAAAAGTTTCAGCTTTGGGCAGAGAAATATGGAGTTTAGGGACAGGCAGAGTCTGTGCTCTTGAATGTACATCTCTCTCCATTCCAGGTGAAGCTGAGTGTTTCTCTGTGTTTGAATCAGGAAAGCAAATGAATCATTTTCCACCTTGTAAGAGTCCTTTGAATTCTTCTAATTCTTCTTTAGAAACAGAAAAGGGATTCATTGATTCACATCATGAATTATGGACTTCCTGCTTCTGCTTCTGATGCTGCTTTTGTCCCATCCAGTCTCTGGGAAGCTGAGAATTAAATGCCCGCAGAGTTTGGAGCACCAGGATGGAAAACGACCACAGAGCTTTTACAGCTCAGGAGACCATCTCATCGGTATAGTCCTAAGTGGAAAGGAAACATTGCATACAAAGTTGCTTTTCAATGTGGCTCCTTCTCTTCAGTTGGTTTTCCGTGATTTGTAAGTCATTCAGGGTGATGGAGTTGCATTCCCTCCATTCTAATACTCTCCTTCTTTTCTTTTTTTATTTTTCATTTATTCCTTTATTGGGAGATATGTCTAATTCCCTGAATGATTTTGATTGCCATAGCTTCTCTCTTGTCTGATTTTGTAAAAGAGACTCAAAAAGGAGTCTGAAAAAAAGCTGAAAGGACTCAAGATTATTTTCCTCTCTCAGTTCAATCCTTGATTTATCACCGGAATAATGAATTTTATTTAAAGCAGTGGTTGAACCAGTTGTAGTTGCCATATCTCAGCCAATTTGCATATTTGTATAATTGATCATTGGTTTTGGATCAATGTTGGTTTAAGGCTCAGTAGGATTATATATTTTGGAGGATTATATATTTTTAAAAAGTATTTGTTGTTGCTGTTCATTATAATAACACCCTTTTTTTTTACCATAGGGACATTTATGATTTTCCAAATGGCTTAAGGCTTATTTTCAACATTCAAATGGTCAACAAGAATTCTCAGCTCCTGCACAATCTCACACTGGGCTACAACATCCATGCCAACTATTTGAGCACTTTCTGCACTTCAGATGCCTTGCTGGACATTCTCTCCACTGGAGAAGCCAATGTCCCCAACTACGGCTGTGGAAAGAAGGAGAACCTCCTGGCTTTTCTTGATGGAGCTGCCAAGGACATCTCCGTCCAGGCGTCAATGTTAGGAGGCACCTACAAAGTCCCACAGGTTTGTGTGTGTTTTTCTCCATCTGGAAAAGTGAGTGGTGGTGGGTGGTCCTCAATGGAACTACGTCTACATGGAGGGAAACAAGCAGTGGGGGACCCCAAGGTTCTATTTTAGGCCCAGTACTCTTCAATATCTTCATCAAGGGTTTGGATGAGGGATAGATGGGGAACATCACATTTACAGATGACACTAAACTGGCAGGAATAGCCAACAGCCCAGAAGATCGGCTCAAGATCCGGATGGATCTAGATAGACTTGAACCCTGGGGATGTGATGGGGAACCCTGGGGATGTGATGACTTTTTCCTTTTTCTAGTTGGTGCGTGTGTTGTTTGTTTCTTTTTTTTTTTTTTCCTGAAGTCCTGGAGCCTGGAAGCGCTGAACAATTTTTCCCTTCTTTTTTTTTTTCCTTTCTTTTTTTCCTTGGTCTGCAATTTTTTCTTTTTCCTTTTTTTTTTATTTCCCCTTTTTTTTCTTCTTGAAATAACAGAGATACAATTTTTTCTTTTTCTCCTCCCGCTCCATTTATCCACCCTTATTTTTCTTATACAGATTGTCTTTTTCTTTCCCCTTCCACTCACTTCCTCTTTGTGCCCCTCTCCCTCTTCTACCTCTCTCTTATATCCTATATCAAACCTTGCTTTCTCCCCCTATTACTTTTACCTAACTATCATACACTCTCCTCCCCTATTTCCTCCCCCCTCTCTCTTTTCCTCTTTCTACCTTCTTTTTTTTTTCTAGTGTTAACTGCAATTGGACTGAACCACAAAACGAAGAAGAAGAGAGAATAAAATAGCAAGATGAGTAGAAAGCCAACACCAGTGGGCTCTACAACAACAACCCCTGCCTCCTCACCGGCAGGAGGACAAAGATCAATACAAACTATGATTCAACAGGAAAAAGAGAAGACTATATCATTAGATTCAATTATGCAAGCAATACAGAAACTTCAAACAAGCTCTGATGAAAAATTTGATACACTTGTAAAGAAGTTGGACAATGTGGAAACGAAGATGGAGAACATAGAAAAAAAAACAGACGAAGCAGAGAGAAATATAAAGGATATACAACAGTGGGTCAAAAAACAAGAAGATGCTATGCAAAAAATTGCTGAAAGAGAGGAGCAGAGAGAGAAGAGGGACGAAGAGTTTGATTCCAGATTGAATGAAGTGGAAACAGAAAGCAGTGTAATAATTGGACTGGAGATGGAGCGCTCTGAATATTTTTTGAGGTTTCAAAATATAGTAGAAGAAAAGGGTGAAAATCTGCCACAAATAATATCCGAAATTCTCATAGAAATATTAGGGATACCTGAGGAGAAGATAATGGACGGGATAGATGAGACATTTCGAGTTAACACAAGATATGCAACGAGGAACTCCCTCCCAAGGGAGGTCCATGTAAGATTTACGAAAAAAGCACTAAAACTACAAATCCTGCAAAACACAAGAGATAAAAAACTGGAATACAAAGGCAAGGAGATTGCAATTCTTAAGCAAATACCAAGACGGGTGAGAGAGAAAAGAAGAAAATACCAATTTTTGACTACAGTCTTACTTAAAATAGGAGTTAACTATAGATGGTTGATTCTGGAAGGCCTCATGTTTGTATGGAAAGGACAGAGATATAGAATTGATACAATTGAGAAGGCAGAAGCTTTCTACACAGAACATTTGAGAGGAAAGCCAGAGAAGCCTGGAAATGAAGAGCCACCGGTGCAACTGCTGGATCTACCCATAACCGAAATTGAGAGGACAGAGGGTGCTGTAGGTGGAATTGATATTGAAGAAGGTGCTGTTGGGGGTGTAGAGAGTAGAGCACAACGGGAACCAAGATCAACTAGAGCTATAAATCCTATATATAAAACATAAGGATGGAAGGAATAAAATTACTCTCAATTAATATAAATGGACTTAATTCACCATGTAAACGAACGAAAATATTCCACAAATTAGGAAAATTAAAATTAGATATAATTTGCTTACAAGAAGTACATATTCAGCAAAGTAATAGTCATTTATTAGTACAACCAAAGCTGGGAAAAAACTTTACTTCGTTAGCGGACTGTAAACAAAGAGGTGTGACCTTCTACATTAAAGATAAAATCCCTGCGAAACAAATCTACACAGACGAAGATGGAAGAATTTTAATGGTGGAAATAATGGACAATGCTAGGAAAATACTGCTAATTGGAATTTATGCCCCTAATGAAAAACAAGATGACTTTTATAAAAAAATCCACAAGAAAATTTCTGATCTAGACTATGTTGACATTTGCATGATGGGAGACTTCAATGGTATTGTAGACCAGAAACTGGACTATAAAACCCACAAAACAACAAAACAAAATAGAAAAACACTCCCAAAGTCCTTCTTCAGGATGATGGATGAAATAAATCTAAAAGATGTGTGGAGAGAAAGGAACCCCATCAAAAAACAATATACCTTTTATTCAAACAGACACTCATCGCTCTCTAGAATTGATATGATTTGGGCTTCAACGGGCATATCCAGCAGCGCACTAGATGTGGAGATTGAACCAAACATCTGGGCAGACCACAATCCAATGGCAATAGGTTGGAGACAACAAAGAAGAAGATCTAGATGGACACTAGATAACAGGATATTGAAAGAGAAAGAATTGGTAAAGAAAATGGAAAAAGAATTGACTTTCTTCTTTAAAGAAAACAAAAAAGAAGACACGTCCTTACAGAATCTTTGGGATACAATGAAGGCCTTTTCTAGAGGTTTGATAATAGACTATACAAGAAAGAGAAACTTAAAGAAAAGACAAGTGTCTAAGGATCTAGAAAAAGATTACAGCACACTGGAAAAAGAACTACAGAAATCTCCACAAAAGAAAGAGATTAAAATAAAGATGGACACAATAAAACACAAACTTGACCTACTGGAAAAGGAGGACCTGGCCCAAAAAATCAGAGGCGCCAAACAGAACTATTTTGAAAATGCAAATAAACCAGGCAGATGGCTGGCTTATAAACTGAGAAAAGAAAGAGAGACCAAGAAAATACTACAACTAAGAGATGAACAAGGACAACTGCATTATGGAAATATGGAAAAAAGGAAAATTATTCAAGATTACTATGCCAAGTTGTATGAACAAGAGAACATAGAAGAGAAAGAAGTGAAACAATATTTACAAAACGCCAAACTCCCCCAAATACCAAATGATACTAGAACTATATTTGAAGATAAAATAACAATGATGGAATTAACTGAGGCCCTTAAAAGACAAAATAATGGGAAGGCCCCGGGACCGGATGGCCTTCCTGTGGAATTCTATAGAACATTAGAAAAATCCTTGGCCGTTCCATTACTAGAAGTCATGAATGAAGTAATGATTGAAAGTAAAATACCTAATTCATGGTTGGAGGCATATATTACATTAATACCCAAAGAGGAGGCAGACCATACGCAAATTAAGAACTATAGACCTATCTCCTTGTTGAACTCAGACTATAAACTATTTGCCTCAATACTGGCAGAGAGACTGAAAAAATACCTAAATGGGTTTATCCATCCGGACCAAAATGGTTTTTTACCAAAGAGGCAAATTAGAGACAATATAAGGACAATTCTAAATACCTTAGAATATTATCAGGTCCACTCTGAGAAGCAAATGGCTTTGATCTTCTTGGATGCGCAGAAAGCATTTGATAACGTGAATTGGACATTTATGATTCAACAAATGGAACAAATGAACTTTGGTAAGAATTTTATTCAAGCCATACAAACGATATATCACAAGCAAACAGCCAAGATAATGATAAACGGAGAACTGACGGATCCAATTGAAATTAAAAGAGGTACGAGACAAGGCTGCCCACTGTCACCACTGCTTTTTGTTTTAACATTAGAAGTACTAAATAGAAAGATTAGAGAAGAGGAAGAAATAAAGGGAATGACCATCAAAAAGGAAGAATACAAGTTGCAAGCATTTGCTGACGACTTAGTCTTCATTCTTGAGGAGCCATTTCAATCTGCACCTAAACTGATAGGAGAAATTGAGGCGTATGGAAAAGTTGCAGGTTTAAAAATAAACAAAGACAAAACAAAGATTTTAACAAAAAATATACCCCAAAAACAAAAAGAAGAATTGGCAGAAAACTTGGAAATGCAAATCACAAATAAAGTTAAATATTTGGGGATTCAACTAACAGCCAAATGCAGCACTCTCAAAGAAGATAATTATCTTAAATTGAAGCAACAAATTGTAACAGACTTGGCGAAATGGAAGAACCTTCAATTATCAATGATTGGTAGAATCGCAACAATTAAAATGAATATCTTACCTAGACTGTTATACTTGTTTCAGACTATTCCAATTAAGTTGGGGAAAGGATATTTTGAAGAATTAAATAAAATGGTGTTGAAATTTATATGGCAAGGGAAAAAAGCAAGAATAAAACGTAAATTGTTACAAGATTCCAAATCAAGGGGAGGGTGGGGTCTACCTGATTGGGAGTTATACTATCAGGCAGCTAGTCTGATGTGGATTAAGGAATGGATAATGCTAAGAAATGATAGGCTTTTGAATCTAGAAGGTCATGATTTGCTGTTGGGATGGCATGCATACTTATGGTATAAAGGAACTAAAAAACATGGTTACTTTAGAGACCATTTTATAAGAGAGGCTTTGTTATTAAATTGGCAGAAGGTTAAGAGGTTGCACTACTTGAAAATTCCAGTCTGGATATCAACTATTGAAGCCTTTTCATATCCAATAGTATTTAAAAGGGAAGAAGCAGTTAGATATGCTGAATTATTGAATGCAGAGGGTGAACTTAAATCTATACAAGAATTGAAACAAGAAGGTATTGAACTCAATTGGTACTCATATGTGCAAATACATTCTAGATACAATGAAGATCGAAAAAATGAGGGTTTTTATGATAAACTGACTGAATTAGATAAAATCTTAACAGGTAATGATGAAAAATTAATTAAAAAATTTTATGATTATTTATTAGAGGTGAAATTATATGAAGAACAAGTGAAAGGAACTATGCTAGCCTGGGGAAAAAACTTTGGACATGGGATTGATTTAGAAAAATGGCAAAAATTGTGGACTCAAAATTATAAAATGACAATGTCAACTGCATATAAAGAAAATTTGTATAAGATGTTTTATAGGTGGCATTTATCCCCATCGAGAATAGCAAGAATGTCGAAGAATAAGTCTGAAAAATGCTGGAAATGTCAACATACACCGGGCACATACTACCACATGTGGTGGACTTGTCCTGAAGCTAAAAGATACTGGACTAAAATACACATGTGGTTGGAGAAAATGATACATAAACACATAGACTTGAAACCAGAACTTTTTTTATTGGGAATAATACCAGAAACATACAATAAAGACTTGAAATATTTGATCATAAATGTGTTAACAGCTGCTAGAATTGTATTTGCTAAATACTGGAAAAATGAGAAAGTACCAACAGAGGAGGAAATTGTTCGGAAGATAATGAACTGTGCAGAAATGAGTAAACTTACATTTGAAATTAGAGAATTAGAGGATGAGCAATTTTATAAAGTATGGGACTTGTTTTATCAATGGTTGGATAAAAAAACTTGGAAGTGAATCTTTTCTTTTTCTTTACCCTATCTCATATGTAATAATAATAGAAAGTTATACTTAATGTTTTGAAAAAATCTCTCTTTTTTCTCTTTCTCTTTTTTTTCTCTTTCTATACTTATTAAGCCTTTATTATGAAATAGACCATTTACTTATATGAGATAAGAATAATAATGTATTTAATGTATAAGAGTGAGATGATTTAAATTGTTAGGTATGATTGTGGCTGGTGACTATTTTATAATATAAAATGGAATAATGATGATGTAATGAACAATGGATGTGAATATAGATTAAAATATTTAATGACTACATGGATTGACAAATAATAATGGGAAATTAAATTTGGAGTTGAGGATGATTGGAAACTTTAAGATTAATGGAAAATAGAAATGTCTTATATGAAGTAATGAGTTTCTTTTTTTCTTTGACTTAATCTCCACCTTTATTTTTGAGAGAATGGTGATATAATTTTATAAAGACCTATTGCTACCTAGTACATAATTATAGAGATAAAGAAATAAGGGTTGTCATAAAAGAAAGAATACTATGGTAACTTGAACATGCAATGCTCAATGAAATATTTAACTATATTTAATGGATAATTAGTGAACGCATCCTTAATTGTAAAAACCATCGCACAAAAACTTGTAACCAAACGACATGCTTGATGAAAATGTGTTTTTTTTTTACTTCCCTGCTCTTGTACCTTATGTGTTGTCTTGTCTTTTTAAAGAAAAATAAATAAACATTTATACAAAAAAAAAAAAGAATCTTTTATTTGAGCATTTACCCTTTTATCAAGGCTCAGAAACCATGTCTCATTTTGTTTTACTTTAGGATTAGTTGACTGTCTTAGACTTCACTGTCCCAAAGGACTTTAAAGAAGTTTGCACAGGGAGGTAAGCTAAAATACACACTTTAAGGAAAGATAAGGTGTACATCCAAGGATTCCCCTTAGAGAATTAGTCTCAGAAGCTTTAGGAGCCCCAGCAAGGAAGAAGTTTCCTTATATGGAACGATGTGAGAGAAATGAGTGACTGAATAAGAGGTTTGTATTCTATAGGAGAAGTTAACTGCATTGTATATAAACTGTGCAAGATGGGGGGAGCTTTGTCAGGGTTCCAGAAGTTCCTCAAAGTTCCATTTTATTAGAAATGTTATATTGGCACATCTGGGAAAACCTGAATCTGAAAGCTTCCAGGTTTTCCCCAACCAAATGAAATATACTTTTATAATCCCCCCTCCCATTTTTCCACAGCATTGAATGTGGCAGGCCTGAAGGTCCAATGCAAAAGATGGCTTCCAGGCCTGACAGGTTTTCTGTTTCATCCACATAACACCTTGTCATTGCTTTTAGGTAAAGAATGAAAAACTTACCGTATATACTTGAGTATAAGCCGAATTTTTCAGCCCACTTTTTGGGCTGAAAAATCCACTTCGGCTTATACTCCAGTGAAGAAAAAAAAAAAAAGAACACCGAGGCTTCGGTGCTTCCGTGATCGCTCCCACCCCCTCCGCCACCTTCCTACTGGCTCCCACGGCGTCATGGCTCCTCAAAAGCACGGCGAAGAAGGAGGGGGCAGGGGTAACACACCCTTCCCTCCACGCTGCTGGCGCCCTTGCTTTATTTGAGTGCATCGCTGCTGCTTTCCTTTCTCGTCCCCACTTATGCCATTCTGAGTCCTCGCTTTCCTTGCCCTGTGCGCGTTTTGTATTTTACGCCCGCCGCTGCAACGCCACCGCGTCCTCCTGCTCCGCCTGGAGCGCCCCGGGAAGCCAGCGGCGCTGCGCTCCGTCTGCCCGCCGCTGCAATGCCACCGGCGCCGGCTTCCCAGGGCGCTCCAGGCGGAGCGGGAGGACGCGGTGGCGTTGCAGCGGCGGACAGACGGAGCGCAGCGCCGCCGGCTTCCCGGGGCGCTCCAGGGGGAGCGGGAGGACGCGGTGGCGTTGCAGCGGCGGGCGTAAAATACAAAACGCTCACAGGGCAAGGAAAGCGAGGACTCAGAATGGCATAAGTGGGGACGAGAAAGGAAAGCAGCAGCGATGCACTCAAATAAAGCAAGGGCGCCAGCAGCGTGGAGGGAAGGGTGGGGGACACAATTGCCCGGTCTTATCGGTGCTCCCGGGGAAGAAGGAAAGATGGGGCAGGTGAAGAGGGATCTACCTCCTTCTTCTTCTCGCTTCCCCCGAACTGGAAACAAAGGAGGAAGAGGAGGTAGCTCCCCGCAGACAGGTGCAGCCTTAAGAGCCGTAGCGATGCCATGGCTTCCCAACAGCGCCCTTCAATACCTCCCGTCTACCTGCTAGTGACTGTTATCCACGCCACTTTCCCGGCCCGAATTGGGCCGGGCGGCGGCCAATCCAAAAGCAAGCTCCTAGGCAAAGCGTTCTGGGAAATGTAGTCTCCCTCTCGTTATCCCTCAACACGCCGCCTTTCTCCCTTCAAGAGAGAAGAGCTTTTTATTTGATGATCTGTATTACGAGAGGATGCATGAATAGTGAGTGAGCCTCTTTTCCACATGCCTCAATTAAAGCAATTTTATTGTTATCTACCTGTATTTTTATTTTTGAAATTTACCGTGAGCTGCTGCATTTCCCAGCCTCGGCTTATAGTCGAGTCAATAACTTTTTTCAGGTTTTTTTGGTAAAATTAGGGGTCTCGGCTTATACTCGAGTCGGCTTATACTCAAGTATATACGGTAATTCATCCAGCTACTTGTTTTTTTTTTAATCCCAGCTCATAAACAAAAATTTTAAGGAATAAAATATTCCAACATAAGGATCACAACTATTGACTATGCTGGACTCCCTCAAATGCTGAATGGACAATGAGCTGCAAAATATTGTTTCAGGAAGGGAAAACGGAACTGCAGAAGAAGGTAACTGTGTTCATATGACATCTTCCACCATGATTAACAGAAGGGTTTATGCAGTTAACAAAATATTCTATGAGCCGTGGTGGCACACTGGTTAGAGTGCAGTACTGCAGGCTACTTCAGCTGACAGCTGGCTGCCTGCAATTTGGCAGATCGAATCTCACCAAGCTCAAGGTTGACTCAGCCTTCCATCCTTCTGAGGTGGGGAAAATGAGCAGCCAAAATTGTTGGGGGCAGTATGCTGACTCTGTCAACTGCTTAGAGAGGGCTGGAAAACACCGTGAAGCAGTATATAAGTCTAAGTCCGACTGCTATTGCTATTCTGGGTTTGCATGAACCTTAAGTTTATATAATAAATACAATTTGTCACGTATTGGTAAGGTGACCAACCGTCCTCCTTTAGGGAGGACAGTCCTTCTTTTGTAAGTTTTCTCCTCCCTCGAAAAGTGTCTTCCTACATGTCCTCCTTTTCGATATTTGAAGACTAATCTGTTGTGCGTTATGTGACGTATTTGTATTTGACATGACAATTCGTCAAGACTCGGTATAGTGTGGTATAAGACGCGATTATGAGACGCATGCGCTCCGCACGGGAGACCTTGAGAGAGAGCGCCGCGTGCAAGTGGCTTTGTTTACTTCTTACCGAAACACAACACGGCACATACGCACGCAGTAGACTCACGGCACGTCGGCAATTGAATGACTCACGGTAATTATTTCTTTCTCAGTTAATATTCAATTATACAGAGGTAAGTACAATTCACGTTTTATTAAACAGTTTTTAATGGTGTTTTTTTTACTTCATCGCAAGTATATTGGACAGAGATTGAATCTTGTGTTGAATTTTTATCTAAAGAAATGCTAGACATTAAAATAGACAACAATTGTCTCTTTGAAGAAATTAGAAGACTGAATGTATATTTAAATTCTGAAAAATTAATACAATGGGACAATCAACATGTTGAAATTGATAAAAGATGGGTGGATATTTTCAGCCATTTCAAAAATGAACATATTCCATGTGAACATTTATTTATACTTGTTCAATTTACGTTGTGCTGTCCTGGAACTAATGCAGCAGTTGAAAGAGTTTTTTTCAATTGCCAATGATTTTTCGACAAGTGAGAAATCGAGATTGAATGTTGATACTCTAGCTGCAGCACTTGCCGTAAAATTCAATATGAAGGATATTTCTTGTTCAGATATTTCCAATATATTGTTAGAAGATGATACATTGACAAAAAATATTAATTCAATGGAAAAGTACTCATTTAAATAATAATTAACAGGCATGTAAGCATAATTACAATATAAAATGTTGCAAATGTTTTTATTATGCATAAATTATATTTTAGTGTATTATTGTTGCAATGAATAAAATATTTCTTTTATTTACGATATATTTTTTCCAATTTATTTGTCCTCCTTTTCATTGTAAAAAAGTTGGTCACCTTAGCATTTTGGACAATAGAACGTGTTTTGTCCTCCTTTTCATTGTAAAAAAGTTGGTCACCTTATTTATGCATGCTGCACAGGCATGTGCAATGCAAGAAAAATGCTTCTGCGCATGTGCAAAAGTGAAAGATGGCGGTGCTTATGGCACCACCGGGAGAACCAGTTCGAGGGTGTGGCAGGCCTGAGTCCCTGCTGGTTCCAGCGACCCAGGCCGCCAAACCACTACCTCTTTGGCCGAACCAGTCTGAACCAGTAGGAATCCACCACTGGTCTGTAACTATATGGATCTAAGTAAAATTATACTTTTGGTAAAATTATGTCCCAGGAGGTCGCCCCCCTCCCCCGCCGCATATGCTACTTGCTAGTGGGATGGTTGATATAAATGATGGTTTTGCTAATGGGTTAACTAAGATATGCAGCAGAAAGCACACTCTAATAGTAATGGGGGACTTTAACTATCTTGACAAGAACTGGGACAGAGACATTTGTCTCCTAGATGTAGAGGAGGGAAGTAGAGCATCAGCTATACAGGACTAAATTCTCATTCACGTTTTCATTTAATTTGAGGTCTATTTCACCCCGTTTTCACCTCTAAAGAGATGGGGGGCTCACAATAAGATCCTACGTCGGATTTCGCCCGATTCCCATCCTGATTATTTTTATTTTTATTACCTTTTGCGATTTTTTGTTTCCACCTTATATTAACTTTTGGAATTACACCTTGCCATCTGCCATACGCAAAATGGCCACGAGATGGCAGGCTATTATTGCCAATGCAATTTCCCATAGACTTTACAAACTGATTTTTCATTTAATTTGAGGTCTATTTCTCCCCGTTTTCACCTCAAGAGAGATTGGGGACTCAGAGTAGGAACCCATGTCGGATTTTGTCCGATCCCCATCCTGATTATTTTTATTTTTATTACCTTTTGCGATTTTTTGTTTCCACCTGCCATACGCAAAATGGCCATGAGAGGGCAGGCTATTATAGCTAATGCAGTTTCCCATAGACGTTGAAAACCGCTGTTTTGATTTAATTTGAGCTCTATTTCACATCCTTTCAGCTCAAGAGAAATTGGGGACTCAAACTAAGATCCCTCGTCGGATTTAGCCCGATCCCCACCCTGATTATTTTTATTTATATTACCTTTTGCGATTTCTTGTCTCCACCTGCCATATGCAAAATGGCCACAAGATGGCAGGCTATTATTGCTAATGCAATTTCCCATAGACTTTGAAAACCGCTGTTTTCACTTAATTTGAGATCTCTTTCTCCCCGCTCTTCTGCAGAGACCCCTTGGAGGAAGGACAGGAAGGCTGAAGGAGGCCAAAGGGCAGGCAGCCCTCCATGGAAAACCAGACCTTTGTCGACCCTTCACAATTACAGGGGCACTGAAAAAGGTCCTCACAGTTACGGCCTTCGCAACTTTCTCACAGTCCCATGATCAGCCTTTGGCAGCCAGCAAATGTGGAGATGATACTAAGCTGGCCACTTTCCCAGCCGGCTCCCAACAAACGAAGTCGATGGGAGAAGCCAGTTTCCCTTAAGGATCTTGGGGTTCCTTCCGCAACTGCAGTGGTTTCTTTACCATCTGGGGCACAAGAGGTCGAGAAAGTGACTGTGACTCACTGAAGGGCAGTCCTTTGGATGGAATGGTCTGGGGTCTCCTGCTTGAGAAGGGGGTTGGACTAGATGACCTCCAAGGTCCCTTCCAGCTCCATTCTGCTTAAATCTTAAGGGCAGGAGCCTCATTGTCAAAAACTGACCTGAGGACAACAGCTCATCCTCGACTTACAGTGATTTATTTAGTGACTGAAGTTACAACAACACTGAGAAAAATGACTCATGACCGGTTTTCACACGTACGACCACTGCAGCCCTTCCTGGTCACGTGATCAAAACTCAGGCACTTGGGAACTGGCGTGTATTTATGAGCGTTGCAGTACCTTGGGGTCATGGGATCACTATAAGGTTTGCTTAAGGACCGCTTGATTTACTTAATGACTGCACTCATTTGCTTAGCAACTGTGCCAAAAAGGTTGTAAAATGACACAGAACTTACTTAGCAACAGAAATTGTGGTCATGAGTGGAGGACTACCTTGATTGCCTGATAGTCCATTGTAATTTATCTTCAGAGACTTTCAGGATCTCATAATTAGAACTTCCCCTTTCTTCTCCCTTCTGCTCACTTCCTGGGAGCCTGGAGCAAAGTCCTTCTGAAGGGCTTATTTCTGGGGCTTCTGGGGCTGGAAGCAGCCTGAGATGACTGAGGAGAACCCACCAGGTCAGGCCTCCAAGGGTTGCACTTCTGGGCTTCCCACATTGGAGAGAGAGAGAGACCCTCCTTCTTTCCTCTGATGGAGTTTGAGACACACCCGATCTCCTGCTTGCAACTATTCACCTGGTGCAGCTACAAGGAGCCCAATCTCCTCAGGATGCAGTCTGACTCTCTTGTGGGTTTTCTCCACCCACATCTTCTGGACTCCAGTCTCAACCTGGCCCATGCACTGGGGGGGGGGGAAATTGGCTGTTTGTGATGTCCTTATAACCCAAAAAACAGGATGGAGACAGGATGGTGGATCTCATGGAAAAGCCTCTTTCACAGGGCAGGAGCAGCTATGGAAAAGTGAGCTAAGTAGGTCTCCTTGGGTGAGAACATCTAAGCAAGAGGACCTGGAGGCCCCCAACTTCTCTGGCTTGGTGGGATGGCCAATGGTTCTCATGGAGATTATCAAATAACATGGTAGTTGGAGCTTGGCTCCCATAGAATCTATCTTACCACTTTTCCTATTCATTCTCTCACACATACACTTTTAGTGCTGTCCATAGGAATCATTTTTTAAAAAACGTTTTTTAAAAGATGTCAAATTCATTGGCAGTTGGTGAACAACAAATTCCTCTGAATGACTTTCATAGAGTTCTCTTTAGCAAGATTTATTGAGGTGAAAAGGAAGGCAGCTATAAGAATTAAAATCCTTCAACAATTTCCCATTTGGAAACAGGTAGATATGTTCTTTGATTCCTGCATACTATCTAAGTGGAAATAATAAGGGTATTCGTTCAAATAAATGGACATTATACCATTCTTAAATATCACAGTGTTTTTTCTCATGTTTTTACATTTGTTCTGGCTGTGAGATACTCCTTTGTGTTCAGCTCTGGCCTCAGAAGGATAATGTAGCACTTGGGGATGAAGATGCAGCCCAGCAGACCAGCACTGGAGGCCAGAATGGAGAAGACCTGAACAGCCACCATGTATTTCCCTTTGGTGCTCAGGTAGGTGGGCACAAAAGTCACCCAGACGCTGCAGAAGACCAGCATGCTAAAGGTGATCAGCTTGGCTTCGTTGAAGGCCCCAGGCAGATTCCTGGCCAAGAAAGCCACCGTGAAGCAGATGGCAGCCAGGAAGCCCATGTAGCTGAGGGTGACGTAGAACATGACAACAGCCCCTTCGTTGCATTGCAGGATGATCTCTCCAGGCTGGGAGTGGAGGTCAGAGTCAGGGAAGGGGGGAGAAACTCCCAGCCAGATGGAGCAGATGACAACTTGGACAGCAGAAGAAGAAAGGATGATGGAGTTGGCCAAGCTCTTCCCCAACCATCTCTTCACTCGGTTTCCTGGTTTTGTGGCCAGGAAAGCTAGCACTACTGTGATGGTTTTGGCCAAGAGAGAAGAAACGGCAACTGAGAAGATGATGCTGAAAACCATTTGTCGGAGAAGGCAGGTGGCTTTCCTGGGTTGACCAATGAAGAGAGAAGAAGACAAGAAGCAAAGCAGGAGAGAGACCAGGAGGATGTAGGAGAGATCCCGGTTGTTGGCTTTGACAATGGGAGTTTCTCGGTATTTAATGAAGATGATTAAAACAAGTCCTGTAGTTAGGAACAATAGTAGGGCAAAAGAGACCAGGATGATGCCCAGATGTTCTTTATAAGACAGGAAGGTTATAACTTTGGGGATACATTGGACTCTGGCCTCATTTGGATATTTGTCATCTGGACACTTGGTACATTTTCCTGCATCTGAGGGGAAAAAAACATATTCCCTTACTATTCTCTCATTTTACCTTTCAGGAAATACCTTATTTGGACAACAAGTGATACCAGGAGATATTGTCTAGGACACATTTATTAGTACCTCTAGTGAGAGACAGTAAAACTATAAGACTTTTTTAAAAAATCATTTTTTGTTTAATCGTCTATGAAAGTGAGAGAAGAATTGGGACCCGAATAATTTCCTGTGTGATGTTCAGAACCAAACTTTATTATTTCATGTATGTAATGAATCAGTTCCACTTCCTTTCCTCCAGTCTCACCCACCTTCCTGAGTGGAGAAGGTCCCCTCCGGACAAGGAACGCAGTCGTAGCAGCAAACTGGCTCTCCTTCTCGAGCCCTCTTGACAAATCCAGGATGACAACTTTCCACACATTTGGACTCAGGCAGGGACTGAGCAGAAAAACAAGGAATGCCAAAGAAAAGATGTTAGGAATCTCCGTCCATGGAAAATGGAGGGAGAAATGGATGGAGACAAGTAGCCTCTGGACTTCACTGAGGTAAATATGAAACCTCTGACTACTTCTAAACAGATGCAGGAGGGATAACAACTGGCAGATTCTTCATTTAGTTCCTCCCTTTTCCTTTTGGAATTTAACATTGCAATAAGGTACTTTTCTACTTAATAGTCTAGAGGGATGGAATTGAAAAAAAGATTTAAGTATGATGATATATTCATATTAAAACTGAGAATAAAGTTTATTATAAAAATTTTAGGAAACTTTTATTCCATTAGATTTTTTAAAGATAGAATAAAACTGTGATGAAGAAAGAAACCTCTGACCAGTAAGATCTTGAAAGGTTTCCATAAAACATGGCAAAGCCCCTTCACTTAGGTCCCGTCTGTTGAAGAACTTCCATTAGATGACACCAATTGGCATGGAAGGCCAACCACCCTGGAGACTGTAGGCTTTGCCCACTTGAAATGGGACCTCAGGCTTTGGAAAACAGAGAAAAGACACCAAAATTTATCCCACCTTATTGAGCAACTTTAGCCCTGAAAGAGCATCTTGTCTGATAGAAAGTCTCTGTTTTTGAAAATCCGCCAGAACCTCTTTCTTGACATCCTTCTTGGGGAGAACCAAGAAGCCGTCAATGGTCAGATCTGCTGTTATCTCTCCATTTTGGTCCAAGTACAGTTTAAACTCAGAAATATTCCAAAATTCATTCTTCTCCAGAAAGGGATGAAACTAGAATGGGAACATCCAGGAATTTGAAAAACAGAAAACTTTGTTTCTTATCCCACATTGAATCTTTCTTCTACAATTGTCTCATCTCCAAATATGGTTAAATAGTATACAAATACTGCCATAATCTTCATAAGTGAATGAAAAAGTTTGAGAAAAATTTATCAAACTATAGAGAAAATATAATAGACACAGTTGGTCAATTATAGGGAACATTTTAGAGCAGATAACAAATAAAATGAACAGAGAAAAAAAAGATTATTCATAAACTCTTTGAAAACAACAGATTAATTCCCAGAAATCATGGGTTGATCAAGAAGAAATCTGTCAGGCTAATCTTCTCCCTTGTAATCCTGATGGAAAACACCTCCAGATCAGAGGTGGGTTCCTACCTGTTTGGACCAGTTTGGCTAAAACGGTAGTAACCTGGTGGCCTGGGTGGCTGGAACCTGCAATGACCCAGGCTGGCCACGCCCCTGAACCGGTTCTCTCGGCCATATTGTTTTTGGCTTCTGTGCATGCGCAGAGCAACCGGCAGTAGTGGTAGCCAGAACCCACCCCTGGCTCGATCCCACTTAGGAGCCTCAGTTTACTCGTGAGCCCCATTGGCCTTTCTCCCTGCCTCTCCTGGCCAATGTTGCTCACGAGTAAACTGCAGCTAGGATCTCCCGCATGTTGCACGCCCAAAATGACATGGAGGCATGGGCGAAAGCTGGGAGGGGGGTGCAACACACTAGATGGGACCTGGCCAGCCCTGCTGTTGCAGTAGCTGCCTGGGTGAGCCACTCCCCACCTCCCCAGACCAGGCCCTCAGCTCGTGTCAGACTGAGGCCGCAGCCGCCACCCACTCCCTTTGTCCACCCAGCCGGCGGGAGCCACAGCAGTGCCGGTCATGGCTGAGAGCTTTCTTTGCCAGCCGAAAGGTTCTCCCTCTTAAAAGCCTCCAGTGATGGAGCTTTTGGATCCAAGTGCACTTTAACCAACCAAACAACCAACCAACCAACCAAACAACCAGGGCTTAGTTTGGAAACAGAAGAAGAAACAACCGGTGAGTGTCTGTGCTCAGGCGTAGGGGATGTTGGTGGGGGGAGGCTGGGGAGGGGGTGAGTGGGAGGGTAGGAGGTCTCTGAGCAAGTGCTGGACAAGAAGGCGGTGGATGACCTCGCTTTCCAATCGCCGGTGAGTGGCTGCGTCCAGCCGGGGGATCAGAGGCGGCAGCTGAGCGAGCGCTGGGCAAGCAGGCAGGAGGGAGACCTTGGAGGCTCATTGTCAACCCAGCTTTGCGCCCAGTTGGCTCCGGTTGCATAACAATCAGTTGGCTTAACGGTTGAGTATGGGCAGTTGGGGGGCGCCACTTGGTAGGAGCGGTTTGGCTCAGTTGTTCACCAGGTGGCAAAGAGGACCAACTCAAAAAGGATGAAGGGGATCTTCGGTGGAGCCAGTCGAGGGAACAACCCTTGGCTTATTGAGTCTTATTGAGTTGATGGGCCTTGCCTTGGGGTGAGGGGTGGGCCCAAATTGCACCCCACTGCAGGGGTCTCTCAGCCGTTGTGTGCAGAGAAAAACCTTGCACAGTAAAGAAAACCTTCTCGTGAGTGTGAGGTAATTAACAATTTCTCGAACTCTTGGGAAGTTTTTCTTTACTGTGCAAGGTTTTTCCCTGCACACAATGGCTGAGAGACGCTCACAATGAGGTGCAATTTGGGGGTGGCGGGTGGGGCAGGGGATGGGCTGGACCAGGCCACGAGATGCACATCTTACTGGAGACTGGCAGCTCCGGATGTTGTGGCTTTTGGAGGGTTTCTTTAAAGAAATGCCTCTGCAGAGGAGCTGAAAACCTCCGAGGTTGCTTTGGGAGAGGGAAGAAGGACAGCATCCCTCCCCTCTCCATCCCTGGGTGCCTGCAGCCTTGGAGCAACTCTGGGCCCTTCCACACTAAAGAAAATCTTCTGGCGAGTGAGAAGTTGTTCATTGCCTTTGCTGTGCAAGGGCTGGGAGTTGCTGCAGGCTCCAAGGCTGCAGGGTCCCAGGGAGGGGGGAATGCTGCCCATCTGCCTTCCCCCTTCAGAAGCAACCTGGTGTTTTTTTGGGGGGGGGCATCCTCAGAGCACACTTGGAAAGGACTTTGGCGATCGGCCTGCCGCTAAAAGCAAACAATGAGGTGAGGCACAGAGATGGTTGGAAGAGGGAAGGAGGGAGGGAAGGAGGGAGGGAGGGTGGGGGAGAGAGAGAGTGTGTGTATATGTAATGGCCGGTTTCATCCAAAGGAGTTTTTGTTTCAGGTGGATCTCCTAGTTTTGAAAGGAGGAAAGGAAGGGATACAAAGAGAAAGAAAGAGGTTGAAAGGGAGAGAAAGAAAAAGAAGGGAGAAACAAGAAAAGAAAAAGAAAGAAAAGGTAAAGAAAGAAAGAAAGAAAAAAAAAGAAAGAAAGAAAGAAAGAAAGAAAGAAAGAAAGAGAGGGGGGAGGGAGGGAGGAGGGAGGGAAAAGAAAGTGAATAAGATATAGACGGGTGGATGGATGTACTGTATATACATGGAGGGAAGGAGGAAGAGAAAAAAGAAGAGAGGAAGGAAGGCTCCAGAAGACTCTTTGAAACAGCACAGCAATCTAGGATTGGAAGGGATCTAGTATAACCCCCTACTCCAGCTGGAGACCTTATATCCTCTGGATTATTTTGGTGCCTCTAACAGAGAGGAAAATTGCCAGAAAAGGGAAGGAGTTTACTAGGACAAGGCTGCCATGCAGAGGAAGGCAGAGACAGTCCTTGACTTATGACAATTGAGCCCAACATTTTGGTTGCTAAGCAAGAGCATTGTTAAGTGAGTTTTGCCACATTGTACTCAATCCATGGTGTCTCCTGGCTCTAACAGTCATGTGCAGGATAGGGAAGAACATCTGAAGGCCTGTGCAATGTTCTAATGTGCAGAAGTTATAGTTAAATGTGTGGCAGAAAGTGGACTCTGGGTGAGTTTTTCCAAACGCAATAAGTGAGGCTGAATGTGTAGAGTTTTAGAAGAGCTCTGTGTGTGTGTGTGTGTGTGTGTGTGTGTGTGTGGGCGCGCGTGTGTGTGTGTACATACACATACAGTGTATAAAGTAGATAATGTATCTTTTTGTGTGCCTATACACACACTATACCTTGTAATATGTTTGTACATATTTGGCATATATACATAGGATTAAAGTGTGTATTTTGGATGTTCATTAGTAGTAAATAAATAGACAGGGAAATTGTATCTTGTTGACGCAAGGAGAGGCCAGGCAAGGTACCCCTTGACGTGAGTGATGTCAAGTTGGCCATGACCACCCAATCACATGACCACTAAGCCACACCCACCCAGTTACATGACCACCAAGAGACACCCACCCAGTCACAAGACCACCAAGCCACACCCACCCAGTCACATGACCACCAAGCCATGCCCACAGAACCAGTAATAAAAAAAATTGAATCCCACCACTGGATACAACCCTCTTCCAATAACTGACTCTGTTACACACGAGTGTAAGATCCGCTCACTCTTATTCCAGACTGTCAGATTTAGAAAAATGAATTCATTTACAAGAGAGGAGATTTTAACTGAATGAGAGAAAAAATATGATAAAAGGATGAGCTGTTTTAGAGCTGAGCCAGTAAAGCAGAGAAGTTCAGTCTCCTCTTCATGGATCGTCTGAGAGCAAAGACTGAGCAGCCATAAGTTAGAGAAGCTTGAACTGGGATTCCTGCAGAGAGGAGGGGGTTGGGCTAGATGGTCTCAGGGTCTCCTCCTCATTTATAAAGGTTGTCATGCCATAATATGTACCGTATTTTTCAGAGTATAAGACGCACCAAGGTTTTGAAGAGGCTTTTTTTTTTAAAAAAAGTAGGTAGGTAGGTAGAGGGAGAGAAAGAGGGAGAAATACAGTAGGTAGGGAGGGAGAGAGAGAGGGAACAGTTAGGGAGGGAGGGAGGTAGTTAAAGGAATAAAGAGAGAGAGAGAAATGGAGAGAAATATAGAGATAGAGAAATACATTAGGTAGGTAGGTAGGTAGGTAGGTAGGTAGGTAGGTAGGTAGGTAGGGAGGTAGGTAGAGGGAGAGAAAGAGAAATACAGTAGGTAGGCAGGGAGAGAGAGAGTAGTTAGGGAGGTAGGGAGGTAGATAAAGGGATAGAGAGAGAGAAATAGAGAGAGAGAGAGAGAGAAATACAGTAGGTAGGTAGAGGGATAGAAAGAAAAATAAAAAAGAGAGAGAAATACAGTAGGTAGGCAGGGATAGAGAGGGGGTAGGTAGGTAGAGGGATAGAGAGAGAGAAATAGAGAGAGAGAGAAATACAGTAGGTAGGTAGGGATAGAGAGGGGGTAGGTAGGTAGAGGGATAGAGAGAGAGAAATAGAGAGAGAGAGAGAGAGAAATACAGTAGGGAGGGAGGGAGGGAGGGAGGGAGAGTAGTTAGGGAGGGAGGTAGATAAAGGGATAGAGAGAGAAATAGAGAGAGATGTGGAGATAGAGAAATACAGTAGGTAGGTAGGGACAGAGAGAGGTAGGAAGGTAGAGGGATAGAGAGGGAGAAATAAAAAGAGATATAGAGAGAAATACAGTAGGGAGAGAGGGAGAAAGAGAGAGTAGGTAGATAGGTAGATGTTTCCAGGTGTATTTATCCATCTGCTGGAGAAGGAAATCGCTGACAATCTGCAGCACCTAAGACTTTGTTGCTGCTGGCACAGCACTTGATCAATGTAATTCTCATCAACCAGTTAAGGAGCTTTCCAAGAGGGGAAAAACGTTTTTACACTCTGCAAACCTCCCCAAAACAGCCCATTTTTGTAAAAAAGCCCCGCCCTTTTTAAAAGTCATGAATAGCCTTGGGAGGGGGGGGGGCTCGCAGAGTGCCCCCGGGGGGAGGAAAAATGAGCAAATGGCCTGTTTTTCGAAAAAACAAGCCCGATTTTTGTCAAAAAAATGCATGCATAGGCTTATAGAGTGCTGCTGGGGGTTGAGGGGGGGGCATAAATGGCCCATTTTTTGCTCATTACTGCCCTCCCCAGCCCCAAGGAGCTCTCTGAAAGTCTCCATAAGGGTATGCACGGTCATTTTGGTGAAGGGGGCGGGGCTTCGGGGGCAAAAAAATGCTGTATTCGATGTATAAGACGCTCCCAGATTTTCAGCCTCTTTTTTGAGGGAAAAAAGTGGGTCTTATATTCCAAAAATACGGTAACTTGTGCTGTTGTTGCTCTAGCCCCACCTAGTGGCGGGGGCAGATAAGCCTCACTATAAGGTCTGAAGCCAGACTCCATTTTCTGTCAGCCTTTGGAGAAGACGGAAGCAGCCGTTGTGACTGAGACCCCTGGTCATCCGGAGACGGCCTCCGTCCCTCACATGGAGCATCGCTGGAGAGGTTCCAGCAGCTTCTTTGCTGTCTGTTAGTTAATGCTGCCTATCTTGTCTTTCTATTTGATTTCCACTCTTTGCATCTCCTCAGTTTCACCTGCCCTCTTCTCCCAATAAAGCATCCAGATCCACACCAGGCTCCCTTTCATTGGAGGAGAATAGGGGGGCTTAGCTGCCTCTCCAGCTGCACACAGACCCACCTGCAATGGGGACGGAAGAAAGGTGGAATTCCACCAGGCTCATCACAAACCCACAAATACAGGAATTTATTTTAAAAAGAATACAGCATTTTCCAATTAGCAGTGCTAAATATAAAAATGCCATGGTATCTACTCTTTGGAAGCATTAATTCCCTGAGTAATTAAATTGGCCAGATCTGTTGAGATGGTTCCCCTCCTTCTCCTCTGGATTCCTCCTCCAAAGGATCTAAGATTAATGGATCCATATAGGGACCCCCATACCTGCCATGGCTGCAGCCTTGGAGACCCCAAGATCTTTTCTCCCTCCTTCCTTCCCTTCCTCGATCTGGAGGAATATGCAGCATTCAGGGCCTGGGCCAGAGTCTTCATGAGACTGTACTGGTGGTAGGAATTTGGGGCCCTTAATCTGTCCCTTTTCCACTGGGTCTCCAGTGGGGCTTTTTGGGTGCATGTTCTGCGGCCTTTGACAGAAAAGACATTCTTTGAAAGAGAACAATGAAAATAATGATCTTGAAACTTTACTTCCACAAAGAAAAGGGGTTTAAAGGCAGAATCCATTGGCCTTACTTTTCCCAGATAACCAAAGCCCCAAATACTATGGATGTATTTGAGAAGTCTGTGCTTATTTATTCTGTACATTACAAAATTTGTGAGGATCCAGACTTTCCCCTCAATGGGTCCTGGGAGACGCATAAGTGTTAAATGGAAAGGAAGAATTCTCTCCCAAATGGAATCAAATTCTATGAAGTGAACAAAGACGTTGACTTGTCTCCACTTAGAGAGGGAATCCCTGAGGTATGCAGTATATCCAGTTGTTGAGAACAGTTGTGATACAACCACACAAATTCCATTCCTGACAAGCACAGGAGGGAAAATCCTCATGAAGTTCTCTCCCTTTTCTGTGTCTGAAGCAAAGAGGCCAATCAGGGTCCATCTGAAGTGGAGGAGCAGCTGGACAATTGCTGGGTACTGGATTCCTTCTTTGGGGAGCATCGGGTGGAAAAAGGGGAATTTGCTTTTATCACTCAGAGCCTCTGAACCACTTACTTGATTGATCTGGAAAATAAGGTGACCAAGTTTTTTACAATGAAAAGGAGGACAAATAAATTGGAAAAAATATATCGTAAATAAAAGAAATATTTTATTCATTGCAATAATAATACACTAAAATATGATATATGCATAATAAAAACATTTGCAACATTTTATATTGTAATTATGCTTACATGCCTGTTAATTATTATTTGAATGAGTACTTTTCCATTGAATTAATATTTTTGTCAATGTATTATCTTCTAACAATATATTGGAAATATCTGAACAAGAAATATCCTTCATATTGAATTTTACGGCAAGTGCTGCAGCTTGAGTATCAACATTCAATCTCGATTTCTCACTTGTCCAAAAATCATTGGCAATTGAAAAAACTCTTTCAATTGCTGCATTAGTTCCAGGGCAGCACAACGTAAATTGAACAAGTATAAATAAATTTTCACATGGAATATCTTCATTTTTGAAATGGCTGAAAATATCCACCCATCTTTTATCAATTTCAGCGTATTGATTTTCCCATTGTATTAATTTTTCCGAATTTAAATATACATTGAGTCTTCTAATTTCTTCAAAGAGACAATTGTCATCTATTTTAATGTCTGGCATTTCTTTAGATAAAAACTCAACACAAGATTCAATATCTGTCCAATATACTTGCGATGAAGTCAAAAAACACCATTGAAAACTGTTATTTCCCGTGATGTTTCTTTCAGACCATTCTTCGATATATTGAAAACATGTTTGGTAAAAATTCTGCACTACTTTTATGAACTTTTCCGTTATGCCCGGATTTGATTCCTCTAAGTCTGACAATTTTCTTTTTATAATTAAAGGAAGAAATTTATCTTCAAATTGAGATTTATATTGAAGGATAAAGTCATTCAAAATAAGACTAACTTCTGTAGCTGAAATGTGTTCACCTTCAATCTTTTGAATCGTTTTGTGAAAAATAGATGCTTGATTATGTACAAAATATATTAATATCTCAGATATTTCATTATTGAAAAACGATTCCAGGATTTTAGGACATTTGTCTAAACTTAAAAAATATGAACGGAGAGGCTCAAATAATTGTAGAACATACTCTACAGCAGGTGTTAGAGCAAGCCATCTAACTTTTGAATATCCTAAAAGTTTTTTGTATTCAACATTCGCTTCTTCACAAAATTGTTTTAAAGTAGCCACATGAACGGTAAAACGACTAAAATACAAATAAATTGTAATTATAATTACTTCTACATCAATCGGCATGGCACATGACGCCATGTTGATTGCATTTGACAAAATATGTGCATTACAACCTATTCCTAGTATTTTCTTTTGGAGTAAATCTTGTAATTTTACATACACATTATTCACCCCTTTGCGTCTTCGCCCACCAAAATTTGTGTTTGTATTATCAGCTGTTAGTGCAACAACTTTGGATTTCAAATTGTTTTCATTTATTACTCTGTATAGATGGTTTGAAAAAAATTCAGCAGTTTCACCCTCAATGGATTCTAAATTTAAAATTTTTACTTGAATCCCCTTGGCAACATTAAAATATCTTACTAGTATTGGATACAATTTGGTTTCATTATGTTTTGATGCATCAGATAAAACCGTTACCAATGTTGCAATTTTCAAGTCTGCTGTAAGTATTTTGTCACAATAATTTTTAAATACTGATTTAATAATAGCCTCGCATTTTGTCCTGGCGCATGAAAACTTAGCATTGTGAAACTTTTTCAATAAATTAGTTGTACAATCCATACTACGAAAACTTTGATTGTGAATTATGGTATGAAGTGCAAATGTTCCCTCCATTGCAGCTAACTGTTTTTCATCTTCAGAATAATTTGAAGTTTTAAAAAAACCTGTTACTTTACGACTGGAAGCTGATCCATCTAATGATTGCTTATGTTTGTTGGTAGGGCCTTCTCTGTGATGGGCCCAGCCCTCTGGAATGACCTCCCCCCCGACATTAGGACAACTACCGATCTCCGCTCCTTCCGCAAGAAACTCAAGACCCACCTGTTCCAACTAGCAGGCCTGGCTTAAATTAGAAATATATTCTCTAACCCCCCTGGCAATTTTAAAGGGTAAAATTTTTAATTTTAGGGTATTTTAATTGTTTTATTTTATTGTTACTGCTTTTTAACCTTATGGCTATTATTATTATTTATGAATTGTAAAAATGTTGTATGTATTTACCTCCTCCGTGCCATATGCTTGTATATTTAATTGTACGCCGCCCCGAGTCCCTTCGTGGAGAGGGAGCGACTTATAAATTGAATGAATGAATAAATAAATAAATAAATAAATAAATAAATAAATAAATAAATAAATAAATAAATAAATAAATAAATAAATAAATAAATAAATAAATAAATAAATAAATAAATAAATAAATAAATAAATAAATAAATAAATAAATAAATAAATAAATAAATAAATAAATAAATAAATAAATAAATAAATAAATAAATAAATAGACAAGTGTTTCATTATAGCTGCTCTGCCTCCAACTGCAATACAAAATTCTCCAAATATTGCAGAAAACAATGGCATCTTTCTTTGATATGAGGAATGGAAATTCCTTTTTCAATTGGTCGTTGAAATGGCATTTCCTCTTTTTTGATTTTTCCATCCCTAAATGAAATTTAAAATTAAAAATAAAATATAAAGCTGCACAAACGATGCAAGCACATTATGAATAAATAAAATTAATTATTACAACTGAAACTTTAATAACATAAGCAAATAAACCACTAAAATTTAAATTTAAATTATTTTACACTTCCGTTGACAACAGGGTTGTATAAACTTGTAAATAAAATTATACGTATTTGGAAATTATTAAATAGATAATGAATTAATAAAACGTGAATTGTACTTACCTCTGTATAATTGAATATTCACTGACAAAGAAATAATTACCATGAGTCATTCAATTGCCGACGTGCCGTGAGTCTACTGCGTGCGTATGTGCCGTGTCGTGTTTCGGTAAGAAGTAAACAAAGCCACTTGCACGCGGTGCTCTCTCTCAAGATCTCCCGTGCGGACCGCATGCGTCTCATATTCGCATCTTATACTGCACTATACCGAGCCTTGACGAATTGTCATGTCAAATACAAATACGTCACATAACACGCAACAGATTAGTCTTCAAATATCGAAAAGGAGGACATGTAGGAGGACACTTTTCGAGTGAGGACAGAACTTACAAAAGAAGGACTGTCCTCCCTAAAGGAGGAGAGTTGGTCACCTTATGGAAAAGGAATTGAAAGGATTAGAGCTGTGATGGGGAACCTGTGGCATGCAGAGCCTTCTCTCCTGGCACTCCAGGCGCCCCAGCCCAGCTCCACTAGCATCCACATGCAGGCTCACCTCCTGCCGGCCAACTGGTTTTCGGGCCTTTGTGGAGGGCCAGGGGGGAGGGGACGCTTGTGTATGCAGTGGGGGGAGGGGGGCGCCACATTGCGCAGGAAACTCTGGTGGGCTGGAAGGGAGTGTGAATGGCCTCCCCCCCCCCCCTCCCCAGTGCTTCTTGGCTCAGTTGGAGGCTTCCTTCAGCCTTCAAACAGTTGCAGGGGTTTTATTTTTTATTTTTTGCTTCCAGGTTGGTGCAGGATGCTTTCCAGAGCCAAAATGGGGTGCAGAAAGCACAGGGATTTTTTTCCCCATGTTGGCCCTGGAAAGCCTCCTGCACCAACCTGGAAGCAAAAAACCCCAAACAAGCCCTGCAACTGTTTGAAGGCTGAAGGAAGCCTCCAACTGACCCAGGAAACACTGGAGAGCCAGGCCATTCACACTCACTTCCAGCCCACCTGAGTTTTCTGCCCCAGGGCAGAAATGAAAACCTGTCCTGTGTAGCCCACTGCCACTTGGGCGGAGGAGGAGGACGACACGAAGAAGAAGAGGAGGAGGAGAATGGCGAGGCTTTGCAGGAGCCGGCAGGGAGCAGGTCAGGTGGGGCTGGCTGGCAGGCTGGCTGGGGAGGGGGCAATCATGGTGCTTAGGTGGCAGCAGCCTGCATGCCCCAACTGTGCTGGGGAGGAAATAAGAGGCCCTGCTTGAGTGGGGATGAAAGTACACACACACACACACACTGCCTCCCTGCTCAGGTGTCGACCACAACAGTTTGGATGCCCTTGCTAGAGCACGCTTTCTCTGACAAACACACACACACACACACACACAAACACACTTAGATTACTCTCTTACCCTCCCTGTCTCTGTCTGGCCTCATTTGCATGCTCAGCTGTCGCCCACACCATTGGCAGCAGTTTGGGTGCCTTGGCTGAAGTATGCTTTCTCTGCCAAACACACTTGGATTGCCTGTCTCTGTCTGGCCCCATCTGCTGCTCCTTGAGACAAAGAAGCCTCATTAGGTAGCTAAGTGGAAAGTAGTTGGGGGGAGGGGAGGAGCAGGAGATCTGCAGGTAACCACTTTCCCCACCCACGCACCCCCGAGAATGAAAGTTTCTGGATCCTTGACTCTGCAAAAGAAGATGGGTGCCTGAATCTGCACCATATTATAGCACCCAGGAGCGTCCATTCTCAGAACAAAAAGCATTTCCCAGCCAACTCTCCTCTCCTTTCTTCAAAGGCAAAGAAGCCGAGAAACAAGAGAGGAGACAGAGGTTTGGAAAGTAAGTGAGTCCTTGTTGCAGGAAGGGAGGGAGAAGCAGGAGGTATCTTAGTGGGTTGGGGAGGCCTTGAGGGTCTCTTCTATCACTAGGACCCCCATGGCCTTCCCCACCCTGAGATACAATATAATAGCAGAGTTGGAAGGGACCTTGGAGGTCTTTTAGTCCAACCCCCTGCCCAGGGGGGAAGTTTCTCCTCAGTTCTAAGTTGCTTCTCTCCTTGATTAATTTCCACCCCTTGCTTCTTATTCTACCCTCAGGTTCCTTGGAAAAACAGACAATCTCTGTTAATAATATGGAACAAAATTAAACATGATCACTATACCAAAATACCTATTTGGCTATCTACGATGGAAGCATACATACACCCAAATTTAATCAACATGGAAAATATAGTCACATATAAAGAGATATTGAACAGGCAGGGGGAGATCAAAACCAGATCAGAATTGACATCACAAGGAGTACAAGTAGAATGGTGGTCTTATTTACAGATACAATCAAGGTATGCACAGGATAGGAAGAACGAAGGTATTGCCAAAGACTACACAATATTAGATAAACTGTTGATACAGACAGAAAACAGACTGATCAAAGTGCTGTATAGATTCTTGTTGGAATATAAACTAGAGGAGGAACATGTCAAAGAAACCATGGTCGCCTGGGCGAAAAATTACAATGTGGAATTGGCTAAGTGGGAAAAACTTTGGATACTTAATCAGAAACTAACATTTGCTACGGCGTATAAAGAAAATCTTTATAAGATGTTCTACAGATGGCATCTCCATCCAGCACGGCTTTCCAAAATGTTCAAAAATCTGGCCCCAAATTGTTGGAAGTGTAAAAAAACACCAGGCACTTTCTATCATAGGTGGTGGACGTGCAATAAGGCAAAAAATATTGGAAAATGAATCAATCATGGTTAGAACAAATGGTGGGAGAACAAATTATGTTTAAACCAGAAACTTTTCTCCTAGGCATAATACCGGAGGGGTTTAAGAAAGATACACTTTATCTAATTATACATATACTAACTGCAGTGCGCATAACCTATGCACAGTATTGGAAAAAAGAAAATACACCATCAGAGCTAGATATAATCAGAAAAGTGTTGGCCTGTGCAGAAGCAGATAGGCTCACTCTTGAACTTAAAAATAAAAGGGAATCAGAATATTTTGAGGTATGGAATAGATTTTATGATTTGTATAAGACAAGATGACAAGACTGGAACAAATGTATATATTGTGATTGAACAGAAGGACAGACAATGTATTAAGTAGATTAATTGTTAATGGTTGAAACTAGCTGTACATAATGTGAATGTATGATCACTCTGACTCCGCGGTATTGCATTGTTTTAAATGTAAAAAGAATAAATATATATATATATAAAAACAAAAAAAAGGAAAATAGTTTGACTCCTTCTTCTTTGTAGCAACCCCTGAGAAATTGGAACACTGCTATCATGTCTTCTTTCTATTAAACTAGACATACCCAGTTCCTGCAACCGTTCTTCATATGTTTTAGTCTCCAGTCCCCTAATCATCTTTGTTGCTCTTCTCTGCACTCTTTCTAGAGTCTCCAAATCTTTTTTACATCGTGGCGACCAGAACTGAATGCAGTATTCCAAGTATGGCCTTACCAAGGCATTATAAAGTGGTATTAACACTTCACGTGATCTTGATTCTATCCCTCTGTTGATGCAGCCTAGAACTGTGTTGGCCTTTTTGGCAGCTGCTGCACACTGCTGGCTCATATTTAAATGGTTGTCCACTAGGACTCCAAGATCCCTTTCACAGTTACTACTGTTGAGCAAGGTACCACCTATACTGTACCTGTGCATTTCGTTTTTGTTGCCTAAATGTAGAACCTTACTCTTTTCACCATTGAATTTCATTTTATTAGATAGTGCCCAATGTTCAAGTTTGTCAAGATCCTTCTGTATCTTTAGCCTATCTTCTGGAGTGTTGGCTATTCCTGCCAGCTTGGTCTCATCTGCAAATTTGATGAGTTCCTCATTTATTCCCTCATCCAAATCATTGATGAAGATGTTGAAGAGTACTGGGCCCAAAACAGAGCCTTCGGGTACTCCACTGCATATCTCCCTCCATGTAGATGCAGTTCCATTGAGGACTACACGTTGAGTGTGGTTGGTCAGCCAGTTATGAATTCACTGGTGGTGGTCATGGGCACAATGGTATCCTTGAATTCTGAGCTCTTAGGAAAGTATTCCCTCCTTGTGGGTTGCAAACAGCTGTTTCCAATGGGCGAAAAAGGACAAAGCAAGTGGGAAAATAGTTTCCTTTGCTATATTTCCAGTCTGAATTAGACCATGGCAGGGTCCCTACAGAAGAGATCTTTCAAGGATCATTATGTATTCATAGAAAAGCAACTAACTTAGCTCTGTTCTTAAATGCTAAAGCTGTTGCACATAAAAAACAGAGGAGCTCTGATCAACTACCAGAGCCATCATTTTGACAGTTTTGCTGTCCTGTAATCTGTCCCCATGAAGTGCAAGCATGGAATAAACTGAGCCTGGTTTGTTCTCAGTCTTTTCAGTGGCCACAAACTACTAGCAAAAGTGGCATTTGATCACAAGGCAAGGAATGTTTCCCCTTTTGCACTGGAGCATCCAAGAAGGGACAGGAAAGACAAAGAAAAGATGGAAAGAGGAGAAGAGAGCAAGGAAGCAAAAAGAAGGAAAGAGTGGAAGAAAGAATGAAGAGGGAAGGAAAAAGAAGGGAAGGAATGAGATTATAATGAGAGAGAGTGAGGGTGTGAGGTAAATCTTGCCTTAGCACTTGATCACCAACAGCCCTGTTGCCTTTTACCATCTCCTTATCCCATCCTCCTGACCTCTCCTGGTGGTATCCCATCCCATCATTGAGGATGCTTTGGTTACAAAGGTAGGTCTCATAAGGAGAGGGAGTGGGCCTCCCTCTGACACACATACTTTGACCTCCTGCACACACCATGGGCAACCAAGGAGAGTGAGCACAGCAGCAGTGGGAGCTGGCCGTGCCCACCATGGCCTCCGAAGTAAACCACAATGGGGCCTTCATTGAAATTGAGTTTGACACTCCTGGATTAACAGATGACTTGAGTGCTGCATGTGTTGCTCTCAAACTTACAACGTATGAGTCAAGGTTAGAAAAATTATTAGCTTGCATTCAACAGCAAAAGTCACATTAATCAAAAGCATGCCAAATGCAAATGTTTACCTTTCAATAAAAAAGATGTTTGTATCATTGAAAGCGCTGTTATTGTGGGGTTTTTTTCAGAGAAAAGACGTTAATCATGTATAAGTTGCTTTTCTAAACTGAAACCTCATCATTCAGGTTAAATTGCCATGTTGGCACTCCGAGATAAATAAGTGGGTTTTGGGTTGCAGTTTGGGCATTTGGTCGCTAAAAGGTTTGCCATTATTGCATTAGAGCATACACAGAGTGTAACCTAATTCAGCTTTTGTTAAATTGCTGTTGAGAGAAGCTCCATTGTAACCTAAGGTGCCAACTACATAGATAAAACTTCTAGGCAAATTGCCAAGCTTAGCCTAGCAAAGTAACGTCTTGTGAAAAGTAAAATGTGGAACCTGCCAAGTAGCCTTGCTTGTTCCTTAAAATGTGTGTTCAGCATTCCCTAACAAAGCTATGAGTTATACTCCCAAAATGGATTTATTTTCCCTTCTACAGTCTATGGTTTTCAGAGCGCTCACAAAAATCATGACATTTGTGTGATATCAGATTATGTTTCTATAGCAATGACGTTCTGTGCAAGCTATAAGATGTTTGGAATTTTTTTTGGCACAAACCTGTTTTTGTCTCTCTGCCTGCTCTGTTAAGGTGGGAGACAAAAAGGTCATCCAGTCTTTTGCTTTCTGCAGAAATAAAAGATGATAATCCGTAGCCTAGATTAAATTTTATGCCAATACCCATATTTTCTGATTTTAGACAATGTAGAAATTGTGTAAATTCCCAAATCAGCTTTGAGGGGCAGAAGATGGGGTCCTTTTGTCCATCCCAAGATACTCCTCGGAGGCTGTGATTGGGTTGGTTCTGCTGGTGGTTTCTCTCTGAAGCCCCAAACATAAAATTGATATATGAACATGGGGGAAACCTTGGCCTCATATACTTCAATAATTGGGGCTGAGGAAGCTGGAGAGCTATGAGGTTTTCTTTTAAGCACGATTTTCACTCATGTCTTTGATCTAACTGAGCTCCTTTGATGATGAGGGAGCCAAGATTCAGTCTCAGAGAAAACTCCCCCAGGTAAGGAAAGGTCTTACTTGCTCTATTGGCTGACCATCTATGGCTAGGATGTCATTTCCCAAAGACCATAACTTTTGAACTTGATTTATTAATTATCAGATAATTATTATGACAAAAGAACCCAGGTCTTCCTCACAGGGTATATAATCCAATGTGTAAGTATGATAATATCACAGTGTATGTTCCAATAGGTATTTAGCATGCTAAACATATGTACCCATAACAGAACTTATAACAAAATAAAAGGGTTGGAAAGGACCTTTGGGGTCTTCTAGTCCAACCCCCTGCTCAAGAAGGAGACCCTATACCAGGGGTCCTCAAACTACGTCCCACGGGCCAGATACAGGCCACTGAAGCCATTAATCCAGCCCACATGGGACCATGAGGCTGCCCTGCCCAAATAACCCCGCCCATTTGCCAGTCCCCACCCACCGGCTGAGTGCACGCCTTACCTTCGCAAGCCCCACGGACTGAATCGGCAAAGTAAGACCAAAGCTTTTGGCCAGCAGAGTGTTTCTGGGGGCTGGGGAGGCCAAAAATGGGATGAACGGAGGCCCCAGGAGGGGAAATGGTGCCCTCTGCTTCAGATTCTTAGCTTGGGCTAAGTGGAACGCAAAGCCATGTCGACTGGCACGCGTGGCCTTGCCCTTTGCTCTTCCGGGTTTCTTGTGTGCATGTGAGCACGAGCATCAGCTGGACTTTACATACGCGGCAGTGCCAGGAACTGGAAGAGGAGCTGCCTGGTGCACATGTATGGACCAACATGCACACTGGTCAACTCCTCTTCCAGATTGCATCCCTGAGAAGAGCACTTGGTGCCAAAAGGGTTCGCCATCAATGCCCTATTCCAAGGTTGGTTTTATCAAGGCATTATAAAATGGTACCAATACTTCTCGTGATTTGGATTCTATCCTTCTGTTGATGCAGCCTAGGATTGCAGTGGCTTTTTTTGGCTGCTGCCACACATTGTTGGCTCACATTTGAGAGATTGTCCACTAAGATTCCAAGATCCCTTTCACAGTTACTGCTATTGAGCCAGGTTTCCCCTAATCTGTACCTGTACATTTGGTTTTTCTAGCCTCAGTCTAAGACTCAGGGGTTGCCAGAAAGAAGAGGGAGTCAAACTATTTTCCAAGGCACCTGAGGGTAGAACAAGAAGCAATGGGTGGAAACTAATCAAGGAAAGAAGCAACTTAGAACTGAGGAGAAACTTCCTGACAGTTAGAAGAATTAATCAGTGGAACAGCTTGCCTCCAGAAGTTGTAGAAATCTTTAAGAAGATGTTGGATAGCCATTTGTCTGAAATGGTATAGGGTTTCCTGCCTAGGCAGGAGGTTGGACTAGAAGACCTCCAAGGTCCCTTCCAACTCTGCTATTGTATTACTTTATTTTTCTCTATACTGAATTTCCTTTTGTTAAATAGGCCCAGGGTTCAAGTCCATCTAGATCCATCTGGATCTTGAGCCTATCTTCTGGGCTGTTGGCTATTCCGGTCAGTTTAGTGTCATCTTTAAATTTGATGAGTTCCCTATCTATCCCTCATCCAAACCATTGATGAAGATGTTGAAGAGTACTGGGCCTAAAATGGAACCTTGGGGTCCCCCACTGCTTGTTTCCCTCCATGCAGATGTAGTTCCACTGAGGAGCACAGGCTGAGTCCATCTGGGGGTGATGCTGTCTATCCCACATATTTTTAGCTTATGGAGACATAGATTGTGGTTTACTTTGTCAAAGCCTTTCTAAAATCCAAGTACTGGAAAATATGTGCACTGCATTTCACTGGTCCACTAATTTAGTAATTTTTGTAAAAGAAAGAAATAACATTTATTTATGATGTGTTTTTGGATCCTTCATTAGTTGAAGTAAATTGTCAATATGAAGAGAGAATAACAAGAGTTCAAATATGCATCCTTCCTTTCCTCCTTGGTAAGTATCAATCCTTCTTCTCATTGCTCTGTTGAGCCACAACCTCCCTCTCAAACAAGGACCTGGAGAAAGAGCCTGGATCAGGGCCAACAGGCGGAGCTCCATTTTGAGGACAATCAATTTCCTATATAATATTTCTCTGTTAATTATGACAAATGAACTAACGTCTAGAAAGCCAGCAAAACCCTGTTTTACTTCGCTGATATAGATTAGATATTTCAAGACAAATTTGTTACCAATATTAGATTATTGACATGCAATATTTCTTATAAAATCTATATAGCTATTCACTACCTAAAACCTTCTGTTTCTTCTGCAAGGGATGCATTTTTCTCAAGTTTAACTAAGAGGATCCAGGCATACATTTCAGCCACAATATCTGCTAGTCTATTTGGCCTATAATTGCTACAGTCCTTTTTATTCCACATTTTAGATAGATAAAATGCTACTATTGCCAACTTCAATCTGACTGGATAGGGCAAGCATTATCTATATGTGAAAATGAAGATGCCAATAGAGGCCCCAACAACCAGGGATGTTTTTTGATCAGTTAAATAGTTGGTAGAATGTCTTCTCCAGGGAATGTATTGCTTGCATTCCAGGTCTTTTATGATTAATCTCGACATGAACATAATGGGGTAAAATATTGACTTTTTTGCTAATGTGGAGAAAAGCAGATTTTGAATTCCATGGAGAAGACATGATTGCATCTATTGCTCACCCACCACCACCCACCCCTCACTTTACCAGATGGAGAAACACACACACAAACCTGTGGGACTTTGTAGGTGCCTCCTAATGTTGACATCTGGATGGAGATCTCCTTGTAAGCTGCATCAATAAGAGCCAGAAGGTTCTCCTTCCTTCCACAGCCGTAGTTGGGGACATTGGCTTCTCCAGTGGTTAGAATGTCCAGCAAGGCATCTGAAGTGCGGAAAGTGCTCCAATAGTTGTCATGGATGTTGTAGCCAAGTGTGAGATTGTGCAGGAGCTGGGAATTCTTGTTGACCATTTCAATGTTGAAAATGAACATTAAGACAATTGGAAAACCATAAACATCCCTATTGTAAAAAAAAAGTTATTATAATGGGCAGCAACAAATACTTTTTAAAAATATATAAGCCTCCAATGCCTACTGTACCTTAAGCCAACATTGATCCAAAAGCAATGATCAGTTATACGAATATGGAATTTGGTTGAGGTATAGCAACTACAACTGGTTCCACCACTACTTTAAATAAAATTCATTATTCAAGTGATAAATTAAGGATTGAACTGAGAGAGGAAAATAATCTGCAGCCCTTTCAGCTTTTTTTTCAGGCCTATTTTTTGATTTGAGTTTCTTTCACAAAATCAGACAAAAAGAGAGAAGACATGGAAATCAAAATCATTGAGGAAATTAGACATATCCCCCAATGTAGAAATAAATGAAAATAAAAACAGAAAATAAGGAGAGTGTTAGAATGGAGGGAGTCCAACTCCATCACCCTGAATGACTTACCGATCACGGAAAACAAACTGAAGAGAAGGCGCCACGTTGAAAAGCAAGTTTGTATGCAATATTTCCTTTCCAGTGATGACTATCCCAATGAGATGGTCTCCTGGGCTGTAAAAGCTCTGTGGTCCTTTTCCATCCTGGTGCTCCAAACTCTGCGGACATTTCATTCTCAGCTTCCCAGAGACTGGATGAGACAAAAGCAGCAGCAGAAGCAGAAGCAGGAGGTCCATCATTCATGGGGTGAATCAATGAATCCCTTTTCTGTTTCTAAAGAAGAAGTAGAATAATTCAAAGGATTCTTACAAGGTGGAATATCATCCAGTGTCTTTCCTGATTGAAACACAGAGAAACACTCAGCTTCATCTGGAAAGGAGAGAGACGGACATTCAAGAGCACAGACCCTGCCTGTCCCCTAAGCTCCATATTTCTCTGCCCAAAGTCTCCCCTGGAAGATTTGGCCAAAGAGCAGAGCTGAAACGTTTATCATAATTCTCCCTCTCAGGAGGGATCCCTGGATAATTCAACTCGTTCTTGGACTCAAAGGTTGTTGGGAAATTCTCTAGAGGGAAATGAAATGAAAATAATCCCCATGTGATTCATAATAATAGAGGAAGAGTTGGAATTAAATTCATCATCTAGAATTGAGAGTTTTGGGGTCTCCATGGTTGAAACTGGCCCCAGAGGGAATATACGGCACTTGTGGCTGAAAATAAAAAGAAATGTGACTTTTGTTGGCATTGTGGTTAAAGAGAAAAATCCCAGAGGCCATTTAATGCCAGAGCATGTCACAGATCTGAAAAATAGCTGCCGGCTGAGTTGAAAACAAAGTTTACTTTATTTTGAAAGCTATGCTCAAGGGCATCGCACAAAAGGGCTGATGAAATAGTGCAGTCAGTTTCTAAAAACAAAATGAACTTTAGTGAAAAATTAGTTACCAGAAGTTTGCAGAGTTAAAAAAAAAACCAGTGAAGGGTTTTTTTTTTTTAGAAAAAACCCAAGTGAAAAGAGATGGAGAAATCAAGGCTGCAAAGGCTAGGAAGGAAAGAAGGAATGAGGGAGGGAGGGAGGGAGGGAGGGAGGAAGGAAGGAAGGAGGGAGGGAGGGAGGGAGGAAGGAATAAGGAAAGGGGAGCTCAGGATCCTTGTGTTGCAGATGAAAAGGCTGATCTGCAAAATCCAACTTCCATCTTCAGAGACTGGGAATGCAGAAGCCCAAATCCCATGTTCCCCTGCCACCCTTTCCCATGCAGAGGCCAGGCAAGGGGGCTCTTGCAGGGTTGCCAGAGATGACTCTGCCCAGCTGAATGGGGAGCCCATCTTGGGAGAAGGAAGCTGGGGAGCCTCATGTTGGGGAAGGGAAGCAGATCTGCAAAATCCCCCTCCAGGTTCCATCTTCTGAGTCCTGGGAAGGGGTGAGATCATATCCCAAGTTGCACTGCCACCTCTTTCCCTACATGGGGCACCCAGGGGAAAGCAAAGCCCAGACACACAGAGAAGGCTCAGGATGGCCAGGAAGGAGGAGGGGATCTGGGGCAATCCTGGGAAGAGACTATCCTGGTTTATGGGTCCCAGGGTTGAGTGTTGGGGGGATGCAGCTCCTGCGGTTTCTCCAGCCTCGCTTGGGCTCCGTGTCTTTTCAGGAGAGGCTCCTGTGGGCGAGAAGCCATGCAGGGCTGGGTCTTCCAAGGGGGATTGAGCATTGCCTGGGAGGAAAAGGCGGCCGGCCTCACCCTGGAGGGGAGCCTCCATGACTCTGAGGAAGATGGGGGTCCCCCATGGACCCTCCAGAATGGTCTGAAGATGGTACCTCCATTCTGAGAACAAGAAACAGACTTGAGGAGATCATTGGTTATTGACTGATTTTGTGTAATGCACAAACCATGATTTCTTATGGCCATCAGAAGTGAAATATCCCATGCTTAATTGGACTGACATATAACCCCAAAGACCCTGATCCTGGTTTGGAAGCCATCCTGGTTGGTTCTTATTACTCGCTAAGTGTTGTGGCCCACCAGCGGTCAGCAGAGCTGGCAGCAGATTCGGACAGTGAGGAGGTTGGGGAGGAACATGGGCCAGTCCTGGAGTCTGGGGAAAGCTTGGACGAGGGCTGTGTATCAGAGGCAGAGAGGGGGCCAAGGCCATCTGGTAGTTATTTGCTGCCTCTGGAGCCTCCAGAGCCTGACATCAGCAAGGCAGAAGAACAACAGGAGCCTGTTCCCAGTGTGCGCATGTGCAGGGCTGCCGATGCTGCACACTGCTGGCTCATATTTAACTGGTTGCCCACCAAGATTCCAAGATCCCCCTCACAGTCACTGCTATGAAGCCTGGTTTCACCCAGTTTATATGTATAGTTTTGGTTTTTCTTACTTTACCTTTCTCTACATTGAATTTCGTGTTGTTAGATAGGACCCCGTGTTCAAGTCTGTCAAGACCCATCTGGATCTTGAGCCTATCTTCTAGGGTGTTGGCTGTTCCTGCCAGCTTAGTATCATCTCCACATTTGGTAAGTTCCCCTTGTATTCCCTCATCTAAGTCATTTATGAAGTCATTGAAGAGCCTAAGACGGAACCTCGTGGTGCCCCACTGCTTACGTCCCTCCATGTAGACGTAGACCCATTATTGGTCTACAGTTGGAAACAAATAACTTGTTGGACTGTCGTTCAAGTGTGCAAAAGTAGACCAAAGTTTGAGAAAGCACAACTGTTTATTGCTTCTCTCAGAAAAGGGTTTTCACAGATCGCAGGGGTGGCTGTGGTCATTGAACCTTCTCCATTTCTATGGAAAGAAAAAACTGGGAATTCTGGAGTGAGTCCCCTCTTCTCCTAGATGTTGTCATGTTGGAAGTGTTGAGGGAGTTTACGATACACCCAATCTCCTGCTTGCCACTGTTCACATGATGCAGCCACAGGCAGTCCATTCTGGTCAAGATGTAGTGTGACTCATTCCCCAGGTTTTCTCCACCCACGTCTCCTGGACTCCAGGCTCACGCTAGCCCAATGTGTTGGGCAAAAAGAACCGGTTGCAAAATAACCAATAAGGGGATGGAGAGAAGATAGCGGATCTCATAGAAAATCCCATTTTACAGGACAGGAGCAACTGGTTCTGATCGAGGCTTCCTTAGAAAGCAAGAAGCAAAGTCTTGGTCCCTGCAAAACCTCTTTTCTTTACACGACTGTGAATTCCTGTGAAAAGGCGTTTTTGGAAAGAGAATAGCGGAAATAATGCTTGTGAAACTGGCGGTCGAAAAAGAAACTACACTCAAATGCATGATCTTTTGGGCTTTTTTTCAACTGTGGAAGAAAACTCCAAATACTATGGAAATGTAGGTAAATAATGTGCTTTTCCATTTCACATATTCCCAAGAGTGACATTCCCGACTCTAGGGGTGGTGCTCATCTCTGTTTCAAAGCCAAAGAGCCAGTGCTGTCCGAAGACGTCTCCATGGTCATGGCCAGCATGACTCAATGCTGAAGGCGCACGAGACTATGTTCCCTTCCCACAAAAGGTGGTTCCTATTTTTCTACTGCATGTTTTACATGCTTTCAAACTGCTAGGTGGGCAGAAGCTGGGACAAGTCACAGGAGCTCACTCTGTTATGTGGCGCTAGGGATTTGAACCGCTGAACTGCTGAACTTTCTGATCGACAAGCTCAGTATCTTAGCCACTGAGCCACTGTGTCCTGTACAGATGTAGAACATGCAACATCTAGATGGAGGGTTTAAATTATTCAAAAGAAACGTATCTAATCAAAGAAGTGGCAGATTTGCGTTTTATAGAAGAAGTAGCTACACTTCATTAGAAATGCAGGAAAAAAGGGATGGAGGCTTCCTTGAATCCCTTTGGGTTACTATAAAAGGGGAAAGGAATGACGTTGCCATAGGTGTATTCTACAGACCCCCCTCTCCAAACAGAGGAAACATCAACACTGATTTGGGTTCTATCCCTGCCTGCAATTTTCCTCGCAGCTTGGCAACAGAATCGGAAGGAGGGGGGGGAGCCCAGGGGTTGAGGACTCAAGAGAGCCAGCCGCACCCTGTGGAAGTTCATTCACTTCAAGGTTCTGTTATGGGTCCTCTTTAAACGGCACAGGCTGTTTTCCAAAACACAAAGATTGTGTTGGATTGGCAAACAATGGACAGCGGGAAAAGGAGAACTTCACCTACGCAGCTGCCTGTGGCAACCTTCAGAATTGGCTTCACTTCATCTGTACCAGGGGTGGGTTCCGGCAAGCTCTACTGCCAGTTCGCTTGTGCACGTCTCGTGCACGCCTCTCACACGTATGCTTTATGCATGCTGCACAGGCATGCGCAATGCAAGAAAAATGCTTCTGCGCATGTGCAAAAGTGAAAAAAAAAGATGGCGGAGCCTATGTACCACCAGGAGAACCAGTTCAAGGGCGTGGCAGGCCTGAGTCGCTGCTGGTTCCAGCAACCCAGGCCGCCAAACTACTACCTCTTCGGCTGAACCAGTCTGAACCAGTAGGGATCCACCACTGGTCTGTAACTATATGGATCTAAGTAAAATTATACTTTTGGTAAAATTATGTCCCAGGAGGTCCCCCCCCTCCACATATGCTACTTGCTAGTGGGATGGTTGACAGGATATAAATGACGATTTTGCTAATCAGTGAACTAAGATATGCAGCAGAAAGCACACTCTAATAGTAATGGGGGACTTTAACTATCTCGACAAGAACTGGGACAGACACATTTGTCTCCTAGATGTAGAGGAAGGAAATAGAGCATCAGCTATACATAAGGTGACCAACCGTCCTCCTTTAGGGAGGACAGTCCTTCTTTTGTAAGTTCTGTCCTCCCTCGAAAAGTGTCCTCCTACATGTCCTCCTTTTTGATATTTGAAGGCTAATCTGTTGTGCTTTATGTGACGTATTTTATTAAACAGTTTTTAATGGTGTTTTTTTTACTTCATCGCAAGTATATTGAACAGATATTGAATCTTGTGTTGAATTTTTATCTAAAGAAATGCTAGACATTAAAATAGGCGACAATTGTCTCTTTGAAGAAATTAGAAGACTGAATGTATATTTAAATTCTGAAAAATTAATACAATGGGAAAATCAACATGTTGAAATTGATAAAAGATGGGTGGATATATTCAGCCATTTCAAAAATGAACATATTCCATGTGAACATTTATTTATACTTGTTCAATTTACGTTGTGCTGCCCTGGAACTAATGCAGCAGTTGAAAGAGTTTTTTCAATTGCCAATGATTTTTCGACAAGTGAGAAATCGAGATTGAATGTTGATACTCTAGCTGCAGCACTTGCCGTAAAATTCAATATGAAGGATATTTCTTGTTCAGATATTTCCAATATATTGTTAGAAGATGATACATTGACAAAAAAATATTAATTCAATGGAAAAGTACTCATTTAAATAATAATTAACAGGCATGTAAGCATAATTACAATATAAAATGTTGCAAATGTTTTTATTATGCATATATCATATTTTAGTGTATTATTGTTGCAATGAATAAAATATTTCTTTTATTTACGATATATTTTTTTCAATTTATTTGTCCTCCTTTTCATTGTAAAAAAGTTGGTCACCTTAGCATTTTGGACAATAGAACGTGTTTTGTCCTCCTTTTCATTGTAAAAAAGTTGGTCACCTTAAATTAAAGCCAATTTGCTTTGCTTGTTTCCAAAGGTCAAGTTGGTTTCTACTCCTGACCCACGAGGCCTATAATTGAGGCCCATCAACAGTAGGAAGCAACAGCTGCAGAAAATGTTTTGAATGAAACTTGAAGAAGTTGGTGCAAAGTTATTACCAAAGTGTCTTCTGGACCTCTGAGGCCCTGAGCTGGGACTTAGAGCAACTGGGGAGCTGAGATGAGAGTGAAACTCTGCTAACTTCTCAAACTTTACCTACAAATGTAACTTCATGTGGAACACAGAGTCTATGGCTTGACATTGCTTCATGTTACACATTCCCAGAGTCATATTTTTGGGAGATTGTGGCACTGATAGGCCCTGTGCAGTTTTGGTTGACCTTGAAAGCCAACCCCCTACAGCCCTCTTGAAGGTTCATCACCGAATGTCAAGATCTACCTGAATGGCTTATGTACAGGTAGCCCTTGATTTACAGCAGTTCATTTAGTGACCATTCAAAGTTACAACAGTCTTGAAAAAAAATGACTTCTAACCATTTTTCACCCTTACAACTGTAGGAAGTTAATACCCACCCCTCTCCTAGAAAATGAAATATTTTAGAAAATATTAAAAGGATAGAATATTTCCCCAAAAAGGGAGACAGAAACTCACCCCCCACCATTGTCAATGGACCATTAAGGCCTGAGCCAGTCTATTCTACATTAACAAAGATCTACTTCCTTCAGGCAGAGCCATAGTAGGAATCCCAAAGCCCTTACGTCATCACCTTACATCCTCACTCTGCTAACTTCTCAAACTTTGCTTACAAGTGTAACTTCAGAGTCTATGGACTGAATTTGATTCATGTTACACATTCCCTGAGCCATATTTTGGGGAGATTGCAGTAGCTAATAGCCCTGTGCAGCTTTGGCTGACCTTGTAAGCTCACCCCTACAGCTTCCTTATGGTTACACAGTTACTAATCACACAGTCAAGATCTCCCTAAATTATTTATACTGTTCATCTTCCCTTAAACTGTCAGAGCAGAAAGAAATGAACATCACATTACATGATGTCCCCATGCACGAGACCTTTACCCCTCTAACATCTACATCCTGTGTATGTCCTGTGTGGTATTTGCAGTTGCATTGACCATCAGAAGGCAGTGCATGACAAATTGCATCATTGTTAAGAAAAACAGGGCAATGTGGTCACATGGTCTTTTATGGAACTCAAATCCTTTACAGGGAATTGAACTTTGAACTTTCACACTTTAGAGATATGGTGTTTGAATAATATTGCAAGAATCCAATGTGTTAATTTTAGGAGCTATCCTAAAACTGGCATTCAGCAGTATTGATATCAGAATAGTATCTACAGTCCACCTTCCTTTAAGTTCTCAGATGGAGAAGTTGCAGTATATTATGGCCCTGTATGGAGGATTTTACATTCTAATTAATTCTATATACCCTTTCCTGCAACTCCACTGATTGTCAAGCATTGGATTGGCCTAAAGTTCAAGTATTGTATGTGATCATCACTGGTGCAAAGCAGAGCTGGTATTCAGCAGGTTCTGACCAATTCTGGAGAACCGGTAGCGGAGGTTTTGAGTAGTTTGGAGAACCGGTAAATAGCATCTCTGACTGGCTCCGCCCACCATCTATTCTCTGCCTCCCGAGTCCTAGCTAATTGGAAGGAAATGGAGATTTTACAGTATCCTTCCCCTGCCACGCCCACCAAGCCACACCCACAGAACTGGTAGTAACAAAATTTGAATCCCACCACCAGTGCAAAGGTCTGTGAGTTTAATCCCAGACTGGGATTGCATGAATGCAATGTGCAATTCATGTGTGCAATGCAATTCATCCATTCTCCAAATCTGCAATCCTCACTGATCTTGACTCAAAGGTTTTGGCAGTGAACCTCATCTGGACCAGGTGCTCTTCAGAATTTTCTATGCAATATTTCTAGCCTCACCTCTAGCTTGCCTCGGCTACTTGAGAAGTTTCTACTTGTTCTCATATTTTGACATAGGATGCCCTGGTGATTGTGATTCATGTCCCAGGAATTTGTGTCTTGACTACTGCAACATGGTCTATCTTGAAGGTGCCCTTAGAAGTTGCAGCTGGTATAGAATTTGATAGCAGGCTACTTCTTGGATAGATCCAACACAATACAACAACAGTACTATGTCATCACTACACCAAATTTCCAATGGGTTTCTTGATTCAATTCAAAGCACTGGTTGTCATCCGTAAAACTCTATAAACATGGGCACAAGGATGTATCCCTCACCCAGTGTTATTTGACATTTCTTCCATTGAAACAGAATCTGTTCCTCTCCCCGCTCATAGAAGGTTAATCCATTTCATGACTGAATGATATCAACTTCAAGCATACGGGACAAGAACACAACCAGCCGAGCTGATTCTGCTTCATTATATGGCAATGTTAACAGAAACTCTTCTTAACCAACAATTAAATTAGGGATATATTAGATAAATTCGTTTCTGAGTTTTTCCTCTACCCATTATGCAATTTAGAGCTAGGTCCCCTCTTACCTGATCATTCCCAAAAACAGAACAAAAAAAACCCTAAATTGGAAGGGTCTTTGGAAGTGATCTAGACCAGACTTCCCCAATCTTTCTGGGTGGGCAGCCTGGAGTGGAGGGAGGGGGAAAGAAAGGGTGGTTTAGTGGGAGGACCACATGTGCATGCATGAACACCTATTGCTTGTGCGAGTGCCAGCAATGCTCACAGCGATGTTCCCATGAGTGGGTCCATGAGTACCCACACGAGTGGGGTCGTAAGCATCCATGATGCTCATGGCAACTCTCGCACAAGTGGGACTGTGCACGTCCAGACACATGTGCACACCGGCCAATAGGCCATGGTCTGGTAGTGAGCCATGGCTAACAAGTTGGGGGCCTCTCATATAGACAGCACTTCTTATCCTTATTTCCCAAGATCATTCCCACATTCCATTGCAAAAGAATAGTGGACTCTACTTTATAGAACATGCTTCTCCCAAAGGGATAATTGGTGTCTATAAAGGTAAAGGTCCCCCTCGTACATATGTGCTAGTCGTTACCGACTCTAGGGGGTGGTGTTCATCTTTGTTTCAAAGCTGAAGAGCCAGTGCTGTCCGAAGACGTCTCCATGGTTATGTGACCAGCATGACTAAATGCCAAAGGCACACGGAATGCTGTTACCTTCCCACCAAAGGTGGTCCCTATTTTTCTACTAGGTTGGCAGAAGCTGGGACAAGTAAGGGGAGCTCACTCAGTTACGCAGCACTAGGGATTCAGGTCAACTGCTGACCTTTCTGATCGATGTGCTCAGCCTCCTAGCCACTGAACCACTGCATCCCTATTAGTTTTTATACTTCCCTAATATTCTAGACAGGGCTGAATCAAGGCCAACTGCTGTCTTAAACACAGTCCAACAATGGTGCCCCTGGACAGAACCAAAGCACTCGTGTTATGAGATGGAAACAAATATGATAACTGATGACACTTTCAAACCAAGCTTTTAAACTTTAGTCACTCGCCATCACCTTTGGGACAGTTTCGTAACAAGATAATTCCACTGTATCTGAAAGTGGCAGATAAAGAGAATTACACACACTGGAGAGTGGCTTGTCTTCAGAGATAGTAGGTGCTCCAACATTGGAAGTTTTTAAGAAGAGATTGGACAGTCATCTGTCTAAAATGGTACTGGATCTTTTGCTTCAACAGAGAGTTGAACTAAAAGACCTCGAAGGTCCCTTCCAACTCTGATGATGTTCTATGCTCTATGTTCTAGTCCAATGTAGGAGATGACCAGGCTGAGACTGAAGACAGGTCAAACCAGGCTCATTCTGGTCATCTGCTTTAGATGTGTGTATATGTATATGTATATGTATATCAGTGGTGAGTTCCAGATCCCTTTCCAACCTATATGGTTGGAAATGGCCCAGTGACATCCACATAGACAAGTGCAGCGTGCATGCGTCTTAGTGCTTCCGCGAGCCTCCGTGACGCTCCAGCTGCTCAGCAGAGCTTCACGCAGGTGCTGTATGCACCATGCATATGTGCGGAAGTGCAGAAGACTTAAAAGACCGGTAAGGAGCTCAAGAGGGTGGATGGGCCCTCTGGAGCACCATACCAGAACAGTATCCGGTGCTCCGGGCTGGCTCCGGTACACCCGTACCGGCACGTATCACCTGCAATCCACCACTGATGTATGTGTATATGTATATGTATATGTATATGTATATGTATATGTATATGTATATGTATATGTACATGTACATGTACATGTACATGTATATGTATACAGATGTAGATGTAGATGAAGATGATGTAGATGTAGATATAGATATAGATGTAGATGTAGATGTAGATGTAGATGATGTAGATCAGCGATGGCGAACCTTTTTGGGCTCCCATGTCAAAAGCGGGGGGAGCGCAAGGGGGTCATATGCGGGCGTGCCATACCCATAATGCTATGTGCATGACCCCCCTTGGGCATGCGTGCGCGACCCCCCCCCCTTTGGCCCGCGATAGACCCGTTTTTCACCCTCCCCAGGCTCGAGAGGCTTTCAAGGAGCTTGGGGAGGGCAAAAACAGCCTCCCCTGCCCTCCCGAGACAGACAAGGGCTTCCCTCCCTCTCCACCCAAGCGGGCTACTTGCACAGCTCCAGCCCGCTCTGATGAGGATCTGCGGTCCGGAGCACTACTGCTTGCAGCCGGGATATATTTTGCCAGGCCCTTGGTGGTGTCTTTATGCAGGTAGCTCACCTCCCTGCCAGCAGCTCCTCCAGTATCCCAGCTGGAAGCAGCAGCACAACAGTCACCATTACCAGGGGAGAAGGGGTGGCAGTGGCGAGAACGGGCAACCGCCGCCCCTTGGTCCCTTCCCCAACAGTGGCGGTTACACTTCCGCTTCCAGCCGGGATGCTGGCAGAGGAGCTGCTGGCAGGGAGGTGAGCTACCTGCATAAAGACACCGCCGTGGCATAATATATCCCAGCTGGAAGTGGCAGCACTTCAGACTGTGAATTTTCATTGGAGCCACGGGCTGGAGCTGTGCAAGAAGCCTGCTCAGGCGGGGGTGGGAGGGAGGGAAGCATGGGACCGCCCATCTTCACCACCACCTCCCCTTCGCTCCTGGTACCGGGATGCCGCCAAGGGCCTGGCAGAATATATACCGGCTGGAAGAAGCAGGGCAACAGCAGCCGCTACCAGGGGTGAAGTGGTGGCGATGGCGAGGACGGGCTGTCCCAGGCTTCCCTCCCTTCCCCCCCCCAGCCCAAGCAGGCTTTTTGCACAGCTCCAGCCGCAGCTCTGATGAGTCTCTGAGCAGTCTGGAGCACTGCCATTTCAAGCCGGGATATATTCTGCCACGCCCTCAGTGGTGTCTTTATGCAGGTAGCTTGCCTCCCCACCAGCAGCTCCTTCGCCAGCATTCCGTCTGGAAGCAGAAGCACAACAGCCGCTGTTGGGGAAGGGACAAAGGGGCGGCGGTCGCCCGTTCTCGCCACCGCCACCCCTTTGCCCCTGGTAACGGCAACTGTTGTGCTGCTGCTTCCAGCTGGGATGCTGGAGGAGCTGCTGGCAGGGAGGCACGCTACCCTCATAAAGACGCCACTGAGCCTGGCTCGCTGACGTGGGAGCAGCTGCAGTGGCTGCCCGGTTGCTCCTGCCCTTCCCCCTGTGGTTGTAGCTGCTGCTCTTCTGGGGCGCCTGAGCCAGCCAGGCACTCCAGACTGGATCCTCATCAGAGCTGCGGGCTGGAGCTGTGCAAGTAGCCCGCTCAGGTGGGGAGGGAGGAAAGCCTGTTCTTGCCATTGCCGCCCCCTCGCCCCCGGTGGCTGTCATAGTGCTGCTTCTGGCTGGGGTGGGATTGGCTGCAGGGGCCATCCGCCCACTCCTGCCCTTCCCCTTGTGGCTGCCGCTGCTTTTCTGGGGCACCCGAGCCAGCCAGGCACTTCGGACCGCAGATGAGCCACTGGCTGGAGGGCTGGGGCCATGCAAGAAGCTCGCTCAGGCAGGGAGGGAGGGAAGCCCCGACCACAGCTCTACTCCGCTAAGAAATGATGGCCGAGAACCCCTTTCCGCGTCTTTTGGCACACATGGCCATTGCTTTTCCTGTTGCTGTTTTTTGTGTGTGCATGGTGCCAGGAACCAGATCACCAAATGGCCAACGCGCATGTGCACCCTGGAAACAAAAAGATCATTTTCCTGGCGTGCGCATGCACACTGGGCAGCTCCACTTCTGCTTTCTGGCACGTGAAGACCAGCTGGCTGCTGCCCCGGAACCCGGAAGAGGAACTGGTGATGGCTCCGCGTGCCGGGAGAAATAGCTCTGGCACGCGTGGCATAGGTTCGCCATCACAGATGTAGATGAGGTAGATGTAGATGTAGATGTAGATGATGTCGATATAGATGTAGATGATGTAGATGTAGATGATGTAGATGTAGATGTAGATGATGTAGATGTAGATGATGTAGATGTAGATGATGTAGATGTAGATGTAGATGTAGATGATGTAGATGTAGATGATGTAGATGATGTAGATGTAGATGTAGATGATGTAGATGTAGATGATGCAGATGTAGATGTAGATGTAGATGTAGATGATGTAGATGTAGATGATGTAGATGTAGATGATGTAGATGATGTAGATGTGGATGTAGATGATGTAGATGTAGATGATGCAGATGTAGATGTAGATGTAGATGTAGATGTAGATGATGCAGATGTAGATGTAGATGAAAGATGTAGATGATATAGATGTAGATGTATAGATTAGATATAGATATAGATATAGATATAGATATAGATATAGAACAGAACAGAATTCTTTATTGCCCAAGTCTGATTGGACACACAAGGTATTTGTCTTTGGTGCACATGCTCTCATTGTACATAAAAAGACAATATACATTCATCAAGAATCATAAGGTACAATATTTAATGATAATCAAAGGGTACAAATAAGCAATCAGGAAAAATCAATATAAATTGTAAGGATACAAGCAACAAAGTTTCAGTTCTGCACTCATAAGTGGGAAGAGATGGGTGAGAGGAATGATGAGAAGACTAATAGTAATAGTAAGGCAGCCTTAGTGAATGGCTTGACAGTGGTGAGGGAATTATTTGTTTAGCAGAGTGATGGCGACAGAAAAACTGTCCTTATGTTAGTTCAGTGGTGGGTTTCAAAATTTTTTACAACCTATTCTGTAGGTGTGGCCTCTTTTGTGTGATGGCTTGGTGGTCATGTGACCTGGTGGGAGTGGCTTGGCAGTCATGTGACCCGGTGGAAGTGGGTTGGCAGTCATGTGACTGGGTGGGAGTGGCTACCTTGTAAAATGTGGTGAAAAGAGGGAGAGAGACACACAAGAAAGAAAGAAGGGAGGAAGAAAGGAAAGAAAGAAAGAAGAAAGAAAGAAAGAAAGAAGAAAGAAAGAAGAAGAAAGAAAGAAAGAAAGAAAGAAAGAAAGAAAGAAAGAAAGAAAGAGAAAGAAAGAAAAGAAAGAAAGAGAACTTATGATCACAATTGAGGCCAAAATTTTGGTTGCTAAGCAAGTTCTCTTCCTTTCTTTTCTTTTTTCTTTTTTTCTTTTTTTTTCTTTCTTTCTTTCTTTCTTTCTTTCTTTCTTTCTTTCCTTTCTTTCTTCCTTCTTTCTTTCTTGTGTGTCTCTCTCCCTCTTTTTTCCTTTCTTTCTTTCCTTCCTTTCTTTTTCTTTCTTTTTTTCTTGTGTCTATCTCCCTCTTTTTCTTTCTTTCCTTCCTTCCTCTTTCTTTCCTCTTTCTTTCTTTCTTTCTTTCTTTCTTTCTTGTGTCCCTCCCTCTTTCTTTCTTTTCTTCTTTTCTCTTTCTCTTCCTCTTTTTTCTTCCTTCCTTTTTTCCTGTCTCTCTCTCTACAACTTTCTTCCTTTCTTTCTCTTCCTTTCTTTCTCTTTCCTTCTTTCTCTTTCTTTCTTTCTTTCTTTCTTTCTTTCTTTCTTTCTCTTTCTCTTTCTCTTTCTCTTTCTATCTTTGTCTCTATCTTTTTTTCTCTCTCTCCCTTCCTTCCCTCCTTTCTCTTTCTTTCTCTCTTACTCTTTCTCTTTCTTTCTCTCTCTCGACCCCCTCCCCCTCTCTCTCACACACAAATATCCCTTCCAGTTGGCAAAAAATTCTGTTTTGCCAGCTGGGTGGCTGGCAAAGAAGCCTGACTATCCATTCAAAACTAACCCTATCACCCTATGCACATTTAACTGGAGTGAGTGTAAAGTAAAGGGTTAACATAAGATGTAAAGTTAAGCTGGACAAGAATGCCACGAGCCTTATCCATTCCACAGGGGATTAAATACCTTATCTACCTGACTAGGTCTAGCTAGGAAATTGGTATTATTCTATCCTCATAAGGCAATCAAGATATCCTGTCACTAGGGTTAATGTGTACAAGGCATACGTGACACGGGAAAAATGTGTATTTAGGAGAAGGATCAATATTCTGCCTGATAAAGTATAAAACTCTGTAACAAACTGCCCTTCGGGGTTCAGATTCTGCTTGAGCTGTCGCTGCTGAACCTTGCGCAATAAACCTTTCCCTTCGACAAAGAGCTGGTTTGGTCTCATTTCTGCAACATTTCTGGTGACACATGAAGGGACTGCCAGGCGATTTTTCACTCCGGACAACTAGGACCCCGCGCCGACGAAGGAATCCAAGCCCCGAGTACCTCAGGCGCCACGAGGCTCTTTTGCTTCGGAGGAATGGGGAAAGGATGCCTTCTGCCGCCAAGAGCACCTCCAGTCAATCCAAGGATCCTTTGTGTGAAGGGAAAGGAGAGAATCTGAACGAATCCTGGCCAGGACAAGAGGGGGAGGAAAACCTGCCGGCAGACAAGTATAATATAGTGTTGTGTACCTGCTCCATTTGAGAGTAGAAAAGGGTGCCTGATCACCGCCCTGCACTCGGGACGTCGATCCTAAAGAAATCCATGTTAGGTTGTGCGGGAGGTTAAATCACTGCAGTTCCTGTTGAGTGGCCGTCAAGTGTCCTACACCACAGGTCAGTGGTAGAGTTTTTAGAACATGGGTGGGGGAGGGAGTGTCCCAAGGACACCTCTCCAGTATATGTTGAAGAATTTTAAAAGGGCGCAAAAAGATCCTCTAAGGACGCAAATTTGAAGTGGGGAATACGAAGCGGCAAGCCCGGCTAGGACAAAGTGAGCCCCACATCTGAGCGGAATCATGGGAAGCGGTAGCTCATGGGCGGCCACGGAAACCCCCCTAGGGGAGCTGTTGGGGGCCTGGGACGAAAAGCAGATACCCGTCCTGGCTGGAATGAAAAAAAAAGGAAAGCAAAACAGATATGTAGAGAAATGGGCTTTGCTGAAAGATAATACAGGAGAACTAATTTGGCTAAATAAAGGTACTTAAAAGAAAAGGGAAAATATTGGGGTTTCTTTTTTTTTTCTCTTGTCTGTCTCTTTCTCTGTCTTCTATGCAACCATGTGGTTTGTTTGTTAAGATTTGTGCCTTCCCTAATTTAACAAATTTGTGCTGAGAATGACTAGGATGTGTAAACCTGAGAGTTCTCTCCCCCCCCTCTTATTTTCTCCTTGTCCTTGTGTAAATGTGTGTCTAAGTCTTTGTGCACCCTCAAGGTAATTGTAACTAAAATGTCTCCAAACCAAAAAGACAAGAATTTTAAATTGTTCAAAGAAAGAAAAGAGTAAACTGGTAGAAATTGCCTTTGCTCAGTTTGTTGGGCCCAGAAAAGGGGAAGGAGAGCGTAGTTAGGATTTAAACTGCTCTCTGAGTTTTCCTATGCTTTCCCAATAAAAGAAAATTGAAGATTTAAAGGGACAGGACCTCCCCCAGGCCTGAAAGTGTTGTTCCATGGTATTTGTGCAAGTATGTGTGTGTGTGTGTAATCATTTCCAGACCTGGAGGGAAGTTGAGATCCTTTAATAATAGGAAATGGAGCTCATTGGCTTATGTACAGCTCCCTGAAATAATTGTAATAATTGCTTTGCATGAAGAAAGAATAAAATGGGATATTTGTATGTGAAATTAATTTACACAAGCAGTCTGATTGCAGTGCAAATGTGAGTATGTTGATGGTAAAAGTTGATATGAATGTACTTTGATTCCCTTTCATATAAAGAAACCGTAAGTTGCAAGGTTGTTTAATGATATGTGTGTGTATGCATGTGTGTTATCTTTTCCAAAACTGAAGTGAGGGTGAGATCCTCTAATAAAAGAAAAAGAAGCTTGGTGGCTTGTGAAAAAAAGCTTCCTGAAATACTTATTATGATTGGTTAGCATGAGCAAGCATGAAGATCTGATTGCAGTATGAATGTGAGTATATGTCCCCGATGCCCCAGGGAATGATAAATGAAGGGATCCAGAGACCTGTGATTGCCTACGTGAATGTTTCCCCTCCCCCTCTTCCTTCTGGGTCATTCTTTGGAGGGAAGCAGGAAGGGGGGGAGTGCGAGTGTCTGCTCATTTTTACCATGAGTGTGTGTATGAGATGCCCCCAATGATACCTGTGAATGCCTCTCTGCATCCCCTCCTCCTTTCCCTCCTTCCTTTTGGATCATTAAAGGCTGCTGCGGGTTTTTCTGCTCACTTTAACCATTTTTTTTCTCTCTCTCTTCTGAGAAATTTAAAGTAAATGGGTGATCTGCTCCTGCACCTTTACTTTTCACTGTTGTGATCTTTCATCTGCATATAAAAGTTATGCAGTTACATTTCTTTGCCTGCTCTGAATACAATTTTGATTTTTTTCTTCTGGAAATTTTTGAGATTTAAAATGCTTAATTAAACCTATTAAAAGAAATGATTTTGAGATATTTGGCTTACATTTGTAAATGTTTTAACATACTTAATGAGAATTTGCTTCCATCTGAATGGAATCTGATATTTTGGAGTGTTGACTCAAAGTACCTCTTTTTTTTAATTGCAATTTTTTAAAAAGCTGTTCTTCCCTCCCTCTTTTATGCCTGAGTGCATTTTTAAATGCTTATGAGTCAAGGTGCTCTACCCTATGATATTTTGTTTCTTTGTTTGTTTGCAACACAAGTTGTTGTCCCTTTTGGAAATTTACTCATCTTACTGCAAAAGTGTTTCAATCATAGAGGCAGTGGGAATGTCATGTTCCATGAAATTTACATTGTCTGCCTTCTGAAATAATGTTTGGATTTCCACACTTGGACAGAATGGGTGAGATTCCACAACATGAGACTAAAGATTTGTCTATAAAGAACTGTATTCTTGGCCTCTCTTTTTTTTACCTCAGAAACAAAGGATTGCTAGCTCAAACCATAACTCTCCAATTGGCTGCTGGCGATTGCATCCTGATAAAACCTGACATGAGGAAAAAACTTAGCCAAGCGTGGGACAGACTCTACCAAGCCTCACTGACGAGAGAGAGAGAGAGAGAGAGAGAGAGAGAGAGAGAGAGAGAGAGAACGAACACTAGTGGTGCTCATTGTGTGCAATTTTTTTAAAAAACTAAACAGCCTGGATTGCACATTAGCTAAACTCAATTTGGCCTCACTAAAATAAGAGCTAGGGCAGGTTCAAGAACCATCCCTTCGAAATGGGCAGCCTGTAACTTAAAGGAAAAGCATGGCTGTGAAGAATTTTGGGACTTCTGCTTTCTTGAAACCTGTCTGGAAGCTCACAGAAAGTGATATCTGATATTAATTGGCATGGAAAATTGGACACTGTAAATTTCTTTCCAGAAATTGTGCCCTGGTTGCTAGACCTTCATGGTTGAAAGCTCTCTGGCAGCCACTGAAGGAATCCTTCTGCTGTCTCTCTCAATGCCTTTCCATGAAAAAAAAAAGCGGAACTTTTAGTGGCAGCCATAGGAGAGGTCACACTTGGATCCAATCAATGTGCTCTCTGTAAAGAAGAGGGACATTGGCAACGGGAATGCCCATGGCATTTGGGATCCCAGAATCGCGGGACGTTCAGGGGAAGAGGCAGGGCATTGCCTCCCCCCGGCTCTAGGGGACAAGGATTTAGAGGATGTGGATTCAGAGGAAGGGGATGATATGAGATAGACAGAAGAGGAATGCTACCGCAGGAGGCAGGAGAGATGATAGGATTAGTAGAGATGAATTGGTCTGACTGAAGGGAAGAGGGCTCAGAGGACCCACCCCCTAAGCCCTTGGTTAAGATACAGGTGGGGAATACAGAAACAACCTTCCTTTTAGATACAGGGACTAGCCGTTCAGTGGTGAATAAGCCAATTGCACTGCCAACGGGCAGACAAATTCAAATCCAAGGGGTCTCAGGAAGGGTTTTTAGGGAGAACAATTCTTAAGCCCACGATATGTCAATTACGGAATACTGTTCTGAAACACCAGTTCCTATATATTCCGGAATTATCCCGTAAGGGGGGAATAGGTAATAGGGAATTAATCAAACAATTGCAGGGGTTGAATACACAACTAGAGGTCATAAAGAAATATGTAGGAGAACAAACACCCCCTTTACTTGCCACCAAATGCCATCCCTTTAAGCCAGGGGACAGAGTATGGGTAAAGCATTGGAAAACTGAACCTCTAAAAGCTAAATGGAAAGGGCCATATACTGTAGTCATGTGTTCTCCCTTGGCAGTAAAAACTCTGGAATCCAAATTGTGGCTCCATTGGACCAGATTGAAAGGAACAGCTCAAAGTGACCCAGTCCAGTGGGAAACACAATCCACTGATAAACCCTTGGTGCTCCGGCTTAAGCGCAAGTGACTTTGCCTTTCAGTAGCAGTAGAAAAGAAGAAGAAAAACTGTAGTAGATTTTCTTGTTTGCGCCTGAAAGGACACTCTGCTGAACCTTACCAGCAATAGGTTCCCTGCGCACAGTGTCGAAGACGCCCTGCTGGATCACACCGGAAGCTGATCCTTTATGCAAGGCTAAAGAATGGAGCCAAGATTTATATTATTAATTATGGTATTAGAATGTAAACTACAGTTGGGATATGGTGACGTGTATATTGAAAACTTAGGGGAATGGGTCCTAGCCATAGAATTGCTCTCAGTGAACCAATAGGGAGGGTGGACAGTGAAACTAACAAAGTACTTAGGTTAGACCCAGCATATTGGGAAGAGAGATGGCCCCAGCCATGTGATGACCCCAGAGGATTCGATTTGCAGGTGTCCATAATGTGCATGGAAATTGGGCCCGGGAACTCAGAAGTGTGCAAACATATAGGAAGGTTATTCAGAGTTGGGATATGTAATCACCTTCTAACGACCTCTGGTCTGCCCCTAGTGGCCTTGGATTATGGCCAACCCCCTTCCATTGTAATCGGGCGGATAGTCACTTCCAGTTTGCTCGGAGGGTAGTTTTAAGCGTTTCGAAGGCATCAAGGAAGCTCATGAAGCCTCCGGAGGCCTCTGGGGGGAGCGGGAGAGGCTCTTTTCACCCTCCCCAGGCTCCTATAAAGACTCTGGAGCCTGGGGAGGGCGAAAAATGGCTTTAAAAAGAGTGAACTCAGCTGGCCAGCGCGCACATGAGCGCTGGCCAGCTGACAGGGCAGCGCCTCTCGTGCCCTGACAAATGGCTCCGCATGCCACCTGTGGCACGCGTGCCATAGGTTCGCCATCACTGCTCTATACTCTTTATGTGCATGACTGCATTTCCACTCACACCAGTAATACTATTACTAAACTTGCAGATGATACAACAGTGGTGGGACATCTCTGGCGGGTGTGTGTGTGTGAGTCTGCCTATTGAGATGAGGTGGAACGCTTGCTTTCGTGGTATGGAGACTATAACTTAGCCCTTAACAGCAATAAGACCCAGGAGCTTATAGTGGACTACAGAAGGAATTGATCAGACATCCAGCCCTTGCTTATCAATGGAGACCGAGTGGAGCAAGTGGCCAGTTTTAAGTTTCTGGGTTTTGTCATAAAAGAGGACCTGACCTGGGGCACTAAAATTGCAGCCCTGGTCAAAAGGGCCCAGCAGAGATTATGCTATTTGAGATGTCTCAGGAAACAACAGCTGAATGGAAAACTGCTGTTGACCTTCTACTGCTGCACTATAGAGAGTATTTTAACTTACTGCACCTGTGTTGCACAGTGGCAGATAGGACAGCACTCCAGAGGGTCAACGTCATTGCCCAGAGGGTCATTGGTTGCCCTCTCCCCTCTTTGGAAGAACTTTATAGCTCTCGCTGCCTCAAGAAAGGTCAAAACATCCTTAAAGATCTATCTCATCCTGGGCATCCTTTTTTTTTGAACTATTACCGTCTGGCAGACGGTACAGGACAATAAAAACAAGGACAAATAGGCTGAAAAAACAGCTTCTATCCCAGAACAGTAACTGTTGAATTCTAGCCTCTAGTGCAATATTAATGCAGTATCAGGGGTTTTCAATTCAATTGTATAGAATGTGAAGAAGGATGTGTGTTTTTGTTTTATTCTAATAGTTTTCTTATGTATGGTGTACACTGAAGATGGCATTTAATTTTGTTGTACGAGATGCAATGACAATAAAGTAAACTATGGGAGCTTTTTTCAGTTTATTGCCCACCATAAGATTTAATATTTTATATTACTGTGTCATTTAATTTGATTTTATCTTAACAGCCATCATTTTTAATTAAAGTCCATAACTCCCTCCAAGGGGCACCTGGGCTGGTCCAGCTGGCCACCTGGGAAAGGGCTCAAAGGGTCTGGTTGATGACTGGTTCTTTCGAGGGAAGCAGCTCATTCCCAAGGATGGAGCTTCCTCTCCCCTCCCCTCCCCTCCCCTTCCCCTCCCCTTCCCCTCCCCCAGTTCCCCCTCCTGGGCCAAGGTGGACACCTCAATGTCCCCCTCCAGGAAAGGAACACAATCCCTCAACCACAGGCCCACATAAACCGGGAGTCCCAATGGGGCCTTCCTACAACTTGGAGGTCTTTTGTGGGGGTTCACTCAAGGCCTGAGAGATGGGAAGGTCAGAGGGGTCCCATCCCACCAAATAACACCCACACAACCCTAAGAGGGGCCACCGTGCCCTCCTACATGGGCCTCTAGGTAGGTGTGGCAAGAATTCAGGCTGTGCCATCCCCCATTCTGTGGGCACCTCCAGGATCTCAGCTGCAGCCTCTCAGCCCTCTGCTTACTCCAGGAACTGAGAAAGCAGAAAAGACCTCAGAGTCCTGCATGAAAACAACACAGGGTGAAGGAAAGAGACTCCATGCGCTGCTTAATTGAAAGGCAGCACCCAGACTGTAAAGGGGAAGAAATAAAACTTCCTATTTGCTACGTAACTCTCTTCCTCCTTACACAGCAACATGGCTGAAAGGCCCTTCCTGACTCCTAGTCAGCTCTCATCCCACCATTCTCCTTTCCACAACAGATGGGAAATGGAGTTTCACTTCAGGCAGAGGGGCACAGGACATGGATTTTGTAACTTGTTAACCAACATAGTTAGATTGTATTTTAATTTGACTTATTTTCTCTCTCTTACAATGATGTTCAGGCTCATTACAGACTGGAATGTAGGAATAGCCGTCAACATTGCTAAACTGGGAAGATAAAGTGGCTGGAGACTAGCTCCGTATAAGAAAAAAGTTTGTTCGCACAAATCGGGGTCTGCTTTATCTCTTTCTTGAACTATAAGCAACTGTGTTCCTTACAATTTATGCCCCTTCTGATGTCAGACCTCAATTTAATGAAGGTGTGATATTATGGGATGCAAATATGTAACATGTTTGAGTACATGTAACTGATTTCCTATTCAAAGGTTGCTTTTATCCTGTCCAATCAACTCTCCTCTTTCATTTTTCTTTGCTGTGCCAACTATAAAAAGGAATGTAAGAGGGGTCTCTGTGTTCTCCCTTTTCATAGGAAGATCCCACTTTATCAGGGCACCCTCATAAACGGCTTCTAAGTGATCTTCCAACTCGATTGCTTATTGGGAAGGTGAACCAAGGCAGATTTGACTATCAGGCACAAGGAGTTTTAAAATAATGTCCAGTTTACGATTAGTACAGGGCCATGATGGTGAACCTATGGCACGCATGCCCTAAGTGCCATGTGTAACCATGTCACCCGACACATGTGGCCTTGCCTGTTCATTTTCCAGGTCTCTGGCATGCATGTGTGTGCGACAATCAGTTGTATTTCACACACCTGGCAGTGCCAAAAATCAGTGTGCACATGTGAACCAGCCAGCTGATCTTTGGGCATACATGTGCCCCAGAATCCGGAAGTTCGGATTTATAATAAGCACGCCTACACGCAATGCGTGGGTATGTGACGTTTCTGCACCTTTTTGGCACTCGGTACAGAAAAGATTCACCATCCCTGGCTGAGAGACTTCTAAGAACCAACCAGGATAGCTTCCAAACCACGATCTGGGTCTTGAGGTTATATGTCAGTCCAGCTAATTGTGGCATGTTTCACATCTGATGGCCATAAAAATCCATGGTTTCTGCCTTATGCAAGCCGGCCAATGGCTGATGGTCTCTTCAGGTGTGTTTCTTGTTTTCCAAAATGGACGTCACGTGTGGAGAGGTGTTGGTCTGCATCCGTCTTTTTCAAACTTTAAGATGAATGGACTTCAACCCCCACAATTCCCCACCCAACAATGCATCTCCCAGGATTCACTGGCCATCAAACTGTCCAGGAAATTCTGGGAATCAAAGTCAGTTCATCTTCAAGTTCCCAGTTTGAAAAATGCAGGTGTTTCAGCAGTTAAACTCTGCACCGAGACTTGACTAATCCACACATTTCTGAATAAGCAGGAGACTATTTTGCAGATGAATCCTGGGTTGTTTGGCTAATCCCTGATTAGGTTTCCTCCTTTTTAAGCTTTGTTTTATATCTCTGGTTTTTATCTTTCTCTCCCCCCTTGGAAGACCCAGCTCTGCATGGCTTCTCCCCCACAGGAGCCTCTCCTGGAAAGACACGAAGCCCAAACGAAGCTGGAGAAACCCCGGGGGCTGCATCCCCCCCAACATTCAGTCCCTGGGACCCATAAACCAGGATAGTCTTTCCCAAGGAATCAGGGTGGGGGGAGGTGCCTCAGATCCCCTCCTCCTTCCTGGCCATCTTGGGCCTTTTCTATGGATCTGGTCTTTGCATTCCCAAGTGCCTTATGCATGGAAAGAGGTGGCAGTGGAACATGGGACTTGGCTCCCCACTTCCCAGGACTCAGAAGACGGAACTTGGAGGGGGCTTTCCATCTGCAACATAAGGCTCCTGAGCTCCCCTTCCCCCCCTTCATATCTCCCTTGGGGTGAGGGGCAGCCTTAATTTCTCCATCTCTTTTCACTGGGTTTCTTCTGACTTCTCCCTCTCTGTGTGTTTATTTGTGGGTGTGATTTTTTTCAACTGGGCAAAGTTCTGCTAACTACTTTTTCATTAAAGTTGATTTTATTCTTGAAGTCTGGCCACACTATTGTATCAGCCCGTTTGTAGGGGCGCCATTGGGCATTGACTTTCAAAATACAGCAAATGTTGGCATAGACTCAGCAGGCAGCTACTTCAGATCTATGGCATGCTGGGACATTAACTGCATCCTGGGGTTTTCTCTCTAACCACGATGCCAACAAATGTCGCATTTCTAGTTAGCTTCAGCCACAGGCACCGTGTATTCCCTCTGGGGCCACTTTCAAGCATGGAGCTCCCAAACCTCTCAATTCTAGATGACGGATTTAATCTAATCTCTTCCTCTGTTATTATGAGTCACATGAGGATGATTTCCCTTTCATTTCCCTCCAGAGAATTTCCCAACAACCTTTGAGTCCAAGAACTGGTTGAATTATCAAGGGATCCCTCCTGAGAGGGAGAATTATGATAAAAGTTTCAGCTCTGCTCTTTGGCCGAATCCTCCAGGGGAGACTTTGGGCAGAGAAATATGGAGTTTAGGGACAGGCAGGGTCTGTGCTCTTGAATGTCCGTCTCTCTCCTTTCCAGGTGAAGCTGAGTGTTTCTCTGTGTTGAGAAAAAGCAATTGAATCATTTCCCACCTTGTGAGAGTCCTTTGAATTCTTCTAATTCTTTTTTAGAAACAGAAAAGGGATTCATTGATTCACCCCATGAATGATGGACCTCCTGCTTCTGCTTCTGATGCTGCTGGTGTCTCATCCAGTCTCTGGGAAGCTGAGAATGAAATGCCCGCAGAGTTTGGAGAACCAGGATGGAAAACGACCACACAGCTTTTACAGCCCAGGAGACCATCTCATTGGTATAGTCATCAGTGGAGGTGAAAGATTGCATGTAAAGTTGCTTTTCAATGTGGCTCCTTCTCTTCAGTTTGTGTTCAATGATTGGTAAGTCATTCAGGGTGATGGAGTTGCACTCCCTCCATTCTAACACTTTCCTTCTTTTCTGTTTTTTATTTTTCATTTATTTCTATATTGGGGGATATGTCTAATTTCCTGAATGATTTTGATTTCCATGGCTTCTCTCTTTTGTCTGATTTTGTGAAAGAGACTCAAAAAGGGGTCTGAAAAAAAGCTGAAAGGGCTCCAGATTATTTTCCTCTCTCAGTTCAATCCTTAATTTATCACTTGAATAATGAATTTTATTTAAAGTAGTGGTTGAACCAGTTGTAGTTGCTGTACCTCTGCCAAGTCCCATATTTGTGTAACTGATCATTGCTTTTGGATCAATGTTGGCTGAAGGTTCAGTAGGCTTCTGGAGGATTATATATTAAAAACAGTATTTGTTGTTTATCTGTTGATCATATCTGTATCTGTTGATTATAATAACACTCTTTTTTACAATAGGAATGTTGGCATTTTTTTATACGGCTTACTATTCATTTTCAACATTGAAATGGTCAACAAGAATTCCCAGCTCCTGCACAATCTCACACTTGGCTACAACGTCCATGACAACTACTTGAGCACCATCCACACTTCCGATGCCTTGCTGGACATTCTCTCCACTGGAGAAGCCAATGTCCCTAACTACAGCTGTGGAAGGAAGGAGAACCTCCTGGCTCTTCTTGATGCAGCTGACAGGGACATCTCCATCCAGATGTCAACATTAGGAGGCACCTACAAAGTCCCCCAGGTTTGTGTGTGTTTTTCTCCATCTGTTAAAGTGAGTGGTGGGTGAGCAATAGATGCAATCATGTCTTCTCCATGGAATTCAAGAGCTGCTTTTCTCCATATTAGCAAAAATGTCATTATTTTACCCCTTCATGTTGAGATTAATCATAAAAGTCCTGAAATGCAAGCAATACATTCCCTGGAGAAGACATTCTACCAACTATTTGACTCATCAAAAAATATCCCTGGTTGTTGGGGCCTCTATTGGCACCTTCATTTTCACATATAAATATATCCAGTCGGATTGAAGTTGGCAATAGTAGCATTTTATCTATCTAAAAAGTGGAATAAAAAGGACTCTACCAATTATAGGCCAAATAGATTAGCAGATATTGTGGCTGAAATGTATGCCTGGATCCTCTTAGTTAAACTTGAGAAAAATGCATTCCTTGCAGAAGAAACAGAAGGTTTAGGTAGTGAACAGCTATATAGATTTTATAATAAATATTGCATGTCAATCTAATATTTGTAACAAATTTGTCTTGAAATATCTAATCTATATCAGCGAAGTAAAACAGGGTTTTGCTGGCTTTCTAGATGTTAGTGCATTTGTCATAATTAACAGACAAATATTATATAGGAAATTGATTGCCCTCAAAATGGAGCTCCACCTGTTGGCCCTGATCCAGGCTCTTTCTCCAGGTCCTTGTTTGAGAGGGAAGTTGGGGCTCAATGGAGCAATTAGAAGAAGGGTTGATACTTACCAAGGGAAGTACCAAGGGAAGGATGCATATTTGAACCCTTGTTATTCAGTCTAGATATTGACAATTTACTTCAACTAATAAAGGATCCAAAAACAGATCATAAATAAATGTTATTTCATTCTTTGTCAAAAATGGTTAAATTAGTGTACCAGCGAAATGCAGTGCACATATTATAAAGTACTTGGATTTTAGAAAGTAAACCACCATCTACTTCTTGGTAAACTAAAAATATATGGGATAGACAGCATCACCCCCAGATGGACTCAGACTGTGGTCCTCAATGGAACTACATCAATGGAACTGCACATAGTTTCCAGTACTTGGATTTTAGAAAGGCTTTGACAAAGTAAACCACCATCTACTTTTTGGTAAGCTAAAAATATGTGGGATAGACAGCATCACCCCCAGATGGACTCAGACTGTGGTCCTCAATGGAACTACATCTACATGGAGGGAAACAAGCAGTGGGGGACCCCAAGGCTCCATTTTAGGCCCAGTACTCTTCAATATCTTCATCAATGGTTTGGATGAGGGATAGATGGGGAACTTTACAGATGACACTAAACTAGCAGGAACAGCCAACAGCCTAGAAGATAGGCTCAAGATCCAGATGGATCTAGATAGACTTGAACCCTGGGCCTATCTAACAAAAGGAAATTCAGTGTAGAGAAAAGTAAAGTCTTACACTGAGGCTAGAAATACCAAATGTACAGGTACAGATTAGGTGAAACCTGGCTCAGTAGCAGGAACTGTGAGAGGAATCTTGGAATCTTAGTGGACAATCTCTCAAATGTGAGCCAACAATGTGTGGCAGCAGCCAAAAAAAGCCATTGCAATCCTAGGCTGCATGAACAGAAGGAGAGCATCAAAATCACGTGAAGTATTGGTACCACTTTATAATGCCTTGGTAAAACCACCCTTGGAATAGGGCATTGATGGCGAACCTTTTCAGCACCGAGTGCTCTTGTCAGGGATGCGATCTGGAAGAGGAATTGCCCAGTGTGCATGCCACTGCACATATGTGCACCAGGCAGCTCCTCTTCCGGTTTCTGGCTTGCACATATGCCACGATCAGATAGGTGGCATGCATGTGCTCATGGAAACTGGAAGACCAGCTCTTCAAATTTCCTAGCACTGCCATGCGCACAAAGGTCAGCTGATCGTCATGCTCACATGCACACAAGAAACCCGGAGGAGCAACGGGCATGGCTTTGGGTTCCACTCAGCCCAAGCTAAGAATCTGAAGCCGAGGGCACCATTTCCCCTCCTGGGGCCTCCGTGCACCCCATTTTTGGCCTCCCCAGCCCCCAGAAGTACTGTGCTGACCAAAATCTTTGGTCTAACTTTGCAGCTTCAGTCCGTGGGGCTTGTGAAGGTAAGGCGTGCACTCAGCCGGTGGGTGGGCACTGGCAAGTGGGTGGGGTGATTTGGGCGGGGCAGCATCATGATCCCACATGGACCGGATTAATGGCTTCAGTGGCCTGTATCCGGCCCGGGACATAGTTTGAGGACCCCTGGTATAGGGTCTCCTTCTTGAGCAGGGAGTTGGACTAGAAGACCTCAAAGGTCCTTTCCAACCCTTTTATTTTGTTACACGTTCTGTTATGGGTACATATGTTTAGCATGCTAAATATCTATTGGAACATGCTGATTTACACTGTGATATTATCATACTTACACCATGGATTATATACCCTGTGAGGAAGACTTGGGTTCTTTTCTCATAATAATTATCTGATAATTAATAAATCAAGTTCAAAAGTTATGGTGTTTGGGAAATGACATCGTAGCCATAGATGGTCAGCCAATAGAGCAAGTGACAATTTTCCTTACCTGGGGCTGTTTTCTCTGAAACTGAATCTTGTCTCCCTCATCATCAAAGGAGCTCAGTTAGATCAAAGACATGAGTGAAAGTGGTGCTTAGAAGAAAACCTCATAGCTCTCCAGCTTCCTCAGCCCCAATTATTGAAGTATATGAGGCCAAGGTTCCCCCATGTTCTTATATCAATCTGATGTTTGGGGCTTCAGAGAGAAACCACCAGCAGAACCAATGCAATCACAGCCTCCGAGGAGTATCTTGGGGTGGACAAAAGGACTCCAGCTGCTGCCCCTCAGAGCTGATTTGGGAATTTACACAATTTCTACTTTGTCTAAAATGAGAAAATATGGGTATTAGCATAAAATTTAATCTATGGAAACTAACAGACTCCAAAAATTGTGGCTGTTAGAACAGACAAAATTTCAATTAAAGACCAATTTTAAATTGTATTACTGACAAATTGTATTATGAACTGAGGTCTCCCTGTTTCTTGTACAACTGGAGAAGAAGCTAAAAAGATTCCTCCACAAAGAATCTGGGCTTAGAAGCATGAAAATATGCAGCAATCCTCAAAATTATAGTAGGCCGTTTATTGGAATAGAATACTTCAGTTGGCATTTGCACATGTTAATCTAATTGCAATAAATTTTAGTGGTGAGATACAGTAATATGACTTACATTGTTTATAGTTTTTTAATTTATTTATTATTTAACACATTTATAATACAATCTTGCTAATATTGTCTTTAATATTTTAAACAATGTCTAATTAACAAATGATTCTAATGTTTTCATGAGAACAAGATTGGATTTGTTAAAATATAATAGTTTGGACTTGATTTGACCCCAAATATAACACAGCATTCTTCATTGTGTAAGATTTTTGAATGCAGCTCAGAATCTGATAAGTCCAGTGAAACTCTGAAGACGAAGCTATGGATTATCAGCTTTTATTTCTGCAGAAAGCAAAAGACTGGATGACCTTTTTGTCTCCCACCTTAACAGACCAGGCAGAGAGAGAAAAACAGGCATGTGCCAAAAACATTTCCAAACATCTTATAGCTTGCACAGAACGTCATTGCTATAGAAACATAATTTGATATCACGCAAATTTCATGATTTTTGTCAGCGCTCTGAAAACCGTAGACTGTAGAAGGGAAAAGAAATCCATTTTTGGGAGTATAACTCATAGCTTTGTTAGGGAATGCTGAACACACATTTTAAGGTTACAAGCAAGGCTACTTGGCAGATTCCACATTTTACTTTTCACAAGAAGTTACTTTGCTAGGCTAAGTTTGGGAATTCGCCTAGAGGTTTATACGGGAATGTTTGGAGCCGAGGGAGTTCACTGTCCCTCAGATACCCGGGTGTGAGTCCTTTGGTGTGAAATGGGGCCCAGGGAGGCAGTGGGGTCTGCTGATTGTATACTTGGCTCCTCGCTATGCATCAGCAGCCCTGCCCGAGCTCCTCGAGCTGATCTCAGAAACGGCAGTTGAAATCCCCAAACTTGTGGTTATGGGGGATTTCAACTTGCCGTCGACGGGGGAAGCATCTGAGGTAGCTCGGGAGTTCATGGCTTCCATGACAGCCATGGACCTGACCCAATTAATTCAGGGCCCCACACACGAAGGTGGCCACACACTGGACCTTGTTTTTGTATCTGAGCAGTGGACGAGTGATCTGGGAATAGGGGATTTAGTTATTACTCCCCTGTCATGATCAGATCACTCATCTCTCTGGCTGGACTTCCCTGGCGCTACCCCCCACCGCGAGGAGGCAGAACCAGACTGTCCAAATTGGTACCGCCCCATGCACCTGATGGAACCGGATAGGTTCCAAACGGAGCTTGGGCCATTGCCTGTAGCCCTGACCCGCTCTCGGTCGGAGGACCTAGTGGCCGCCTGGAATAGGGTGGCGGCTGGGGCCTTGGACCGGGTTGCGCCTTTGTGGCCTCTCCTACGGCAGCGACCCACCCGGGCTCCTTGGTTCACCGAGGACCTTAGGGTGATGAAGCGCCATAGGAGACGCCTAGAGAGCAGGTGGAGGTCCTCACGCTCCGAATCTGATCGAACACAGGTAAGAGCCTATTTACGGACCTACCTTGTGGCATTAAGAGCGGCCAAACGCAGACACTGCGCCGCTCTTATTGCGTCCGCCGATAACCGCCCTGGCGCCCTGTTTCGGGTAACCCGCTCCCTCTTATCACAGAGGACGCGGGAAGCCCCTTTGCAGGGCAGAGCAGAGGAGTTTGGGGAATATCTGCAGGACAAAGTCGCTCAGATCCGGAGCAGATGGGCCCCCTTCAGTGGACCAGAGGAGCCGTCAACAGTGAGTCTTGTGAGACCATTCTGGGAGGAGTGTGATTCTGTTGCCCCCGAGGATTTGGACAGGTTGCGTGGACGGCTGCGACCCACCACATGTTTAAAGGACCCGTGTCCCTCCTGGCTGGTACTGGCATCCTGGGAAGTGACACGAGGCTGGCTCCTGGGCCTGGTGAACGCCTCGTTGGGCGAGAGGTCCTTACCAACCGCCTTGAAAGAGGCGGTGGTGAGGCCCTTACTCAAGAGGCCTTCCCTTGACCCGATGGAGCTAGCTAATTATCGTCCAGTCTCCAACCTTCCCTTTCTAGCGAAGGTTGTAGAGAATGTGGTGGCACAGCAGTTTCCGCGACACCTTGACGAATCCGAATATCTAGACCCACGCCAGTCCGGCTTCCGACCTGGGCACAGCACGGAGACGGCCTTGGTCGCGTTGGTTGATGATCTCTGGAGGGCCAGAGATAGGGGTTGTTCCTCTATCCTGGTCCTATTAGATCTGTCAGCGGCTTTTGATACCATCGACCATAGTATCTTATTGTGCCGGCTGGAGGGGATGGGAGTTGGAGGCACCGTTTTGCGGTGGTTCGGCTCCTACCTCTCCGACCGGACGCAATGTGTGTTGGCAGGGGGGCAGAGGTCGACCCTGAGGCCACTCACTTGTGGGGTGCCACAGGGGTCGGTCCTCTCGCCCCTTTTGTTCAACGCATATGTGAAGCCACTGGGGGAGATCATCCGTGGTTTTGGGGTTGAGTATCATCTGTACGCTGATGATACTCAGCTGTACATTTCCACCCCAAACCACCCCAACGAGGCTGTCGAAATGATGTCCCGGTGTTTGGAAGCCGTCGGGGTCTGGATGGGGGACAACAGACTCAAGCTCAACCCCTCCAAGACTGAGTGGCTGTGGTTACCGGCACCTCGGTTCAGCCAGCTGACACCATCACTGGCCATAGGGGGCGAGCAATTGCCTCCTGTGGAACGGGCGCGCAATTTGGGCGTCCTCCTAGATGCCCGGCTGTCGATGGACGACCATGTGGCAGCCGTGGCAAGGGGGGCGTTCCACCAGGTTCACCTGGTGCGCCAATTGCGCCCCCTACTGGACCAGGATGCCCTACGCATGGTCACTCATGCGCTGGTGACGTCTCATCTGGACTACTGCAATGCCCTCTACATGGGGCTTCCCCTGGGAAGCGCCCGAGGACTACAGCTAGTCCAGAACGCAGCCGCGCGGGCCATCACGGGGAGTACTAGGTACTCCCACATCTCCTGCGCGAGCTGCACTGGCTGCCTGTGGTTTTTTGGGTGCGTTTCAAGGTGTTGATCACCATCTTTAAAGCGCTCCATGGCACAGGACCTAGCTACCTGCGGTATCGCATCCTGCCGCACACATCCCTGCGACCAATTCGCTCTCACAGGGAGGGACTTCTCCTGGTGCCGTCCACCAAGCAATGCCAACGGGCGGCGCCTAGGAGTAGAGCCTTCTCTGTGATGGGCCCAACCCTCTGGAATGACCTCCCCCCCGACATCAGAACTACCACCGACTTCCGCTCCTTCCGACAAAAACTAAAGACTCACCTGTTTCGATTAGCCGGCTTGGCACATTCATAGTTTTATTTTACCTCCTGGCAGATATTTTTAATTGGAATTTCTGGGGAACTATTTTAAATTTAATTCTTTGGGGTATTTTTAGGGGTCGTTTTTTAAATATTGTATTTTAAATACTTTACTTGAATGTACAGTTTTTATAACCTCCTCCATTTAAGCATTTAATTATTTAAGTATTTAAATATTTAAGTATTTGTGTATTTATGTATTCTTTTTTATGTATTCCATTGACTGTACACCGCCCCGAGTCCCTTTTGGGGGAGGGGGCGGTCTAGAAATATGAAATAAAGTAAAGTAAAGTAAAGGTTTTATCTATGTAGTTGGCACCTTAGGTTACAATGGAGCTTCTCTCAACAGCAATTTCACAAAAGCGGAATTAGGTTACACTCTGTGTATGCTCTAATGCAATGATGGCAAACCTTTTAGAGACCGAAAACCCAAACCGCAACCCAAAACCCACTTATTTATCTCGGAGTGCCAACATGGCAATTAACCTGAATAATGAGGTTTTACTTTAGAAAAACAATTCATACATGATTAACGCCTTTTGTCTGAACCCCCACCCACAATAACAGCGCTTTCAATGATACAATCACCTTTTTATTGAAAGGTAAACATTTGCCTTCGTCATGCTTTTGATTAATGTGATCTTTGCTGTTGAATGCAAGCTAATAATTTTTCTAACCTTGACTCATACGTTGTAAGTTTGAGAGCAACACATGCAGCACTCAAGTCATCTGTTAATCCAGGAGTGTCAAACTCAATTTCAATGAAGGCCCCATTGTGGTTTACTTCGGAGGCCATGGTGGGCACGGCCAGCTCCCACTGTTGATGTACTCACTCTCCTTGGTTGCCCATGGTGTGTGCAGGAGGTCAAAGTATATGGGTCAGAGGGAGGCCCACTCCCTCTCCTTACGAGACCTAGCTTTGTAACCAAAGCATCCTCAATGATAGGATGGGAGACCACCAGGAGAGGTCAGGAGGATGGGACAAGGAGATGGTAAAAGGCAACAGGGCTGTTGGTGATCAAGTGCTAAGGCAAGATTTACCTCACACCCTCACTCTCTCTCATTATAATCTCCTTCCTTCCTTTCTTTTTCCTTCCCTCTTCATTCTTTCTTCCCCTCTTTCCTTCTTTTTGCTTTCTTGCTCTCTTCCCCTCTTTCGTTATTTTTCTTTGTCTTTCCTGTCCCTTCTTGGATGCTCCAATGCAAAAGGGGAAACATTCCTTGCCTTGTGATCAAATGCCACTTTTGCTAGTAGTTTGTGGCCACTGAAAAGACTGAGAACAAACCAGGCTCAGTTTATTCCATGCTTGCATTTCATGGGGACAGACTACAGGACAGCAAAACTGTCAAAATGATGGCTCTGGTAGTTGATCAGAGCTCCTCTGTTTTTTATGTACAACAGCTTTAGCATTTAAGAGCAGAGCTAAGTTAGTTGCTTTTCTATGAATACATAATGATCCTTGAAAGATCTCTTCTGTAGGGCCCCTGCCATGGTCTAATTCAGACTGGAAATATAGCAAAGGAAACTATTTCCCCAAATGCTTTGTCCATTTTTCCCCACTGGAAACAGCTGTTTGCAACCCACAAGGAGGGGATACTTTCCTAAGATCTCAGAATTCAAGGATACCAATGTTCCCATGACCACCACCAGATGGATTTGTAACTGGCTGACCAACCGCACTCAACGTGTAGTCCTCAATGGAACTGCATCTACATGGAGGGAGGTATGCAGTGGAGTACCCCAAGGCTCTGTTTTGGGCCCAGTACTCTTCAACATCATCAATGTTTGGGTTGAGGGAATAAATGGGGAACTCATCAAATTTGCAGATGACACCAAGCTGGCAGGAATAGCCAACACTCCAGAAGATAGGCTAAAGATGCAGAAGGATCTTGACAAACTTGAACATTGGGCACTATCTAATAAAATGAATGGTGAAAAGAGTAAGGTTCTTCATTTAGGCAACAAAAACGAAATGCTCAACAGTAGTAACTGTGAAAGGGATCTTGGAGTCCCAGTGGACAACCATTTAAATATGAGCCAGCAGTGTGCAGCAGCTTCCAAAAAAGCCAACACAGTTCTAGGCTGCATCAACAGAGGGATAGAATCAAGATCACGTGAAGTGTTAATACCACTTTATAATGCCTTGGTAAGGCCACACTTGGAATACTGCATTCAGTTTTGGTCACCACGATGTAAAAAAGATGTGGAGACTCTAAGAAAGAGTGCAGAGAAGAGCAACAAAGATGATTAGGGGACTGAAGACTAAAATATATGAAGAACGGTTGCAGGAACTGGGTATGTCTAGTTTAATAGAAAGAAGGACTAGGGGAGACATGATAGCAGTGTTCCAATATCTCAGGGGTTGCCACAAAGAAGAGGGAGTCAAACTATTTTCCAAGGCACCTGAGGGTAGAACAAGAAGCAATGGGTGGAAACTAATCAAGGAGAGAAGCAACTTAGAACTGAGGAGAAACTTCCTGACAGTTAGAACAATTAATCAATGGAACAGCTTGCCTCCAGAAGTTGTGAATGCCCCAACACTGGAAGTCTTTAAGAAGATGTTGGATAGCCATTTGTCTGAAACGGTATAGGGTTTCCTGCCTGGGCAGGGGGTTGGACTAGAAGACCTCCAAGGTCCCTTCCAACTCTGCTATTGTATTGTATCTCAGGGTGGGGAAGGCCATGGGGGTCCTAGTGATAGAAGAGACACTCAAGGCCTCCCCAACCCACTGAGATACCTCCTGCTTCTCCCTCCCTTCCTGCAACAAGGACTCACTTACTTTCCAAACCTCTGTCTCCTCTCTTGTTTCTTGGCTTCTTTGCCTTTGAAAAAGGGAGAGGAGAGTTGGCTGGGAAATGCTTTTTGTGCCGAGAATGGACGCTCCTGGGTGCTATAATATTGTGCAGATTCAGGCACCCATCTTCTTTTGCAGAGTCAGGGATCCAGAAACTTTCATTCTCGGGGGTGGGTGGGTGGGTGGGGAAAGTGGTTACCTGCAGGTCTCCTGCTCCTCCCCTTCCCCCAACTACTTTCCACTTAGCTACTTAATGAGGCTTCTTTGTCTCAAGGAGCAGCAAATGGGGCCAGACAGAGACAGGCAATCCAAGTGTGTTTGGCAGAGAAAGCACACTTCAGCCAAGGCACCCAAACTGCTGCCAATGGTGTGGGCGACAGCTGAGCATGCAAATGGGGCCAGACAGAGACAGGGAGGGTAAGAGAGAAATCTGTGTGTGTGTTTGTGTGTGTGTGTGTGTGTGTGTGTGTGTGTCAGAGAAAGCGTGTTTCAGCCAGGGCACCCAAACTGGTGTGGCCGACACCTGAGCAGGGAGGCAGGGTGTTTGTGTACTTTCATCCCAATTCAAGCAGGGCCTCTTATTTCCACCCCAGCACAGTTGGGGCATGCAGGCTGCTGCCACCTAAGCACCATGATTGCCCCCTCCCCAGCCAGCCAGCCAGCCAGCCCCACCTGACCTGCTCCCTGCCGGCTCCTGCAAAGTCTCGCCATTCTCCTCCTCCTCCTCTTCTTCGTGTCGGCCTCCTCCGCCCAAGTGGCAGTGGGCTCCACAGGACAGGTTTTCATTTCTGCCCTGGGGCAGAAAACTCTGGTGGGCTGGAAGTGAGTGTGATTGGCCTGGCTCTCCAGTGCTTCCTGGGTCAGTTGGAGGCTTCCTTCAGCCTTCAAACAGTTGCAGGGCTTGTTTGGGGTTTTTTGCTTCCAGGTTGGTGCAGGAGGCTTTCCAGTGCCAAAATGGGAAAAAAAAACCCTGTGCTTTCTGCACCCCATTTTGCCCCTGGAAAGCCTCCTGCACCAACCTGGAAGCAAAAAATAAAACATAAAACCCCTGCAACTGTTTGAAGGCTGAAGGAAGCCTCCAACTGAGCGAGAAAGCACTGGAGGCCCAGACCATTCACTTCCAGCCCAGCGGAGTTTCCTGCACAATGTGAGCACATACATACATACACACACACACAAACACACATTGGCAATTTTGAAACCCACCACTGTTAGCAACCCATAAGGAGGGGATACTTTCCTAAGAGCTCACAATTTGGGAATAACGGGGGGGGGGGGGAACCCTGCGCTTTCCGTGCCCCATTTTGGCCCTGGAAAGCCTCCTGCACAAACCTGGAAGCAAACACCCCCTAAAAACCCTGCAACTGTTTGAAGCCTGAAGGAAGCCTCCAACTGATCCAGGAAGCACTGGGGGGGGGGAGGCCATTCACACTCACTTCCATCCAGCCGGAGTTTCCTGCACAATGTGAGTGCCCCCCCCCCCCGCATACTCATGCGTCCCCCGCCCTGGCCCTCCACAAAGGCCCGAAAACCAGCTGGCCGGCAGGAGGTGCGCCTGCATGTGGATGCTACTGGAGCTGGGCTGGGGCGTGGCTGGTGTGCCAGGAGAGGATGGTCTGCATGCCACAGGTTCCCCATCACGGCTCTAATCCTTTCAATTGTTTTTTCAGATCAATCATGCAATTGCTTCAGAGGCTCTGAGTGATAAAAGTCGATTTCCCTTTTTCCACCAGATGGACCTCAAAGAAGGAATCCAGTACCCAGCAATTGTCCAGCTGCTCCTTCACTTCAGATGGACCCTGATTGGCCTCTTTGCTTCAGACACAGAAAAGGGAGAGAATTTCATGAGGATTTTCCCTCCTGTGCTTGTCAGGAATGGAATTTGTGTGGTTATATCACAACTGTTCTCAAAGACTGGATATACTGCATACCTCAGGGATTCCCTCTCTAAGTGGAGACAAGTCAACGTCTTTGTTCACTTCATGGAATGTGATTTCATTTGGGACAGAATTCTTCCTTTCCATTTAACACTTATGCGTCTGCCAGGACCCATTGAAGGGAAAGTGTGGATCATAACAAATTTTGCAGTGTATGAAATAAACAAGCACAGACTTCTCAAATACATCCATAGTATTTGGAGGTTTGGTTCTCTGTTGAAAGAAAGGCCAAAAGATTCTGCCTTTGAACCCTATTTCTTTGTGGAAGGAAAATTTCAAGATCATTATTTTAATTGTTCTCTTTCAAAGAATGTCTTTTCTGTCAAAGGCCGCAGAAGATGCACCCAGAAAGCTCCACTGGAGGAGACACAAGAGAAAAGGGACAGAAAAATGGCCCAAAATGTCTACCACTATTACAGTCTCATAAAGACTCTGGCCCAGGCCTTAAATGCTGCATATTCCTCCAGATCGAGGAGGGGAAGGAAGGAGGATGAAAAGATCCTGGGGTCTCCAAGGCTGCAGCCATGGCAGGTAAGGGGGTCCCGATATAGATCCATTAATCTTAGATCCTTTGGAGGAGGAATCCAGAGGAGAAGGAGGGGAACCATCTCAACAGATTTGGCCAATTTAATTACTCAGGGAATTAATGGTTCCAAAGAGTAGATACCATGTATTTTTTTATATTTAGCACTGCTAATTGGAAAATGTGGTATTCTTTTTAAAATAAATTCCTGTATTTGTGGGTTTGTGATGAGCCTGGTGGAATTCCACCTTTCTTCCGTCCCCATTGCAGGTGGGTCTGTGTGCAGCTGGAGAGGCAGCTAAGCCCCCCTATTCTCCTCCCATGAAAGGGAGCCTGGCGTGGATCTGGATGCTTTATTGGGAGAAGAGGGCAGGTGAAACTGAGGAGATGCAAAGAGTGGAAATCAAATAGAAAGACGAGATAGGCAGCAATAACTAACAGCCAGCAAAGAAGCAGCTGGAACCTCCCCAGCGATGCTCCGTGTGAGGGACGGAGGCCGTCTCCGGATAACCAGGGGTCTTGGTCACAACGGCTGCTTCCGTCTTCTCCAAAGGCTGACAGAAGATGGAGTCTGACTTCAGACCTTATATTTAGGCTTATCTGCCCCCGGCCACTAGATGGGGCTAGAGCAACAACAGCACAACGTATTTTTCAGAATATAAAACGCACCTTTTTCCCTAAAGAAAGAGGCTAAAAATATGGGTGCGTCTTATACATCGAATACAGCATTTTTTGCCTGCCGAAGCCCCGTCCCCTTCACCAAAATGGCCGTGTATACCCTTATGGAGGCTTTCAGAGAGCTCCTGGGGGCTGGGGAGGGCAGTAATGAGCAAAGAATGGACCCTTTTTGCCCCACCCCCAACCCCCAGCAGCACTCTATAAGCCCCCATAAGACTACGCATGCAATTTTTTTGAGAAAAAAACGGGCTTGTTTTTTTTAAAAACGGGCCATTTGCTCATTCCCCCTCCACCAGGAGCACTCTGCAAGCCCCCCCAAGGCTATTCATGACTTTTTAAAGGGGGAGGGCGTTTTTACAAAAACGGGCTGTTTTGGGGAGGTTTGCAGAGTGTAAAAACTTTTTTTTCCCTCTTGGAAAGCTCTTTAACTGGTTGATGAGAATTACATTGATCAAGTGCTGTGCCAGCAGAAACAAAGTCTTAGGTGCTGCAGATTGTCAGCGACTTCCTTCTCTAGCACATGGATAAATACACCTGGAAACATCTACCTACCTACCTACTCTCTCTCTCTCTCCCTACCTCCCTACTGTATTTCTCTCTCTATCTCTTTTTATTTCTCTCTCTCTATCCCTCTACCTACCTACTGCATTTCTCTATCTCTCTATCTCTCTCTATTTCTCTTTCTCGCTATCCCTTTATCTACCTCCCTACCTAACTACTCTCTCTCCCTCCCTCCCTCCGTACTGTATTTCTCTCTCTCTCTCTCTCTCTCTATTTCTCTCTCTTTATCCCTCTACCTACCTACCCCCTCTCTATCCCTACCTACCTACTGTATTTCTCTCTCTTATCACTTTATTTCTCTCTCTCTCTCCCTCTCTCTCTCTCTCTCTCTCTCTCTCTCTCTCTCTCTCTATCCCTCTACCTACCTACTGTATTTCTCTACCTCTCTATCTCTCTCTGTTTCTCTCTCTCTATCCCTTTATCTACCTCCCTACCTCTCTCTCTCCCTACCTACCTACTGTATTTCTCCCTCTTTCTCTCCCTCTACCTACCTACCTACTTTAAAAAAAAATGCCTCTTCAAAACCTTGGTGCATCTTATACTCTGAAAAATACGGTACATGTTGTGGCATGACAACCTTTATAAATTAGGAGGAGACCCTGAGACCATCTAGCCCAACCCCCTCCTCTCTGCGGGAATCCCAGTTCAAGCTTCTCTGACTGATGGCTGCTCAGTCTTTGCTCTCAGGCGATCCATGAAGAGGAGACTGAACTTATCTGCTTTAATGGCTCAGCTCTAAAACAGCTCATCCTTTTATCATATTTTTTTTCTCTCATTCAGTTAAAATCTCCTCTCTTGTAACTGAATTCACTTTTTCCATGTCTGACACTCTGGAATAAGTGTGAGCGGATCTTACACTCGTGTGTAACAGGAGTCAGTTATTGGAAGAGGGTTGTATCCAGTGGTGGGATTCAAATCTTTTTACTACTGGTTCTGTGGGCAAGGCTTGGTGGTCTTGTGACTGGGTGGGTGTGGCTTGTTGGTCTTGTGACTGGGTGGGTGTGGCTTGTTGGTCTTGTGACTGGGTGGGCATGGCTTGGTGGTCATGTGACTGGGTGGGTGTAGCCAACTTGACATCACTCACGTCAAGGGGTACCTTGCCAGGCCTCTCCTTGCGTCAACAAGATACAATTTCCCTGTCTATTTATTTACTACTAATGAACATCCAAAATACACACTTTAATCCTATGTATATATGCCATATGTGTACATACATATTGCAAGGTATAGTCTGTGTATAGGCACACAAAAAGATACATTATCTACTTTATACACTGTATGTGTATGTACACACACACAGAGAGAGAGCTCTTCTAAAACTATACACATTCAACCTCACTTATTGCGTTTGGAATAACACACCCAGAGTCCACTTTCTGGCACACATTTAACTATCACTTCTGCACATTAGAACATTACACAGGCCTTCAGATGTTCTTCCCTAGCCTGCACATGACTGTTAGAGCCAGGAGATGTCATGGATTGAGTAAAATGTGGCAAAGCTCACTTAACAACGCTCTTGCTTAGCAACCAAAATGTTGGGCTCAATTGTCATGAGTCAAGGACTGTCTCTGCCTTCCTCTGCATGGCAGCCTTGTCCTAGTAAACTCCTTCTCCCTTTTCTGACAATTTTCCTCTCTGTTAGAGGCACCAAAATAATCCAGAGGATATAAGGTCTCCTGCTAGAGCAGGGGGTTGGACTAGATGGCCTCTAAGGTGCCTTCTGAACCTACTAGAACAGGGGTTGGACTACAAAATGACCTCCAAGATCCCTTCCATCCCTTTCAAACATTGATGTGCTGTTTGAAAGAGTTCTGAAGCCATGGTTTGTGTCCTTCCTTCCTCTCATTTTCTCTCTTTCCCTCCCTCCCTCCAAGTATCTATTGACCCATCCATCCAACTATATCTCATTCACTTCCTCCTCCCTCCCTCTCTTTCTTTCTTTCTTTCTTTCCCTAGTTCCATAACTCCCTCATTCTCTCTCTCTCTCCTTTCCTTTCTTTTCATTTTCTTTCTTTTTCCTTTTCTTTCGTCTCTCTCTTTCTCTCTCTTTCTATCCCTTCCTTTCCTCCTTCCAAAGCTAGGAGATCCACCTGAAACAAAAACTCCTTTGGATGAAACCGCCCATTTTACACACACACACACACACATACACACACACACACACACTCTTCCAACCAGCTCTGCGCCTCGCCTCATTGTTTGATTTTAGTGGTGGGCCGGTGGCTGAAGTTCTTTCCAAGCAGCCGGCAGCATCGCTCGCATGCCAGGAAAGTCCGGCTGATTAACTTACTGGGACGCACTTCGATCGGTGCCTCTTCTGTGCAGGCAAGCTTCTCTCTCTGGAGCAGGCAGAGAAGGGGGACTTGCAGGGATAAGATTGTGAGTTTGTATGTGTGTGTGTGTGTGTGTGTGTGTGTGAGTCTGTGTGTGTGTGTGAGAGAGAGAAAGGGGGGGAGAGGGGAAAGAAAAAAGAAAAAGAGAGTGAGAGTGAGGAATCAGAAGCTTTTCAACCTTGTGGGCCGCCTGGAAGGAGGCGGAAACAGGGTGAGGGCCCCTCCCCATTTCCTCTGGATCTCCCTCCCTCTTCCCCAAGTTTTTCTTTCCTCCCATCCATTCTCTCCCCCACTCCTGAGAGCGAGGCGGCGCTGCTTTGCCTGGGAGTTTTCTGGGCTCTGGAAGGGGCAGGGGGGGGTTGGGTTCCCCAGAACTTCTTTGGGAGAAGCGTCATTCTGAACTCCGCGTTGGGGTGTGTGTGCGTGGGGTGTCCACTGAGGGGCTTTTAACCGGAGGTGCCTCTGGCCAGGGGGGAAATTGAAGTGGCTCGGGTGAGCCAGGAGGGACGATTGAAATCTGGTGGCTGAGCTGGTCAATTCCCCCCTCCCCCGGTTGGAGGGAGGGAGGGAGGGAGGGAGGGAGGGAAGGAAGGAAGGAAGGAAGGAAGGAAGGAAGGAAGGAAGGAAGGGGAGGGGAGGGGAGGGAAAGAAAAGGAAATGGAAAAGAAGGAAAGGATGAAAAACAGAGGGAATGGGAAAGGAAGGAAAAAGGAAAAGAGAAAGGAAAGGAAAGAGGGAAAAGGTGAAGAATGGGCGCTGCTGGAGTGATCAGGAGCAGCCTGAGGTGGGCATTCGGGAGCAGGCCAAGACGAGCAGGAGGCCACGGCAAAGGCAGGCAAACAGGCTGGGCTGCGTGGCCACGTGGTAGAGGCAAGAGAGCCAAACAGCAGCTGCAGCAATGACTCTAAGGCCCCAACCAAGGCCTGCGAGGCAAGTAGTGGTGGGGAGAGACGTGGCCAGGCAGAATTTTTACTATCCGTTCACTCGATCGAAGGCCTTCTCTGCATCCAAGAAGACCAGCACTGCAGAGATCTGCTTATTCTTATCAAGATAGTCAATTAAATCTATGAGTTGCCTTACATTCTCCTTCATGTGTCTGCCTTCAATAAATCCTGCTTGATCATGATGAATAACCTCTTGGATAACCGGCATCAATCTGTTGGCTAGTACCTTAGCAAATATTTTATAATCTGTGTTCAGAAGAGATATCGGTCTGTAATCCTCTGGTTTCTTAGGGCCCTCTTTGTCTTTGGGTATCAATGATATTGTCACGATGTTAAAAAGTTTGCTAGGCCTGAACTGCCTGAATTGACACTCAAGAGTTAAACTAAGAAAGCTTTATTGCGCAGGTCATAAAACAAAATGTTATCTGAAAGTGATTTATTGCGCACGCGTTACACATTCCAAAATTCTTTTTCTTCTTTGTTCGGCAGCCAACTTTGGCAGACGTAGCTTTCATTATCAAAATGTAACCATTAGTTATTTTCTGTTTCATTTACTTTTATTATTTTATTATTAAAGTTTGTTTATTAATTAGAATACTTTTGAAGACTTTTATTTTTCTCAATATCTCAAAAGATATGCGGAAGGGAATCAGCCACGGTCCATTGATCTCAGATTTCCCCAGGGCATTTTTTTTTTCCCTGACAACTTGGTAGCAGAGGATGGTTGTAGCTGAGATGGCTACAATTTATGGCTGTATTTTCCCTTCATGCTATCTAAAGATAACCGACTAAGCCTAATTAGCAATGTCGGAGAAAAAGAAAAAAAAAGAAAAGGAAAGATGGGGCGAGCACAGATGAATCAGCTTCCTCTGACAAGGAGGCCTCCTCGGACACAGAGAAGCAAGATCAAAACGTATTCCAGGAGCAACAAAGTGCCGAGCCAAATATGGGGGAAGGAGCTACAGGACGCGACATCCACAAAACGAGGTCAGTGGTTCCTCCTTCTAAAATATCTCCAGGAGATTATGAATTTTTGGGGGCCAAGCCAAAACTTCCCACTCTGCCAGAGCCACTCCATTCCCAGACCCTCGCAGATTATCAAACGATTGATGAATGGCAACTGCCGGCACAAAAAAAATCCTCCCACGCAGAAAGCAGATTTTATGAAATCCCCCCAGATGATGAGCAAGAAATGCAAAGCTATCTTGATCAAATAGAACGTTTCGAAAGATATGCTAGGGAGGCGAGAGTGTGTTTTGAAGAGATAAGGCAAAGTAGGAGAAGCTCCCCCATTCCCAAAATGTCTGAGGACGCCATCTTGTCTTCAAAACAACAGCCTAAGACACACCCCACAGAGTTCATTGGTCAATCAGAACAAAGAGACATGTACACGTCACCGAGGTCACGTGGTCCCTTTGAGTCAACTGAACTTCCGCATACGTATAGAAAGGTGAGGCAGCCAAAAAGTGAAGCTGCACTGCCATCTGCTGGCGGAGAAAAATTATTACAGCAAAAGATAAAGCAATTGGACCAGATTTTTAGAGATCTGTCTATGAGTTTTACAGAAGCCCAAACTTTGCCCCCAAAGGTTAAGTCTTCAACACCCCCTGGCGGCGTTGAATCCTCCCTAGATGGAAAAAGGCAAAGCCAAAGGCGAATTCGAGGAAGCCAATTTGATGTTGCCACGCAAAGGCCAATGATGCAACCCCAGCATCCCCTGGTTCAACAACCAGATTTGCAACCAGAGCAACAAATTGTTCCTCAGCAGGTATTCACAGTCACCCCCTTGACTGGTGAGTCCAAATTAAAGGAGTCAGGAGAGAATTATAAAGCCTGGGTCAGTGAAATTGCGCTCTTACTTCGAAGAAAAGGCACACATTCCATGATTTTTAATCCTCCTCCTCCACCGTGGACGCCTGCAATAAGAGACCTCGAAAACAGAGCAATCACGACTTTACTCATGTCAATGGAAATTGAGATCCAAGGTATCTTTCCACCTGATGCAACTGCCCAAGAAATATGGGCTATTTTGGAAGATTGCTACAGGCCCGTTTCAATTGAATCCTCATGTTTGCTCATGTCTGAGTTCCATGGTTCGAAGTTGAAACCTGGTGAACGAATTGGTGGACATTTGACCAAACTGAAAAGAATGAGAAGTGAATTGAGACAAAATGGCCATGTAATCGATGATATCCAAATGATTAGCATCATCATTAACTCATTGAATTATGAATGGAAAGATGCTGTTGCAAAGATTAACTACGTGCCTATTGCTCAACGCACAGTTAACCACGTTTGCAGACTTTTAGTGGAAGATGAAGCTATCAGGTTAGCTACACCACATCTGCAACGGCCTCCAGCATCAAAGGCTCCAGCCAGACGTCCCTTCCGAGGAAGAGGCTACGCTCCAAGGATGCCAAAATGCTACACCTGCAACCGTGTGGGACATGACACCCGGGATTGTCCCCAACGAGTTCCAGCTCCCGTCACGTACCAGCCCAGAGGAACAGATTCCAGAGGCAGAGATAGAGGCGGAAGACAAGGCCGTCGTGGTCCAAGGCGTGATTCACAAGCTCCACTTGTGACACTGGCCATAACCAACGTTCCACAACCTGATCCAAAGTTCGACAGACGTCTTTTGTGGACTTTAGATAGTGGAGCAGCTGTGCACGTTACCCACAGAAGGGAACTTTTCACAGAGATGGGCGAACCAGAGCCCGAGTATCGAGAACTGTATTCCTTCACCAACCACACTTGCAAGGTCATGGGAAAAGGAACTGTTTACATTGAAGAGCTCGATACACACATCCCTGATGTTTATTATATACCTTCAGCAACCAGTAATTTGCTTAGTCAAAGTCACTTGTCTAGAGAGTTAAAGTTCCAGGTTCACCACCTCGAAAAAGCAAGTTACTTAGTTAAAGATGGTGATATTGTTGCTGAAACCATGCTGATTGGTGGTGTTTATTACTTAAAGCCAAGGCCTAAAGGGCAAGCACAGGCAAGTATGCAAACTCCAAAAAGGCACAACGCAGACCCAGAGAGAGTTGTCCCAGAGAGAGAAAGCGTTACTGTGCCAAAGGCTCCTAAAGCCAACAAACAGAGAAAACAAAAACAGATTGCTCAGAGCAAGCCTGAGGGTCCTCATGAAACTGTTAATGTTGAGAATTCACTAACTGGTAAACCTTTGTATTCCAGGTGTATTCATAAGTGGCACAGAAGATTGGGGCATGCCAGTTTCCGTGTTCTTAGAAAGATGCCGGAGTTCGCAAAAGGTTTGGATCTAAAGGGGTGTAAGGTGTTTTTGGATTGTGCGGTTTGCAAAAAGGCTAAATCCAAGGCGGCTGCAATTCCCAAACACGCTACACGCCGGTCAACACGCATTTTTGATTTGATATACACTGACATAGTGGGTCCTTTCCCACCAACACTTGGTGGCAGAAAGTATTTTTTAACAATTGTAGATAATCATTCTAGATATGGATTTGTATATCCTATGAGAGAGAAATCTGAGACCTTTCAGATCTTTAAAGACTTTGCAGCGTTTGTTTCTACACAATACCAAGTTCGCATCACCAGAATCCAGAGTGACCGTGGTGCAGAATTCATGTCTCAGCGTTTCCAGGACTGGATGCGTAAGAATGGAATTCTTCATCAGACATCTGCTCCATATACACCGGCTCATAACGGAGTCGTAGAAAGAAGACAAGGGGTTCTACAAACCATGATGCGTTGTCTTCTAGAAGATGCCAATCTCAGTAACGCATACTGGGTTGAAGCAATCAAATATGCAAATTACATTGTCAACCGTACTTGGAGCAGTGTAATCAATCAAACTCCTTTCTACATGCTGTATGGCTACAAGCCTGATCTCAAGAACCTCCACATTTTTGGTTCATATGCTATGGTGAACACTCCCTTAAGTCAAAGAAGAAAGGGAGGTACAGTAGCAAAGAGACTGAGATTTATGGGTATTGATGATAATTCAAAATGGTACAAATTCATTGATACTAAACATGTGATTGTCATTTCACAATCTGCTAATTTTGAGGAAGACATTGACTGGTCCAGGATTCATTCCAATGATCCTGAAGTTTATTTTCCTAGAGATGGTGTTCCAGATGCCACGCAGCCTGATGACAATTCGCAGGCAGATATTCCTTCTACCAGTTCTTCACAACCTGATGTTCCGTCTTCGCAAGCCGCGGATGCTGATGCTAGCGACGAACGTGAGGACGAGGATGATGATGATGAAGAAGAAGAAGACTGGTCTGTTGCTCCTAGACGCTCCAAGAGGGCCACAAAAGGAATCCCTCCACAACGTTATTCATGGCAACTGACAAAAACACCAGTACCTTTGATTTGCAATGTTACTCTTCCTCCTGAGACATTCACACAAATCAAACAGCTTCCTGATTCAGAACAAGACAAATGGTATGATGCAATGCAGGATGAAATGGACAGTTTAAAGAAACTTAATGTATTCACACCTGCAAAACCTCCAGCAAATAAGAAAGTCATTGGCACCCGATGGGTCTACAGAATCAAGAAGAAACCAAATGGTGAGTCGTTATAGAAAGCCAGACTGGTAGCTCAGGGTTTCGCTCAACGTTATCCTGAGGACTACACAAACACTTACTCACCAACAGTCAGAACTGAAAGTGTAAAAATTGCCTTAACCACTGCAACTATTCTTGGTTTAGAAGTTTTCCAATTTGATGTAGACACAGCTTATCTACATGCAGACCTAGATGAAGAGATCTACGTGAGAAGCCCTCCAGGATTCCGAAAGCAAGAAGGGGATACCTGGTTCCTGAACAAAAGTCTTTATGGTCTGAAACAGTCAGGTTTAATGTGGTATTTATGTCTTACTGACAAACTAAATTCAATGGGCTTTATTAAGTCCGAAACTGATGAATGCGTGTTCACAAAAAGATCTAACAATGCATATGAGATAATTCTTGTTTATGTTGATGATATTGTTTATATTGGTCCAAATAAGAAAATGAGTGAGATTTTTGCTAAAAGTTTGCAGAGATACTTCACACTAAAATATTTAGGACACATTAGCACTTATTTAGGTGTTCAAATTGAAAAGACACAGAAGGGGTTTAGTCTTTCACAAGAAGAGAAAATTGACCACATTCTACATCATTGCAACATGAAAGATGCTAGCACAACAAAGACACCCATGCAAACAGATTTTCACAACTTAACACATGAACCAAGTCCTGAGTTCGAGGATCAAACACTTTATCGTTCAGTCATTGGTTCACTATTACACATTAGTAGTTGGACCAGACCTGACATCGCACTTAGTGTTAATCTTTTATCACGACACGTAGGTAAGGCAACACAATTTCATTGGTCATGCATTAAGAAGTTGTTGAAATACCTGAAACACACTAAACACATGAAGTTATTGCTAGAACCAACACACACTGATCAACCAAAGTTGATTTGTTTTGTTGATTCCGACTGGGTGAGCGACAAGAAGTCACGCAAAAGCACTTTTGGTTACATGATGTTCCTAAATGGTTGTCCTGTTTACTGGCAAGTGAGAAAACAGAGTTTTGTTTCATGTTCATCTACTGAAGCTGAATATGCTTGTGTTTCAGATGCTTGTAATTCTCTAACGTGGTTTGATGCTTTGATCACAGATATCTGGACACGTCCGATTCGACCAATCACCGTGATGGAAGATAATGTATCTGTTGTTTATATTTCCGAGTCACATTTTACAGGTTCTAGGTCCAGACACATTGACATTCGTTATCAAAACACAAAGCAATTAGTTAAGCAAGGTTTTGTTAAATTGCAATATGTTTCTACACATGATCAGATTGCAGACATGCTTAACAAACCACTCGCCGCAAATCAACATGAGTATCTGCGAAAGAAGATGTGCCTTAATTGATGATTTGATGACGTCAGCCCAGACTAGCAAAAGAAGGGGTGTCACGATGTTAAAAAGTTTGCTAGGCCTGAACTGCCTGAATTGACACTCAAGAGTTAAACTAAGAAAGCTTTATTGCGCAGGTCATAAAACAAAATGTTATCTGAAAGTGATTTATTGCGCACGCGTTACACATTCCAAAATTCCTTTTCTTCTTTGTTCGGCAGCCAACTTTGGCAGACGTAGCTTTCATTATCAAAATGTAACCATTAGTTATTTTCTGTTTCATTTACTTTTATTATTTTATTATTAAAGTTTGTTTATTAATTAGAATACTTTTGAAGACTTTTATTTTTCTCAATATCTCAAAAGATATGCGGAAGGGAATCAGCCACGGTCCATTGATCTCAGATTTCCCCAGGGCATTTTTTTTTTCCCTGACAGCCGCTTTCCATGAGGAGGGTATTTTACCTCCTTGCTGTATATTACAAAATAGTTGTGTAAGATATTCAATCATTTCCAGTTGTAAAGTTTTATAGTACATTGCAGTCAAGCCATCAGTCCCTGGAGCCTTAGATAGTTTAAGTTGATTTATAGCTAAAGTAATCTCATCAGCAGTTATCAGACGTTCCAAATTTGCCTTTTGAAGCACAGGTATTTTAGTAACCCTTTTTCCTTCCAAAAAATCATCTACTGACTTGTTCTGTATATTATCCTGTACATATAACTTAGCATAATAGTCCACAAATGATTTTTTAATCAAATCTTGTTGATATACCGTTTTCCCTCCATACTCGATTCTATCAATAATTCTATCATTCGTATTCTTTCTCAAGGTGTAAGCCAACCACCTACCAGGTTTAGTAGCGTTAGCAAAAGTATTATGTTTAGCAAATTGTAGGTTGGTTGCTGTTTGTTCTGCTATAAGCATTTGAAATTGATCTTTCAACAACTTTAGCGCCATCTGGAGCGCCTCATCTTTTGTGTTTGCCATAAGTAACTGTTCCTTATTTTTTATTTCATCTTCCAGTTCCATTCTCCTTTTCTGTCTAATTTGTTAATGTTTGAAATTCATATGTATCAGGACCCCACGCATGTAGGCTTTACTTGCATCCCAAACTGTTTCAATGGGAGTACCCTTATTCATATTAAAACTGAAAAATTCCTTCATGTGTTTTTAAAGTTCATCAACATTTTTTTCATATCTAAATAAATTTTCATTTACTCTCCAAGACCTTCTTGGCCTCTTCCCTAACTCAATTTCTAACCACACCGGGCTATGGTCAGTTAGTGTCCTGGAGAATATCTTCGTTTTCTTAGCTTTAGGAAGTAAATCCGGTGTTAACAAAAAAAATCAATCCTTGAAAAGGATTTATGTCTATCTGAGTAGAAAGAAAAGTCCATCTCATTTGGATGCTGTGTCCTCCAAACATCTTTTAATTTCAAATCATCTTGTAAGTCAAAAAAAGCCTTTGGTAATTTGGTAGTGGATTTAGTCGTTGTTCTCTTATCTATCCTTGGAGAGATCACTCCATTCCAGTCTCCCATAATTAAAATACTCTTAAAATTCCAATCTAAGATTTTTAAATGGAGGATCTTATAAAAACTTTCTTGTTGTTGGTTAGGCGCGTAAATTCCTACAACCAAAATAGCACCAAAGTCTGTATCAAGTTCAATTGCTATATATCTACCACTGTCATCTGCCTCTATAACCTTGGTTGGGAATCTTTTGTTTATATATATCACCACTCCATTTTTCTTTACCAAATTAGAGGCAGCATACAATGTTCCCAATTTTGAATTCACTAAGTACTTCTGGTCTTGCAGCCTAATATGAGTCTCTTGAAGACAAACAACATCATTTTTAAATTGCTTCAAATAATAAAATATTTTTTTTCCTTTTTTGTGGAGAGTTCAAACCATTCACATTCCAAGATAATAACTTAAACATCTTTGGGTCTGATCTGGAGCATTGAAAGCATTTGCTGAAGATCTCTCTCCACAAGACTAATCTTTGGCCCTGCTCTTACTCCCATGGCTCCAATTTGCTTCTTAGCTTCCTTTTTGGCACATTGTGTTTGGGGGTTCCCCTGCTTGTGAGATTCTAGCATTTGTCTAGTCGTGGATCTAGTAACACGTTGTTCCACAGGCTTAAGTAGCGGCATTTCAATGAGGGTCTTAGACAGTTCTTCTTCCAAGAAAGAGCTCAACAGAGATCCAGAGGGGTCCACTCATGATCCACCTACAGCACCCTGAACTTCCTTCTCTTTTTGCGTCTGCTTTCTTTGTTCTTCTGACTCTTTTTCAAACAGCCTCTGCTCTAAGACATCCAAATCTGCTGGTGTTGGTGTAGATGTACGTGGGGGCGTTGCACTTTCCTTGAGTATTCCATGATAAAAGTCTCTTGCTTTATCTATTGTGTTCAAACGGTACCTTACCCCTTGATATCTGAATATAACACCAATTGGAACATCCCACCTATATTGTATCTCTCTCTTCTTCAACTCGGCTACCAAAAATCCAAAATCCCTTCTGAACTTTAACATCGCTGGTGGGAGCTCCTTAAAAACACCAATCATATTCCCATCTATTTGAAGGGCAGAATAAAAGGACTTCTGCAAAATGTCATTTCTAAAATTTCTCTCAGTAAAGTATATCACAACATCTCTTGGTAGTTGCCTTTGTAATGCTATGTGTGAATTTACTCTGTAGATTTTATCAATCTTAGCTGAGATCTCACGGGGGTCATCCACTTTTAATAACGTAGCCAAGGCATCTGCACAAACTTTTCTTAAGTCCTCTCTAGGATTTTCTCTTAAGCCTCTGAGTCTGATAGCGAACTCCATAGATCTAAATTGTATCATAATAATCTCATTATCCATCCTTTGCATATTCCCCTCCATTTCCACAAATTTCAAATCCGTTTCTTTCGTTTTGGTTTCCAGCTCCACGACTAATTGCTCCACCTTGCTATCCACCTTGAGAACCACCTCTGACAATCCCTTCGCTATAGCTTGCATGTTTTTATCTATCTGTTCAGACCTTTTTATAGTGTCCTGGACCATTTGTTTAACCTCTTCAATTTCTTTGCCTATAAAGACCTTCAAGTCCAGGAGGTTCATTGTAGCGGCTGAGGGAACCATCCCTTGTTCTGTTGCCATATTTAACAGAAAAAAGGAGGACACTTCTTCCCCACTTTCTCACAAAATACTCTTCCAAGTAGGTCAGATTATATAAACTGACTTAGGAGTTGTTAATAGTTGTTTCAGCCGTTCCACCTTTACTACTTTTCCGGCCCCGGCTGTCAGCAAACAATTAGCTTTCATTTTCTTTAGGTTTTCAACTATAAATTAACACCATTTTGAATCCTTTGTTCTAAGCCCACGCCTTTCAAATTCAGCAATAGCGTTCTTTTAAAAAAAAAATTTCAAACTTAAAACTTAAAATACTTGCAAATGTTTTCCTTCTTGGGTTGCTCGGAGTCAAAAGCTGTTCCCGACATCTTGCTCCACTAAATCATTAGCGGAGGATCTCAAGAGACCGGAGCGTACAACAGCTGCAAAGGAGGGCTCTCCTTGCCCGCACCCCAAAGGCTATAAATCCTTCTGGGGGGCTACACAAGTGGCTCTACCCGACAGCTGTATCTCTCCCTCCTAAATTCCTAAGGATTTAGGAGTGTCCAAGGCGTTAAATGGTCTTAAAAAAACACCTCTACAGTCTATTGATTCGACAAGCTCAGAAAAACCCTGCCCGCGACATTCGTGAAACAACCGGAAGTCCCAGTTTGGAACTGTTTTAATCCTGGGGTTTCTCACCTACCGTTTCTCGAAACTTGATATTCCTCTTATAAAATTTTATTTTATTCAAAAAGGTAAAATACAAGTTTTGGAAAATAAAACTATTACAAAGACAAAACAAAACTAGATAAAACATTAAAAACAGACAAAAACATGCATATTGTCTCCCCAATTGAATACAATACAGCAATAGTAGTTTCTCCCACTTGCAAAATAGGCCCACAATTATAAACTATATATCTACTGGACTTGTCATCTATCTGCTGTATAAAAAAACATAGACAATTGTAGAAGAAAGATTCAATGTGGGATAAGAAACAAAGTTTTCTGCTTTTTAAATTCCTGGATGTTCCCATTCTAGTTTCATCCCTTTCTGGAGAAGAATGAATTTTGGAATATTTCCCTTTATAAACTATACTTGGACCAAAATGGAGAGATAAAAGCAGATCTGAGCATTTGGGTCTACTTGGTTCTCCCCAAGGAGAATGTCAAGAGAGAGACTCTGGCGTTTTTTCAAAAAGAGAGACTTTCTATCAAACAAGATGCTTTTTCAGGGCTAAAGTTGCTCAATAAGGTGAGATAAATTTTGGTGTCTTTTCTCTGTTTTCCAAAGCCTGAGGTCCCATTTCAAGTGGGCAAAGCCTATAGTCTCCAGGGTGGTTGGCATCCCATGCCAGTTGGTGTCATCTAATGGAAGTTCTTCAACAGACGGGACCTAAGTGGAGGGGCTTTGCCATGTTTTATGGAAATCTTTCAAGATCTTAATGGTCAGAGGTTTGTTTCTTCATCACAGTTTTATTCTTTATTGAAAAATTTAATGGAATAGAAATTTCCTAAATCTTTTACAATAAATTTTATTCTCAGTTTTAATATGAATATATCATCATATGTAAATCTTTTTTCAATTCCATCTCTGCTGACTTTATTAAGTAGAAAAGTCCTTTATTGTAATGTTAAATGCCAAAAGCAAAAGGGAGGAACTAAATGAAGAATCTGCCAGTAGTTAGTTATACCTCCTGCATCTTCTTAGTAGTAGTCAGGTATTTCATATTTACTTACATGAAGACCAGAGGCTATTTGGCTAATGTCAGTGTCTATCTCTCTTTTCCATGAATGTTGACTACTAACACATTTTCTTTGGCATTCCTCATTTTTCTGCTCAGTCCCTGCCTCAATCCAACTGTGCGGAAAATTGTCATCCTGGATTTGTCAAGAGGGATCGAGAAGGAGAGCCAGTTTGCTGCTATGACTGCGTTCCTTGTCCGGAGGGGACCTTCTCCACTCAGGAAGGTGGGTGAGACTGAGGAAAATGTGAGGCTTTGTGGAACTGGATCCATCCAGAACATTTTCATGAAAGTGCAAGTTAAAAGACACAAGCTCACCTTTTTTAATTTTTAACATGCACAATTTCTTATCTAAAAGGAAGTAAATCAAAAAGTCTTTGAAGGAGGGGCTGGGAGGAGATGGGAGGAGGGGATGGCAGACTGGGCAAGCTTTACTAATAGCAGAGGAAACATCTCTCCTGATTTTTAGTTTGGATATGTGCTGCTAAATTCACTTTTCTAGGAAGATCTGAGTTCTTTGAAACTTGATGAATTGTTTTAGGTCCACCTTGTGAAAGACGTTGCAATTCACTGTATATTGGATCCTCCCCTTGAGGATCACTGAGAAGGTGTCACTGGTCCATAATGTGGTGCTGTGGATAGTGATGGGGGCAACTCATTGCACAAATATTCTACCAGTCATGTAGATCAATCAATCAATCAATCAATCAGAGCAGAGCTGGAAAGGACCTTGGAGGTCTTCTAGTGCTACCCCCTGCTCAAGCAGGAGACCTGATACCATTTCAGACAAGTGACTGTCCAGTCTCTTCTTAAAAACATCCAATGTTGAAGCACCCACAACTTCTGGAGGCCAGCTGTTCCACTGGTTAATTGTTGTCACTATTAGGAAATTTCTCCTGAATTCCATATAGCTTCCAGATGTTACAAGATACTGTAGGTATCCTCTAAGTCCAGTATATTAATTGCCATGTGTCAGGAAACTAAATATTTGTATTAAAAGATTATATGATTCATTATTAACCTGTAATAATGTAGCTTCCTATGAATTACATTACAAATTACACCAGAAATAATTAATACCCTAGGACTTTCCTCAACATCATATACCTAGCTACTGAAAAAAATTACATCCTTCTTATGCCATTTTAATGAAAAATAAAAGGAACGAAATATTAAAGAAAATTGATTTTTGGTTTCTCAGATGCAGAAAAATGCACCAAGTGTCCAGATGACAAATATTCAAATGAGGCCAGAGTCCAATGTATCCCCAAAGTTATAGCCTTCCTGTCTTATGAAGAACATCTGGGCATCATCCTGGTCTCTTTTGCCCTGCTCTTGTTCTTAACTACAGTTCTTGTTTTCATTATTTTCATTAAATATGGAGAAACTCCCATTGTCAAAGCCAACAATCGGGACCTCTCCTACATCCTCCTGGTCTCCCTCCTGCTTTGCTTCTTGTCTCCTTCTCTCTTCATTGGTCAACCAAGGAAAGCCACCTGCCTTCTCCGACAAACGGTCTTCAGCACCATCTTCTCAGTTGCTGTTTCTTCTCTGTTGGCCAAAACCATCACGGTGGTGCTGGCTTTCCTGGCCACAAAACCAGGAAATCGGGTGAAGAGATGGTTGGGGAAGAGCTTGGCCAACTCCATCATCCTTTTTTCTTCTGCTGTCCAAATTATCATCTGCTCCATCTGGCTGGGAGTTTCTCCCCCATTTCCTGACTGTGACCTCCACTCCCAGCCTGGAGAGATCATCCTGCAATGCAACGAAGGGGCTGTTGTCATGTTCTACATCACTCTCAGCTACATGGGCTTCCTGGCTGCCATCTGCTTCACGGTGGCTTTCCTGGCCAGGAATCTGCCTGGGGCCTTCAACGAAGCCAAGCTGATCACCTTCAGCATGCTGGTCTTCTGCAGTGTCTGGGTGACTTTTGTGCCCACCTACCTGAGCACCAAAGGGAAATACATGGTGGCTGTTCAGGTCTTCTCCATCCTGGCCTCCAGTGCTGGTCTGCTGGTCTGCATCTTCATCCCCAAGTGCTACATTATCCTTCTGAGGCCAGACCTGAACACAAAGGAGCATCTCACAGCCAGAATAAATGTAAAAGCATGAAATATAATACCATTATGATATTGGAAGAATTGTTAATGTTTATTTTATTTGAAAGGAGATATTCTTTCCATTTAGATAGTATGCAGGAGTCAAAGAAAATATATGTTTCAAAATAGGAAATTATTGAATTGTTCTAGCTCCCCTTTCAACTTAATAAACCTTACTGAAAGTCATTCAGAGGAATTTGCTGTTCAACAACAGCTACTGAATTTGACACATTTAAAAATAATTCAGGCACTTGTTCCTGCAGCTAAAAGTACGTCTGTGTGTGTGTGAGAGAGAGGGGGGGGGAGAGAGAGAGAGAGAGAGAGAGAGAGAGAGAGAGAGAGAGAGAGAGAGAGAGAGAGAGCAGGAAAAGAGTCCAGGAGGAAGCTGTGGGAACCAAGATCCAGCCTGGTTGCCTGATCCTCTCCCTGAGAATGCCAGAATGATGTGAAATGCCATGTTTGACTGGCTGTCAGCTGGGGAGGGAAATCGAATATATAATTCTTTCTTGATTTCCTGATAAAACTTCCTTTGCAGAAAGTGTTCAGCAGAATAGCTGTCTGGGATTTCAGTTTGGGATTGTTTTTATTTTGACATGTATTTCACAGCAAAATAATAAAAACACATTAAATAAAAAAATGTGTAAAATTTCCACTGTATTTTTTTTCTTTGATCAACCAGAGAATTAAAATAGCGGTTTTCACACCATTTAATTTCCCACTCTACAATTTCTACCTGAAGCATTTTCTCTGGTCCTCTTCCAAGCTTGTCTTGTCTGTGAAGGGCTGGAGAAGATGTCCAGAGAAAGGGGACCTTGAGACTCTCACCAGGAGGAGGTTGGAGGGATCCTGTCTAAAGGCAGCCGCATCATTGACCCGGTCACAAACCTTCAATGCTGCATAATATCCATCCAGGTCCAAGAAGGCAGTGGAGGACTTTGAGGTTTCTAGGACAAGGCACATGGACAAGGCACCCATGGAAGCTCTTCTGCTCCCCATCACACAGATTGCTGATCAGTTGGTAATCAATGTTTAGGTCTATGAATGGCTCCTAATTGGGAATAGGATCCCTTTGCAATTTCCAACTTTCACAGCCCCATTCTATAAGAACTAAGGTGGGACTGGAACTCAGGTGTCTCCTGGTGATTGGCCCAATGTCCCCCAGGAAGTTTTCATGACTAAGGGAGGATTAGAACTCAAATCCCCTGGTGATTGGCTCCAAGTTGCCCCTTTGGCTTTTATTTGAAGGTAAATAAATGTAAAAACATGAGATATAACACCATTATGATATTGGAAGAATTGTTAATGTTTCTTTTATTTGAAAGGAGATATTCTTTCCACTTAGATAGTAGGCAGGAGCCAAAGAAAATCAAATCTACTTGTTTCAGAATGGGAAATGATTGAATGGCTGAATAATTGAGGAACTTGTTCCTACTGACAGAAAATAAAAGTTTGTGTATGTGTGAGAGAAAGTAAGATCTTAAGAGGTTAGATGGGAGATGTAGGAGCCCAGCTCTAACCGTGTTGTTGGATCATCTCCATGAGAAGCCTTGGAATGGCAGAATGACCTGGAATGCAGGGATTGACCTGCTCTCCATCACTATTAAGTCCTTCTTTCTTGATCTCCTGATAAAACCCCTTTCACAGAAAGCATAGACCGGAACAGCTGTCTGAGGTTTCACTTTGGGTTTGTTATTATTTAAGTATCTACCTTTTAGAAATCCCCCTCTCTATTTTTTCCTTCCTCATCCAGAGAATGAAAATAGCAACAACTAACACTATTCCAGCCCTTTAATTTCCCTCTCTATAATTTGTCCATAAAGCCTTTCCCTGCGTTCAATGCCGCCTATTCATCCAGGTCAAGAAGGGGAGGGGGAGTAATGGGGATGGGGGGGACATACAAGTTTCTAGCAAGAGGCACCCATGGAAAGTCTTCTGCCTTCCAACCACAGAGATTGTTGGTGGATCAGGAGTCAGCCTGAAGTTTCAGAATGGCTTCTGATTGCCACTCGGGTCATTTTGCAAATTCCATTTTAAGTAGGTAGAAAAGGTTTGATGGATCAGACCGAGGTCAGTCTAAAATCCATGCTGACCCCCCAGATGCCTCTGGTCTGCCCACAAGCAAGGGGAGGGATGTATCACTTGGGCCAACATGGAACCAGGTAGGGGTGGAATTCAGACAGTTCCCACGGGTTCCCTAAAATGGGTTGTTAATTGTATGAGATGTTTGGCCAACCGGCGGAATTGTCTCGGCCTGCCCCCCAACCCCCTCCTGAGGGTGTGTCCCCCCCATGAGAAAACGACCTGTCTCAAGATCCCTTGGACCTCTTTGGCTCAGGCAGTCCAGTTCCCCGGTGGCTCTCTCTCTCTACGCAAAGCGAAGGAATGCAGAAAGTCTTAAGAGCCCAGAATGGGGCTTCCTCGAAGTTCGGGATTGGGAGGGTCCAGAAAGGAGGAGGACCAATGGGAATTCTCCCTTCTGCAGCATCATCGGTCTCCAGGCAGAGTCTCCCTCTACTTCACCCAGTGCAGGAGAGCGTTCCAAGCAGAGAAGAAGCCCCAGTAGGTTCTTCAGGCCAAGATCCCCCCTCCCACTTTCCCCACCTCTCTCTCTCCGCAGAACTGGCTTTCCTTCTTCAGCTGAAGCCCCAAAGGACTCTGCCCGGAGACCAATGATGCTGAAGAAGGGAGAATTCTCATTGGTGCTGCCGCTAGTTCTGGCCTGGCCCTCCCACCTCTGAAATCCGAGACACACCCCTTCTAGATTCCTCCTCTGGGGCCGGAAGCATGAGGCCGGGGAAATACACGCACGTGCTGACGAGCCCAGAACGGGCCTTCAGTGCCTGAGAAATGCGGGATTTGCAGAGAAATGCAGGCTACAACCAGTGAATCGTGTTTTCCCAGGATCCGCTGAAGCCCCAGCGGCTCAATACGAATTCTCCCTTCTGTAGCGTCATCAATCTCTGGGCATAATCAGGGTTGAGAGGCGGGAAATCGGAAGGGGCTGCTTCGTCCAGACATTCTGAGCAGGAGAGACACGTGTTTGAAGGAAGGAAATGGAGTTTTTCTTCCATGAAGCGAAGCGGTGGCTTTCCCGAGAGAGCCCAGCGGAGGATTCCCCCGGGAAGGGGTGGATGGGTGGAAGCTGGGGAGAGGATCCATCAGATTAGATCTCTGAGGATCCTCTCCGCTTCTTCCTGGTTTACCTGAGGGCTTTCCGTAGCTTGCTTTCGGATTGGGGGATTTCCGTGACCCCCAAGTCTTCCCTGGCTATGGGGTCCTCCTCCCCTCTTCTCATCCAGCACAGCGCCTCTTCCTATGACAGAAACCTTCATCTCTGAACTGAAACGTGTGAATCGGCGGTTCTGAATTGGGGGAAGGAAGATTTGATCTTGGACTTTGGAGGTGGGAGGGGCCAGAACCAGTGGCAGCACCAATGGGAATTCTTCCTGCTTGAGTGTCATCGGTCTCCGGGAAGAGTCCTTTGTGGCTTCACCTGAAGGAGGAAGATTCATGGCAGAGAGAGAAGGGGAGAAATTGGGAAGGGGGATCTGTTCGGTATTGGGGGTGGGGCTACAGCTCAAGGGGGGTTTATGGCAGCCCTAGACGGGACCCTCCCCTTTCTTTGCTTAGCCAGGGATTCCCGCTTCCCCCCTTCTTGTTTCCCCCCATTGGCATCCACAACAGCAATTCTTGAACCCAAAATCCATTTGGGCTTTCACTGGGTCTCCAAACATCACCCGCACCTGGGTGCAGAAGCTAACTATCCAGGGGTGGGATGGCCTGCATGAGCGGTGGAGTCGCCCAATGGGCTGCTGGGCTGGTCAAAAGACGGATGATGAATCCCTCCTTTTCACAGTCTGTCTGGAAATCAACCGGCCTCAAACACGTGAAGAGCTGGCATTGTCCCAGAAACACCGGGAATTGCTCCAAAGTTCCCTCAAAGGTATCAGGCAGCGATGCTGGGCATTTCCTTCGAGAGTCTGCTGAAGCAGCTGCTGCATTTGGGCCAACTGGGAGGAGAGCTGGGCCATTGGCTGGGCTAACTGCACATTGATCGCTAGAAGTTGTTCCATGGTCCCACAGGGCAAGCAGGGCTGGGGGGAGGGGAAGGTAGAGGCTGGGGCAAACTATGCTGCCCTCTTACACACACACATACACTCACACACACACACGCCAAGAGTCTACAGGTGTTTATTTAAACTCCCCAAACAGGCCCACAGAAAGCTCCCCTGTTGATAATAAAGAGAATGTATATTTAATCCTTCGTGTATTAACTGCAGCTAGAATTGTATTTGCACAACATTGGAAAAGTGTAGAGATTCCTGCTGATGAGAAGGTGATAAGGAAAATATCTGAATGTGCAGAAATGAACAGATTAACATTCACAATGAAGGAGAAAGAGCAAACTGGACATTACATGATTTGGGAAGTATTTTACCAATGGTTGGAGAATAAAAAAGGAATTTGGAAATGGAGAAGGCTAAAAAATAAGTAGAAAATATATTAAGATAGAGACATAAAGAAGATGAAAATTGTTAGTAAGTGTATGATGAGAATAATGATGTTTAATGTTAATATGGTATCATCACTAGAAGATATTAAGGAAAATGGAGAGTTTTATAATGTTTAAATGTTCAAAATATTATAATACTAAGCTTAGGGATGTTAATGTTAATATGACTGTGAAAGATGTGGCAAATGAGGAACAATGTTGCACAGAGAAGTTTGTACCCAGACAACACACAGCATAAGGAAAGATGGAATGTATATTTTTGTAATTGAAACATAATAAAAATTATATATATATAAAAAGAAAGCACCCATCTTACACAGGTCTGGATTCCAGGCTCAGCATGGCAAAATTCCCTGGGTAAGTGAGTCCAATGGGCACACACGAAGTCCAGGAAAACCGTCCATGAGTCTAACAGGTCAGGATAGATGGCAGGGGTCTAGAACTGGGCACTTTGCTCTAGCAATGCTCAAGTCTTCAGAGCAGGATGAAGCAGGAAATGCCAGTGCAGCCCTTTACGAGAGGGAAGGTGGCATCCTCACAAGTAGCCCAGCTGACTGGCATTGTGTGCCTGTATCCCGGCTGCTCTACGTGTCCTTGGATCAGGAGGAGGTGTGGACTCCACATCCTCCTCATTGCTAACGGGCAGCAGTTGCTCCCGGTCCTCAGCCATCCCTCATCAGATGACCCAGCTGAGGCTGCTCCATCAGGTCAGCACCCTCCGAATGGCTCTGGATTTGGGGCTTTATGGTCCATGGAGAATTACCATCCCTGTCCTTGAATTGGATCGCCACTGCCCCAGACAGACCCAGTATGCAATCTGGGGGTTCTCCTGGATTCATAGCTGCAGCTTGAGAGCCTTTTCGCAACTGTGGGTTGTTCATCAGATACGCCCTTTCTTGGACCAACAATCTCTGCCCACAGTCATCACACCCTACTCAACTCCTCTCTTGACTACTGCAATGTGCTCTTCATGAGTCTGCAGTTGAAAAGTATCTGGAAGTTTCAATTGGTTCAAAAAGTGGTAGCCTACCTGATATGGTGCAAGTCTAGACTAGGGGTGTCAAACTCAATTTCATTAAGGGCTGCATCAGGGGAGCTGGGGTGGGCGTTGCCAAGGTGGGTGTGGCTAGCTCAACGTCACTCATGTCGGGTTAGGGTTAGGGTCGCAGCACTTTGGAGGGGAGACAAAACCTTCAGCTGAACCTGGCAGGAGTGAATGGGGAGCCTGAGTTCTTTTCCCCTTTTGGTTCTGGGACTTTATCTCCTCTGAGGATGGATGGATGGATGGGGAGCACCAGCCGAGACCCCCCTCCCAGGGCCTGATCTGGGGGTCCTTCTGGATCCACAACTCCTGCCTGAGGAGCAAGGGGGACAGCAGTGGTCAGGGGGGGCTTTTGCCCCCGCCAGTTGCTCCCTTTTCTGGGCCCCCTGGCCCCCTTCACGGCCACTCAGGCCCTGCTCGCCCCCAGGATGGACTACCGCAGTGCTGTCTCCATGGGGCTGCCCTTGGAGAGCATCCGGGGACTCTGGCTAAGGCAGAAGGCAGCTGCGAGGACAGTTGTGTCTCTGTTTAAACACCCCTGGACAAAGAACAGGCGGGCCTCCACTTACAACGGTTCTTTGAAGAAAGAGACTTATGACTGTTTTTCACGCTTAACAATTACTGCAGATCCCCATGGTCAGGTGATCAAAAGTCAGGCACTTGGCAACTGTCTCATGTTTATGACGGTCGTAGTGTCCCGGACTCATGGGATGGCCTTTTGGGACCTTCTGGTGAGCAAAATCAGTGGGGAAGCCAGATTCGCTTAACAACTGTGGCAAGGTTGTAAAATGGGCCAAAATTCACTTAATGACTATCTTATTTAGCAACAGAAATTCTGGGCTCCATTGTGATCATAAGTCGAGGACTGTCTATAGACTTATTTGGCAGCCTCCTTCCCAAACGGTGAAGCAACATTCAACACAAAGACCCACAACTGCGCACAAAGGGGTTGAATGGAGGCAGGTGGGAACTCCTGGGATTTTGCTGCCTTCAGACAGAGCCTTTCTTCAGTCTCAAGTGAGATTCCCCCAGGGAGACACAGACACACAATCAGAGGGGGGAGCCTTGCATCCCTCTCCCTCCCAGGAGGGGTCCCAAAACATCCCCCTCCCAGCCCCCTGCAGGGAACCCCCAGCAATGCTGCCAGCAGCTGCTCTCCTGCAGGGAAATCCTGGGTTGTCCGTGGGAGAGACTTGGGGGGGGGGCAGTGGCCACCCACCCTTTCCTTAGCAATGCTGGGGAGACCCTCTAAAGGCGGGATTCCTTCCTGGTGCTCACAAAGAGCATCCAAACTTTCCTGGCATCAAGTGGGAAGGAAGCCTAAAAGGAAAGAAATCCCTGCACTGGCTCCGATTGTGGCTCAGAAGGGATAGGAAGCCCCCCTCCCCCCAGCGACCCCGTAACCCTTGCAAGACCCCTACTGCAGCCTGCCATCTGGTGAGCCCCCTTTCCTGGGGATGCTCCTCCCGGTCCCTCCCTCCCTGCCAGATCCTCTTGCAGCTTCTTGGTTCGGTGAGCGTGCCGGGGGCTGTCATTGTGCAGTTGCAAAGGGGGCCGAAGCTGAGGAAGCAGCCCCCCCCCCCCATTCCGTGACCTTTCATCAGGCGGGGGAGTGAAAGAAGCAGAAATGGGCAAAAGGCAGACGTGCATGCTCACTTTCCTTATGAAGCTCGAAGGCTGCCAGGACTTCGCCACCTGCGGAGCGAGCCCTCTGGTGGTTGCCAGTGGCCACGGCAGCTCCCTTTGGGAGCCAGAGGCAAGAGAAAAGCGCCCAGAGAGGTGTTAAGTCCTAGAGTGGAAAGGAGAAGCGGCTTCCTTGCAACAGATCCTCCCATGTGGAATCTTCCCCACCACCTCCAATCCATTTGCTGCGGGCAACGTTATCTCGCACATGCTCCGTTTGTCCTCTGAAGCTGCCGAGTTGGCTTCTTTCCGGCGTTGTACGTGCGAGGCTCGGAGACTAACGTCAGGCTATGGGGAGGGGGGTCTCCGTGGGAGGGGGCCCTCCTTTTGGAATGAGGCGACGCCAGCGGGACGTGCCCCCCCTCTTTCCCCTGCCTTGAACCGCTGGCTTTGGGGGGGGAGATTTGTCAGCCGTTTACAAGATAATAGGGATAAGAATAAACATGAGGATGAATGAAATGAATAAAAGTAAACGGGGACAGTAGGCACAATGGTTATGGGTTGTGGAGTTCTACTGTTTCTCTCAACACACACACACACACACATACACCACACACACACACACCCAGCCCCTCTCTATCACAGGCGGCAGAGTGGAATCTGCAGCGCTTCCCAGCCCAGGGAAGGGACGTCCCTCTTCCGCATCTGCAGGAACCCCAGAGATTCTTTCCCAGCCCTTACCCCAATAGGGGAGGGGGAGCAGAAGGGGAAACGCAGCCACAGCCCAGGACCCCCCCCCCCAACCCTCCTGTGCAGAAAGAGGGCTCAGCTGGCCGGCATGAATGTGCACGCTGGTTTTCGGCACTGTCAGGTGCGTGAAGAACAACTGATTGTCGCACACACATGCATGCCAGACACCTGGAAAACGAACAGGCAAGGCGAACCGCACATGTCGGGCGACATGGTTACACATGGCACTTGGGGCATGCGTTCCATAGGTTCACCATCATGTTTTGTTGTTATGGATGGTAAACCATGGATGGTGAACCATTTGTACTAATCCTAAACTGGACGTGATTTCAAAACTCCTTGTGCCTGATAGTCAAATCTGCCTTGGTTCACCTTCCCAATAAGCAATCGAGTTGGAAGATGAATTAGAAGCCGTTTATGAGGGTGCCCTGATAAAGTGGGATCTCCCCATGAAAAGGGAGAACACAGTGACCCCTCTAACATTCCTTTTTATAGTTGGCACAACAAGGAAAAATGAAAGGGGAAAGTTGATTGGACGGGATAAAAGCAACCTTTGCATAGGAAATCAGTTACATGTACTCAAACATGTTACATATTTGCATCCCATAATATCACATGTTCATTAAATTGGGGTCTGACATCAGAAGGGGCATGAATTGTAAGGAACACAGTTGCTTATAGTTCAAGAAAGAGGTAAAGCAGACCCCAATTTATGCCCCTTCTCTGTGCATGTATATTCCAGGGGGGATCTAACTGGGGTCTCATCACAGGTGAGGAAGGGGCTCCGTCTGAAGACATCAAAGTCCCAGGAGTTCCCACCTGCCTCCATTCATCCCCTTCTGTCAGTCACACTCTGGCCCTTTGTGCGCGATTGTGGGTCTTTGTGTTGAATGTCGCTTCACCATTTGGGAAGGAGGCTTCCAAATAAGCTGATAGACAGTCCTCGACTTATGACCACAATGGAGCCCAGAATTTCTGTTGCTAAATAAGACAGTCATTAAGTGAATTTTGCCCCCATTTTACAATCTTTCTTGCCACAGTTGTTAAGCGAATCTGGCTTCCCCACTGACCTTTTGGGACAGCAGGTCCCAAAAGGCCATCCCATGAGTCTGGGACACTACGACCATCAGAAGCTTAAGCGAGGGCATCTGGGCACCAGGCGCTGAATTATGCGCACCCCACCCCCATGCCGCCTGCTGTAACATACGACATCCCCCCCAATAAGATTTATATCATTTTTTAATACTTAAAATGGTCATTAGGGCACAGAACCAGTTGTTAAATTATTTGAATCCAACCACTGACTCAAATGTGTTACATATTTGCGTCCCATCATATCACACGTTCATTAAATTGAGGTCTGACATCAGAAGGGGCATGAATTGTAAGGAACACAGTTGCTTATAGTTCAAGAAAGAGATAAAGTAGACCCCAATTTGTGCGAACAAACTTTTTTCTTATCCGGAGCTAGTCTCCAGCCACTTTATCTTCCCAGGTTAGCAATGTTGAAGGCTATTCCTACCTTCCAGTCTGTAATGAGCCTGAACATCAATTTAAAAGACAGAGAATAAGTCAGATTAAAATACAAACTTTACTATGTTAGTTAACAAGTTACAAAATCCATGTCATGTGCCCCTCTGCCTGAAGTGAAACTTCGTTTCCCATCTGTTGTGGAAAGGAAAATGGTGGGTTGAGAGCTGACTAGGAGTCAGGAAGGACCTTTCAGCCATGTTGCTGTGTAAGGAGGAAGAAAGTTACGTAGGGAATATAAAGTTTTATTCCCCCCCCCCTTTACAGTCCGGGTGTTGTCTTTTAATTAAGCAACGGATGGAGTCTCTTCCCTTCACCCTGTGTTGTTTTCATGCAGGACTCTGAGGTCTTTTCTGCTTCCTCAGTTCCTGGAGTAAGCAGAGGGCTGAGAGGCTGCAGCTGAGATCCTGGAGGTGCAGAATGGGGGAAGGCACAACTTGAATTCTTGCCACACCTACCTAGAGGCCCATGTAGGAGGGCACTAAAGTAGAATAAAATATGGATTAAAATATAAGAATGAAGACGTGGCATAAAAGGCACAGTTGGAAGCTTGCTTAAAGGGACAGGGAAATGTCATCAGCCTTCAACCACAACATGTTCCAGCAAATGTCCCTGTCAAAAGTCCAAAACCACAAGGTTCAATTAAAGTTTGTTAATGGCACGTAGTCCATTACTGTAACAAAAGGAGAAGTAAGACCCCCATTGTAATGATGTGTAAGTTTTATGTTATATTTTAAGTGCAATTGCTGTGCTTAGCTCTTTAAGAAGGCTAGGAAACAGTTAACCTTTTTAATGATGTCATCCAGGGCAGAAGTTAGTTTACAGATGGCTGCCGCTGAATAAAGACAAGCTTTGGTCAAGCTCTTGCTGTCTGCCTTTGTTTTATGCCAAAGTCATCACATGGTACCAGGAGTGGGGTGAGAAGTGTAGGAAGTTATCACCCAGCCCTCTCCCAGAAAAATGAAATATCCTAGGAAATATTGTTAAAGACAGAATATTATATTTTCCTGGATGTGAAAAAAGGGAGAAACACATTTTAAACACAAAGTAAATTCCTGCAGCTTCCTGCCATCCTCACTTTATCAATGGGCCATTAAGAAGGCCAAGCTAGTCCACTTTACATAATAAAGAGTTCTCCTTGTCAGCTCCAGGGGGATGGGTGTAGAGTTCTGGCAGTGACAATGAAGGCATGATAATATAAGCCTTTACTCAACTGACCACATGGCATCTGAGAATTCAAAGGAACCTGGATTCAAAACTCAGCCTAGAAGGTTGCCCTTGCATGGGCCCATGTGAGTCTGACAGCCAATCAGAATACATTTCTTACACAGGAACAGGAAACAGATAGGTGGGGCCGAACAGATTATAAAAATCCCTGCAAGCCCTTCTTCAGGCCTTCTCTTCCCTTCTCTTCTTCTCCACCAACATTGAAGCATGTGATCACCTTTTCTGTTCAGGACTCAGGCCATGTGGTCCTGTCTACCATTAAAACCATCTTTCCAAGCAGCCTCCATGTCTCCAGTGTCTTTTTCCCCACTTGGAGCTGAACCCAGAAGGACATTTCTTTCAACAGAAGAATCATGGCAGCAAACAGCAACACAAAGAACACTCCTTCCCTGGATTTGGAATCAGGGAATATATCTGAAAACTGGTTAAGATGGAAGGAAGTGATAGAGCTCATGTTTGCAGGACCTGATGCAAACAATTGGACTAATCACCAAAAAGCAGCACACTTTCTAATATGTGTGGGACAGAAAGGACGTGATGTGTGCATAGCCTGGCAAACAAGTGGGGAGATCACTGCAGAGGACAAAAAGAAAACAGAGGTACTGTTTGCAAAGTTTGAAGCATACTGTAACCCGAGAAAAAACTCCACAGTGCAGAGAAAGTTGTTTTATGAGAGAAACCAGTGTGGAGGTGAATCTGTGGATGATTGGGTGACCCAGCTGCGCTTGCTTGCCAAAGACTGTGCTTTTTATGATGCTGGAGATATGATTAAAGACCGTATTCTTATACCTAAGTCGCAACGGGCAGAAGTAATGGAACAAATTCATCAGGGACATTTGGGCATCACTCTGTGTAAGCGCAGAGCACGGGAGGTGGTCTACTGGCCTCATTTGGACACTGATATTGAAACACTTGTAAAGAAGTGTGACACCTGCCAGACATTTCAAAAAACAATGCGAAAGAACCTCTTACACCGTGGAATGCTCCTTCACGTGCATGGCAGAGATTGGCTACGGACATTTTTCATTTTGGAGACATACACTATCTGATAATAGTAGACTACTACAGCAAATACTTTGAACTAGTGCAGCTGGGAAGTTTAAAAGCGGCAACAGTCATATGGGCCTTCAAGACAATACTTTCACGACATGGAGTGTGTGAAGAACTGGTGTCTGATAATGGGCCACAATTCTCATGTGCCGAATTCCAATGCTTCCTGCGTGAATGGGGAATTAAGCACAAACCCACAAGCCCTTATCACCCACAGGCCAATGGCCTAGCAGAGAAGTATGTTGGCATAGCCAAATCCATCATACAGAAAGCACAAATGTCAGGGCAGGATGTGTATTTGGGCCTACTAAACTATCGTGCAACACCCATTGAGGGATTATGCTCACCAGCTCAGCTGTTAATGGGAAGAACACTGAGAACTACAGTGCCTACTGCTCCGCATAAATTGCAGCCTCGTTCCATTGCACATGAGCAGGTAATAGCTCAGAGGGACATAAACATGAGAAAGCAAAAACTGTATTTTGATAAATCTACCAAGCCTCTTCATCCACTGTGTGCTGGGCAAGCTGTGAGACATAGAGTCACTGGGAAAACATGGGAACCTGCTCGAATTGTCAAAGAGGGCAATTCACCAAAATCATATGTAGTTGAAACCAAGTGTGGACAGCAATTGAGAAGAAACAGGTGTCATCTGCGTCCAGACACAGCTGCCGATGCTGCGTCGGAAGAAGAAAACAACAAGGAAAGTGAAGCGCAGGCGCATGATGGCACAAAACTTCTGAACACGGATATACAGCCTACCGAAAATGCCAAGAACAATGTAAGCATATCAGCATGTGAAAATGCTGGGACCGACTCACAACTTGATAGTAACTTTACTGATGATCAGACAGCGGTAACATTCTCTCGCTATGGTTGAGCCATTAAACCCAAAATGTGGAAAGATTTTGTAACATATTAGATTTTTATACTTAAGAGGGGAGATGTAATGATGTGTAAGTTTTATGTTATATTTTAAGTACAATTGCTGTGCTTAGCTCTTTAAGGCTAGGAAACAGTTAACCTTTTTAATGATGTCATCCAGGGCAGAAGTTAGTTTACAGATGGCTGCCGCTGAATAAAGACAAGCTTTGGTCAAGCTCTTGCTGTCTGCCTTTGTTTTATGCCAAGGTCATCACAGGCAGGATAAGAAGCAATGGGTGGAAACTAATCAAGGAGAGAAGCAACTTAGAACTAAGAAGAAATTTCCTGACCGTTAGAACAATTAATCAATGGAACAACTTGCCTCCAGAAGCTGTGAATGCTCCAACGCTGGAAGTTTTTAAGATGTTGTTGGATATCCATTTGTCTGAAGTGGTGTAGGGTTTCCTGCCTAAGCAGGGTTTGGACTAGAAGACCTTCAAGGTCTCTTCCAACTCTGTTATTCTATTCTATACTTCCTTGCCATCTTGTCCCATTAGTGGACTGATTGTTCCCTTGACTTTTTTCTTGCTTTTTATATGTTAAAATAACCTTTTTTTAAAAAAAAAATTTTTTGACATTTGTTGCAAGTCTTACTTCCATTTGAGTTTTGGCTTCCCTGACTACATCTTTACATCTTTCTAGCTATTCTGCTAGTATTCCACCTTAGCTATGTGTCCCTCTTTCCATTTTTTTGTATTAATTCCTTTTGTCTTTCAGTTTATTCCAATTTAATTAGAAAAAGGTTTTTTTAAGGATTTGAATCAATTGGTTTCGAAATTTATTTGGCAGGGAAGAAAACCAAGAATAAAACTCAAAGCTATGCAAGATACTAAGGAAAAAGGAGGATTTGGCGTACCAGATTGGGAACTTTATTATATTGCGGCTACCCTAACATGGTTAAAAGAATGGATAATGTTGAGAAATAAAAGATTACTCAAACTGGAAGGTCATGACCTTCAAGCAGGATGGCATGCCTTTCTATGGTATGAAAAAGGATCTGCACATAAATATTTCAATAGACGCTACATCAGACAGTCCCTGTTATTAATATGGAACAAAATTAAACACAAGCATTCTATCTTTTGGCTATCTACAATGGAAGCATATATACACCCAAATTTAATTAATATGGAAAATATTGTTACATATAAAGAGTTATTGAATAGACAGGGGGAAATTAAAACTAGATTAGAATTGGCATCACAAGGGGTACAAGTAGAATGGTGGTCTTATTTACAGATAAAATCAAGGTTTGCACAGGATAGGAAGAAGGAAGGTATTGCCAAAGATTATACAATACTAGATAAACTTTTGAAAGAGACAGAAAACAAGTTGATCAAAGTGCTGTATAGATTCTTGTTGGAATATAAACTCAAGCAAGAACATGTCAAAAAAACTATGGTCCCCTGGGCGAAGAATTTTGGTTATCATGTGGAATTGGCTAAATAGGAAAAACTTTGGATACTTAATCGGAAACTAACAATGGCTATGGCATATAAAGAAAATCTTTATAAGGTGTTCTACAGATGGCATCTCCCCCCAGCGTGGCTCTCCAAAATGTTTAAAAATCTGGCCCCAAATTGTTGGAAGTGTAAAAAAAACACCAGGCACTTTTTTATCATATGTGGTGGACATGCAATGAGGCCAAAAGATATTGGAAAATGATTCAATCATGGTTGGAACAAATGGTGGGAGACCAAATTTTGTTTAAACCAGAAGTTTTTCTCCTAGGCATAATACCGGAGGGTTTTAAGAAAAATGTACTCGATCTAATTATACATGTACTAACTGCGGCCCGCATAACTTTTGCACAGTATTTGAGAAAAGAAAACACACCATCAGAACTAGATATAATCAGAAAAGTGTTGGCCTGTGCGGAAACAGATAGGCTCACTCTTGAACTTAAAAATAAAGGGGAATCAGAATATTTTGAAGTCTGGAACAGATTTTATGATTGGTATAAGACAAGGTGACAAGACTGGAACAAACTGTATATATTGTGATAGACGATGTACTACGTAGGCTTATAGTTAATGGTTGAGACTAATTGTGCATAATGTGAATGCATGGTCACTTCGACTTTGTGGTACTGCATTGCTTTAAATGTAAAAATAATAAAAATGTATTCTCAGAAAAAACAATAACTAGGTCATTATTTCATTCAACCGATTTAGTACCTGCTCTTCACGCCCGTCACAGGCCAGACGTCTCAAACCTTCAACGAGATCATCCAGAGAAGCCGCTCCCTGAAGAAGACTATCTGTCAGAAGGAATGAAAGACCACAATGAACAAGAATCGTTCATCTCAAGGTGTACTCCGTGTACTCTTATGCAAGGCAAATGATGAGATGATTATTATCAAGAGTCACAATTAAAAAAAAACTAGTTTTAGATCATAAATATTAGTTGTGACAGATCATAAATTAATTGCTGCCATCTCTACCCGAATAAAATTTGGTTCAGAATACTGACACTATCAAAAGTATAATGCTATAAAATAGGTTTATTGGGCCAAAATGAGTTAAAAGGCAAGTTTCTGGGTGGCAAAGTTAATCATTCTTCACCCAGGAAATTTAGTATTGTATATCCTGAACATATGTTTTAGAAGTATGTGGAAGAAATGTAGTATTTTTTATGTGGCTATATAAATCCAAACAAAAAATGAATAATATTAACGTTTTGGGCTGCTTTTTATACTGAAGATTCTCTTACATGATTTTCATGTCTTTTTTTAAACTTTCTAATAGTTCAATCTGTTTTTATATTGTTTTTAATTGCTGTAAGCTGCCCAAAGTCACGTATTTGAGGCAGCTACGAATGAAGGTGTAAAGGAGTAAAAATAATTAAGATTTTTAAAACTAATTTTTCACACCTACCTTCTCTGGACAGCTGGAAGAAGGTAGAATTCAATAAGTTACCCATGGTAACTTATAGTCCTGCCTAGAGAGAGAGAGAAAGAAAGAAGGAAAAGAGAAAGAAAAGACTGTAGATAGTCTGCTTGCTCTTTAAACGCAGGAGGCAGTTGGACTCCGCCCCCCCTCCTGTGTTCCGTGACATCAGGCTGACATCATCAGCTGGATGACATCACAACATTCTCTCATACAGCCAAGTCCCTCCTGGTCCCCAGTATCAGTGTCTGAAACAAAGTCCTACTCAGGGACTTCCATGTAGTAGTTATACCCTCTTTAGTTGGGCCTGGTGGCCAGAATACATCTGAGAATGTATCTCCTTCTGAGTCCTTCTACTGGAGAAAAGGAGCTCTTTTTTTCAGCTCCTTTTAGGCTACTTCTGGCTGTTTATTTCCAGATAGGAAACTCACCCTTCTCTCCTACACACCAACACCATCACCCCAGCTGTTTTGTCAGCTTTTAGAGCCAACTGGTGGCTTTGCTGGCTGAGGAAAGGGCTTAGAGAGGCAAAACAACCACTGCACAGGTTGTTAGATATTTGCATAAACTGCTGTAGTCTCCACTCAGGTCCGCCACTAGGGCAGGAACAAGGGGTTGTTCTGATTGGACGGGAGGTCTGCCAGCTCCCCATAAAAGGGGAGCTGCACGACCCCAGATTCAGCTGGATCACTTCTACCTAACTAATAAAGAGCTGTTGTCACAATCGTCTGGAGTCTGTCCTCTCGTTGCCCGAATCTAACACAGGTAGAGGCTGTTTTCTAGGCAACCTGACTTCTGACATGGATGAAGTAGATCAAAGTTGCCCTCAAACCAGCTTAGCTCCTCCTAACTTATTGAGCACAAACAGAGTCAGTGACTGGATTTAAAGTTTTAAAACGCCCTGGTAAAGTGGAGTAAAATATGGATTAAAAATATAAGAATGAAGACGTGGCATAAAAGGGACAGTTGGAAACTTGCTTAAAGGGACAGGGAAATGTCATCAGCCTTCAACCACAACATGTTCCAGTAAAAGTCCCTATGTCAAAAGTCCAAAACCACAAGGTTCAAATAAAGTTCGTTAATGACACGTAGCCCTTACCTGTAACAAAAGGAGAAGTAAGACCCCCATCTCCTTATAGGGCTTTTTCCCCAAGGTAACCAATAAGAAATGAGTTAAGTGTTTCCGTGTTACACTGTCTTTGAGAATGTATAAGAATGCGTGCTTCGATAATAAAGATTGTTCAGAATTTCCAATGCTAGCTATGTGCTAGCTTTCTGAACCTGGCTGCCAAATAAACTTTTCCTGTATCCTGAGAAGTCTAAGCCTGTCATTTTCTGCAACACTGGGAACCTTTTCAAGATCAACTAGATGTGCTGCCAGCGACTAAAGAGCACATCAAACTATTAAGGCAATTCTTTAAATGTTAGCTTCTGGTTTACGGCCCTATGGATGCAGTTCAGCTGTTTTGGGAGAATCTTGGCCTTGCTGCAAACTGTTACAGGCTTAAAATAAACATATCATAAAAACAACAACAAAAGAAAAAGAGAGAGAAACTTGCTTCTCTTCTCAATTTTTAAACGTTCACTTTTTTTAAAAAAAAATGCACTTCCCAAAGAAATGGCACCTGCTTCTTATCTTGTGTTTTCAATGATATGTTTTAAATTCAGTGTTAAATTTGCAAATAGGGAGGGAAGCCAAGCAAAGGCCTCACTGTGGTTCTGGAATTAAATGGCACATTAGCATAACCGCCGCTCATTGGTCCATTCAAGCAGCAGGAAAAATAAAGCAATGTCATTGGCCGGACTGTCTGTCAGAGTTTTGCCTTGTGCTCACCTCGCTCTTATGGCAGAGCTGTGCATAGTGCAGTAAGGAGGCTCATGGCTGGTTGGAAGGACTGACTGAGCCAAGGTCCTCCAGCTTCTGTCACTAAAGGAGGACCAGGACCTGGCTCTTCCGACTGCCCATTCAGCCCTTTAGCCTTCACATCATGAGTGGCTGTCGGTTCTAACAATGAAATCCCACTCGAGTGACTAACAAAACTCTAGTAATCCTGGAAAATAAAGACAGTAAATAGAAATTTCCGCTGCTGTCTGGGATCTCAACGATGAAGTCCATTGCGATCTCTTCCCATGGTCAGCTAGGGCTGGCTACCCATTGAAGTAGTCCAGGGGGCTTCCCTGGCTGTATTTTCATGGTTGTGCAGGTGGCACAGCTGTTTACAAAATCTTCCACCTCCAATTTCATTTTTGGCCACCAAAATTGGCGCCTGGCGAGGTGGAGCATTTTTAGGAATCCAAAGTGGCCTTGTAGTTTCCCATTACAATTTTGTTGTATTTAAGTACTATGACAATAAAGATTATTATTATCATTATTATTAAATCCCAACTTTCTCAAGGTATATTAGGTTAATAGTTTCCTATTTGGAATTGGTTTCTGTTTCTTTCTCTTTCCAAATTTCATCAAGTTTCCTGGTGACTTCCCCTTCAATGCAGAACTCCACTTAGAATCACTCTAAATATGCTTGGTGGTTACCATTCTAATGACAGAAATATTAATGTTTTAATTAATAATATAAATATCCTAACATTAAACTCTTGATAGAATTAAACCTGCTTCTTGGGGAGACAGCAATATTTTCTAGTTGTGACTTGCACTGTAAGATTCATATAGTTCTGTAAGCACAACATGGTTAATAGGTGATTTTAAAAGGAATTAAATTTCTCCAAATATCATATGATACATTGGGAGATTTAATATTGTGAGATTTTGCTCCTTTTGTAATTCATTAAAAAAAGGGATTGTTTTGGGGAAAATGTGATTTCTCTGGGTCCTCTACAGTATTATAGGAGTGATCTAAGCTTCCAGCTTTGTTAAACAGAAATGTACATTATGGAAACCATTCCTTTTTAAATCCCCGAATGTCTCAGACCTAACAGTAGTAAGTGAGTAGATCAACAGAGCAAACAAAGGCCCTATAAGCAATAGTGAACAGTTCTTGCAGTGGGAACCAATACTTCTTTATGCTATTGTGCACTGGACTTAAAGCATTCTGAATTTTATTTTCAAATCCTGCTATATTAATTCCTTTCAGATCTCTGGGTTTGCATCACACTTGTACCTTTTTTTCTCTGGGTAACTGTACCTGCCACAAGCCACACTTCAAAATGGAGAGGGAAGTGAGACAATGATAAATCAATAAGTAAATATTGAATTAAGAGCTGCTAAATAAAAAACATTTATTTACCTACTTCTCTGTCTCTCTCAATCTGTCATCTACCTATCATCTTTCTATTTCCTGCCTCCTCTCCCCCGATAATTTGAAGCTGAATGCTGGGCACAATGAAGTCAATCTCAAACTCACTAATCTAAATCTTTATTGAGAGAGGTGTATTTTTTGTATATTGTTCATTTATTATAACGACACTTGGGAAGCTATGTCAAAGTTATAAGGGCGAAAGGAGAGAAAAATTAAAATCTGCTTTGGAGATTGGTGTAAACCACTGGGTGGCTGAATGAATGCTAATCCTTCAGAGAGATAAATCAGTTAAGAAGAGCACCAACAAAGGAGAATATTTATAGCTGAGGGAGGACATGAGGGGTCCTTGGTGCTCTCTGAGCTTGCTTGTTTTCCTGCAGACATTTCATTATTCAAACATCATCAGTGCTAGAAGGCAGAGAGGTTTATACTCTCAGTTTATATTGCAGGGGCTTCTCTGAGTGTCGATGGGGATGATGGTCTTGGAGGTCCTTTGGTTGGGCTGTTTTCTGATGGCTTCTTGGGCAGTTCTTTGATTGGGGCGTTCTTGACTTGATTGTTGGGCAGCTGTGAATCCAATTCAATCATCACCCAGATCAGCAGAAATCAACTCCAAGGTTAACATCAGACCAGCCATCAAGTCAACAAAACCCTCAATCAAGGAACCGCCAAAGGAACCAACAGCCCAACCAAAGGACCACCAAGACCCTCATCCCCACACAAATCCTGGCCAGGAAAGAACCCTAAAGAGAAGCAGAGAGCAAATCCTCCTCCTTCCCAACACTGATGAGGTTACCTAGTCCGGCAGTGAGACGTCTGCCAGGAAACCAGTCCGCTGCCATCTGCTTCCTGCGCGCCTCCCTCCAGGTGGTTCCCGAACAACCGTGCGTCGTCCCTGAGCATCCGTGCCTGACCACTAGTGGCAGCTGCCGGGAACTATGCGCTGTGTTGCCCTGCGAAGAGAGGCCTGAAAAGGGAGCCGCCCGGATGGTTGCAAGCCAGGTTTGCTCGTTGGCGGCTTCTTCAGCAACTTGGCTGGCCTGCAAAAGCTCCATTCCAAAGGAAGCTGGTGGGAGTTGGAGGCTTCGTCTGGGAAGACACACCATCCCCTTCCCCAAACACCACCCCACTCGCGGCCAATGATCCTGGGTGGCATCTGGTGGGGAAAGGCTCCATTTGCAAGAGAAGAAGGGAGGGAGGTTGGCAAAGGCCAGCTCCAAATCCTGGCTTGTCTTGAGATGGACAAGGGTTGGTTCAAGGTTGGCCTGATAGCTGGTCTAGATCCTGGTTTGATAGCTGATCTTGGTTTGATAGCTTGTCCAGATCCTGGTTTGTTTCATGATCTGGCTTGGCCTGTATGCCCGTGTCTTTGAAAGTTTTAAGAATAGCAAAAGAAAGTGTTTACTAGACTTATAAGCCACTCCGTGTGGACAATGAGATGCACAGCATATCAATTTAACAAAGAAATAAGTAAAATACAAACAAAAGTCAAGGTAAGGGAATCTTTTGGGGGGGAGGGAAAAGAAAAGAAGAGAAAAGGGAGGGGGAGGTTCATTACAGAAATAAATGTCCTCTCCACCCCCCCCAGACACCATTGCAGTAATGCCGAGTGATCTTTGTTGGCATCTTTGGCAACTCCAAATTCCAACTAAGAAATGCTCTGTCTTACACATTGGCAACAAAAATCAGAACACCAACTACTAGCTGGGCGGATACAACCTCCTAGATGACCCTCCTTCTGTCAAGGACCTAGCAGTCCTCATCTCCAATGATCTAAGCCCCAGAGCTCTCTGTAACAGCATTGCCAAAAAGGCATTAAGAGTCGTTAACCTAATTTTGCGAAGCTTTTTCTCTGGCAACACTGTACTGCTAACTAAGGCACACAAAATCTTTGCCAGACCATTCCTCAAATACAGGCTCTTCTGCCTGGAATCCATGCTGCATATCAGACATTAATACAATCGAGCGATCCCAGAGGAATTTCACGAGAAGAATCCTCCACTCCTCTACTCACAACAGAATCCCTTATGCCACCAGGCTTGAAATTTTGGGCTTGGACAATCTGGAACTGTACCATCTGTGGTCCGATCTAAGCATAGTACAGAAAATTGTCTGCTACAATGTCTTGCCTGTCAACAACAACTTCATCTTCAACTGCAATAATACACGGGCAAACAATCAATACAAACTGAAGGTAAACCGCTTCAAACTCGATTACGGAAAATACGACTTCAGCCACAGAGCAGTCAACGCCTGGAATGCTCTACCCGACTCCATTGTTACATCCTCAAACCCTCAAACAGCTTCAACCTCAAACTGTCTACCGTGGACCTCTTTCCTCTGCCTCCCAATGATGTCTGGGATTGGGAGAAGAACGTCTCAATACACACACACACACACACACACACATGCGTGCACCTACACACACACACACACACACACACACACACACACACCATTCCAAGCTTGGAGACTTATCCACATCGGAGTTTACAAACTGCCAATCAGGCCTGGGCTTGGGAAGAAAGCCCTCTCTTTCCTCTTTTCGTACAAATCCCCAAACTTCGAATGCGGTGTGTGTGTGTGTGTGTGTGCGTGCGTGCGTGCGTGTCTTTGTCTGCCGGCAGTTTGGGAAGGTGAGGAACTTTTGGGGCACCAAATTGTCCCCATGTTGACTTAGCTGGTGCAACTTATTCCATCCCGGCCCAGCTCCCTCCAGACAGCCGAAGCTAGTGGGCAGCATCTCCCCTTGCCCCCTCCTCTCCTGCTGGGTCACCCATTTTATTGCTTAAGATTGCTTTGCTTACAAAGCCTGGTCTCCTTGCATGGAGAGGGAGGGGGCCTCCCTCTGACCCACCCACCCACCCCACTTTGCTTTCTGCTGCCACAGGTCCCTTGAGATCTCTCAAGGCAGAGGTTGGACTCAACGGCTTCCTGCAAACTTTCTCCTCTGCGCTTCCACGTGCAGCAGCCTCGTCCTCTGCCTCCCAAATGCCAAGGATGCCTGGGATGGGGAGAAGAACATCTCCATTCACACACACACACACACACACACACACACACACACACACACACACACACCATTCCAAACTTGATACTTTTATCCACTCCAAAGTGGCACATGGATGCGACATGGCACCCATTCCTTTTCCAGGTTTCTGGCATGCCTGCGCATGTGGTGATCAGCTGTCTTCACACGCACGGCAGTGCTGGAAACCAGAAAAGCTGGTCTTACAGTTTCTGGCATGCACGTGCATACCGGCCAGCTGATAGTCACTCACGCCAGATAGTCATGTGTGCCAGAAACTAGAAGACCAGGCGGCCGGTGCACATGTGCATGCAGGAAACCAGAAGTTTATTTCCCGGCACATGCATGCCCCCTGGACAGCTTCTCTTCTGGGTTGGGGCTACCTTTTCAGTGCCGAAAAGGTTTGCCATCACTGCTCTATTTCATAACATTCCATTCTATTGCATTCTATTTCAAAACATTCCATAATATTGCATTCCATTCCAATGTAGAAAACAAAATGCAGAATGCAAAATGCAGAATGCAAAATGCAGAATGCAAAATGCAGAATGCAAAATGCAGAATGCAAAATGCAAAATGCAGAATGGGGGATGGAATGCGGAATATAGAATGTGAAACAGAATGTGAAATTCGGATTCAGAATGCACAATTCAGAATTGGGAATGTGGAATTGGGAATGTAGAATTTGGAATTCAAAATATGAAATTCAGAATTTAAAATATGGAATTCAGAATTTAAAATATGGAATTCAGAATTCAAAATTCAGAATGCAGAATTTCAAATTTTGAATGTGTAATGAGGAACTCAGAATTCAAAATCCAGAATGTGGAATATAGAATTTGGAATTTGTTATTCAGAACCTACAATTTGGAATGTGGAACTCAGAACTTGGAACCACAAATGCAGAATGCAAAATGCAGAATTCAAAATTCAGAATTCGGAATTAAGAATCTGGAATTCGTAACACGGAATTTGGAATGCGGAATTTGGAATTCCATATTTGAAATTTAGAATGTGGATTTCAGAATGTAAAATTCAAAATTCATTATTTGGAATACAGAACTAGGAATACAGAATTTGGAATGTGTATTTCAGAATATGGAACTCAGAATGCAAATTTTGGAATGCAGAATGGAATGTTGAATGGGGAATTTGGAATTTGGAACTAGGAATTCGGAATGTGGAGCATGGAATTTTGGATTTGGAATTCATTTTATGAAATTTGCAATTGAGAATACAGAATTCAGAATAATGAATGCAAAATTCAAAATTTGAAAATTATTTGAAATTTTGAAAATTCGAAAATTTGAAAATTTGAAAATTTGAAAATTTGAAAATTTGAAAATTTGAAAATTTGAAAATTTAAAAATTTAAAAATTTGAAAATTTGAAAATTTGAAAATTTGAAAATTACAATGAGGAATTAAAAACTAGGAATTCAGTGCAGATTGTGGAATATGAAATATGGAATTTGGAATGCAGAATTCAGAACTATTTGAAATTGAGAACTAGGAATTTGGAATTCAGAATATTGAATGGAATTCAGAATTTGGAATGCGGAATGTGGAAAATGGAATTTGGAATCCAGAGTCCATAATCCAAAATCCAGAATGTGGCATTGCGAATTCAGAATGTGGAATTGCAAACTCAGAAAATTGGAATGCGGAATTTTCAATTCTGTATGCAGATTGCGCAATGTAGAAAATGGAATGCAGAAAATGGAATGTGGAATGCATAATGCGCAATGCAGAGTGTATAATTCTTAATTCAGCATTTGAAGTTTGAAATTCCAAGTTACAAATTCCGACTTACGAATAACGAAGAATAAATTCCACATTCTGAATTCCACATTCTAAATTCTGAATTCTTTTTTTTTAAACAGAAATTTTTATTGGTTTTACGAAAAAATTCAGGAAAGGGGATAATGGATAAAGTTACAAATTTTGACAGCTACATTATGCAGGAAATGGCACTCCCCCCAATTCTCATTACTTTCACTTATTAATACATTAAGTAATTACTACTTAGCAATATTTTGACAGCATATTTTTACCTTATATCTTCAAGTAATTTCAATCTATTTTATATCAAACAGAAAAAATTCTCCATATTAGCAATTGCATTATTTTTCTAATTCACTTTTGTGATCTACGTTTTCTCGGTGTTGCCTCTTCTCCCCCCACCAGCAAGGCTCCGGCACCTCCCGTGTCCTGTGTATCCCATGTGGTATCATCAGTTTTATCTAGAAGTACTTTGTTTTTTTCCATGAAGGCCTCAGCCTCCATAGTTGTATTAATTCTAACTCTAGTGTCCTCCCAGAATATCAGCATACCTTCTGGCAGAAGCCACCGAAACCAAACCCCTTTCTGGTATAATTTCTTCGCTAAAAGCGAATATTTTTTCTTTTATCTCTAACTTTCTTTGGGATTTGTTTCAGGATGACTATCTCTCTATCCTTGTATTTTAACACGTGCCCCCTTTGTGCACTCAGAATCTCATCTCTTGTAGTCTTTCTAAGGAATTTAATGTGAACCTCCCTTGGAACATTGTGTGTTCTAGCGTAAGCTGAATTGACTCTATAGACGAGGTCAATATCCCATCGCAGCTGTTGTCTGTCTTTTTTAATATATTCAGCCAATAACTTTGTCATAATTTCCCTCAAATCTTCATCATCAGCCTCAATTACATTTTGAAATCTAAGGAAAAAAGACATCCTTTCAAACTCCATTTTTATCTGGCGGTTCTCAAGTTCTTGGTTTCCTCTCTGGACCCCCCTCACCTCCCCCCCTCATCTCGGCTGTCCCCTCCTCCAAAACTTCCAGTCTTTGCGTATTTTGAGCCGTTCGGTTTTGATTTTCTCTGAGCTGTTCGTTCATTTCTTTTAGTTGATTCTTCAATTCCTCCTGCCCCTTTAAAATCTTTTGGAGCATCTGTTGGGTTAGGCCAGTGCTTCTCAATTATTTTCTGTCATGCCCCCCCTAGGAAGAAGAAAGCATTTCGCGCCCCCCCCCGCGCGACTGTAAATAGTATCATTTGTCTATAAAATTGTTATAAGTACACCTCTGCATAACACTGTATCCTTATTAACGTATAAGAGAATAAAAAAAGAAAGAAATGTGGATCAATTTACAACAAAGAATAGCTTTATTAACTGTAGCAGAAAAGATTTAAAGGAGCACAGATAGAACATATACATACATATATTTATATATAGAGTATCACAGATTTAAGTATAAATATTTACAAAATGTTAAGGGGTGTACTCACTTCTGTGATAACACTGAAGAAATGACACTTGTATGTACATGTATACACACACAAACACACACATATATATCCTGCACGTAGTGATTTCTAGAAACAACACCTGCTCATCTCAGTGGGAAAGACCCACGCATCCCAGATGCGAAGACTGTCCAAGTGGTCCTTAAGATGACCGCTGACTTAGGGAGGGAGGGAGCCGCAGAGGCTTTTGACTTTTATGCCAACCAAATGCTCGCCGATTGGCTCCCTCAATGAGCTTCTCTGCAGCGGGGCTCAAAGGGAAGGAGAGCGGGATAAAACACCGGAGCGCTCTAAGCTTTGGAAACTCTCGCCTTTCCTTACCACGGAGCCTTGGAAACTCTCCAGACAGAGATGCATCCTTGAAGCCCGGGTTTCGCTTCTCTCTGCTGGGGCCCCGCCTTACTCCCCACCCATTTAGCCGGCACTAGATCCGGTTCCCGTATGGCTCCAGCGGCCGATAAAGGTTCCGGGTCGGAGGCCTGATAAATGGGCGCCGCCGCTGGCCGCGGGAGGAGCAGTCGCCTTGTTGTGGCTGCCTGAGATGGATAGGCTTGAGTCGCGACTGTGAGGGCCGGTTGGAAGAAGGAGAAAGAGAAGGGGCGGCTGAGGGAAGAGAGACGCAGGCGGGCTCAGCGATCCTGACGGGCAATCCCTGCCGCCAGGGCGGAACAAAAGCAGGCAGAGGAGATGCACCGGAGGTCAAACAAGCCCCCCTTTACGGAGCCTCGCACCCCCCCTGCGGGGCGCGCCCCACTATTTGAGAAGCACTGGGTTAGGCCCTCCTCCGGGGGCTTGGGCTGTAACAGTGATGTTAGTGTCTGTTGCCCGCTGGGGCTGTACGTTGAGGATGTTGGAGCAGAACCAGCAAAGCCTGGTTTCCCAGGTGGTGGTCTTTTCGATGCCATTTTGATAAAGAGAGCTCAGAGATGTCTGTGTCAATAGAGTGAGAAGGCAACTGTAAAAGTGGATAGCCAAGAGATATCACGAGGCAGGCAGTTCAGACAAATAAAGACCTTTTCTATAGTTCAAATCCAGACAATAAAATCCATTGTTCCAAGTCCAGAGTATAGTATATCAAGAAATATCTCTGAGTGTCATGGAGACAAAGACAAAATGCCAGCAGTTTCTGTGGGTGGAGTCAAATTTCAGAGTACATGAAGACAGCGGAAGTGTGCCATCTTGCCCTGCCAGCACCGGGATCAGAAGGCAACAAACCAGAAGTTTTCAAAGTTTTCAAAAAAGTCAGATCATCACCTCATTTTCACAATTGCAGCAGAGTATTCATCTGTTACTTGCTATGAGTGTGATTTCATTCCAGAGCTCTCCCCCCCTCCTCCTCCTCCGAGGGTAGAGAGCAGTTTAAAGCCGCTTTTCCAAGGGGGGGGGAAATCCCTTTCCCTGCAGTCACACTTCCCAGGAACAGATTGAATGCTTTAAAAAGCTGGCAATCCTTTTTTTTTAACAGTCAGAAAAGGGAACGGGGGGGGGGGGGAATTTCCACCTCACCACATTGCAGCTGCAGCCTTCCCATCGCCAAATTCACCCAGCTGTCTCGACGCGAAAGCACGCAGGAGCATAGGAGCTCCTCACGCCTCCCCTTTTGCCTCCTGGTGCCTAGAGCAATGCAGGGAGCCCCCCGCAGCTGCCGCCGACGCAGAGGACCCCCAGCTAGCCGCCCCCATTAACTGTCCCCCCCCGGGGGGGGGTTCTCTTTAACCACAATGCAGACAAATATCAGATTTATTTGTTTCTTCAGCCACAAGTGTTGTGTATTCCCTCTGGGGCCAGTTTCAAGCATGGAGTTCCCAAACCTCTCAATTCTAGATGATGAATTTAATTCAATCTCTGCCCCTGTTATTATGAATCACATGGGGATTATTTCCCTTTCATTTCCCTCCAGAGAATTTCCCAACAACCTTTGAGTCAAAGAACTGGTTGAATTATCCAGGGATCCCTCCTGAGAGGGAGAATTATGATAAAAGTTTCAGCTCTGCTCTTTGGACGAATCCTCCAGGGGAGACTTTGGGCAGAGAAATGTGGAGTTTTGGGACAGGCAGGGTCTGTGCTCTTGAATGTCCGTCTCTCTCCTTTCCAGGTGAAGCTGATTGTTTCTCTGTGTTTCAATCAGGAAAGACACTGGATCATATTCCACCTTGTGAGACTCCTTTGAATTCTTCTAATTCTTCTTTAGAAACAGAAAAGGGATTGATTGATTCACCCCATGAATGATGGACCTCCTGCTTCTGCTTCTGATGCTGCTGGTGTCCCATCCAGTCTCTGGGAAGCTGAGAATGAAATGCCCGCAGAGTTTGGAGAACCAGGATGGAAAACAACCACAGAGCTTTTACAGGCCAGGAGACCATCTCATTGGTATAATCTTCAATGGAAATGAAAGATTGCATGTAAACTTGCTTTTCAACGTGGCTCCTTCTCTTCAGTTGGTTTTCCATGATCTGTAAGTCATTCAGGGTGATGGAGTTGCACTCCCACCATTCTAACACTCTCCTTTTCTGTTTTTATTTTTCATTTATTCCTATATTGGGGATTATGTCTAATTTCCTCAATGATTTTGATTTTCATGGCTTCTCTCTTTTGTCTGATTTTGTGAAAGAAACTCAAATCAAAAAATAGGCCTGAAAAAAAATCTGAAAGGGCTGCAGATTATTTTTCTCTCTCAGTTCAATCCTTAATTTATCACTTGAATAATGAATTTTATTTAAAGTAGTGGTGGAACCAGTTGTAGTTGCTGTATCTCAGCCCATTCCCATATTTGTATAACTGATCATTGCTTTTGGATCAATGTTGGCTTAAGGCTCAGTAGGCTTTTGGAGGCTTATGTATTTTTAAAAAGTATTTGTTGCTGCCCATTATAATAACATTTTTTTTACAATAGGGATGCTCGTGATTTTCTAGATGCCTTAGTATTTATTTTCGCCATTCAAATGGCTAACAAGAATTCCCAGTTCCTGCACAATCTCACACTGGGCTACAACATCCATGACAACTATTTGAGCACTTTACGTACTTCAGATGCCTTGCTGGACATTCTCTCCACTGGAGAAGCCAATGTCCCCAACTACTGCTGTGGAATGAAGGAGAACCTTCTGGCTCTTTTTGATGAAGCTACCAGGGACATCTCCATCCAGATGTCAACATTAGGAGGCACCTACAAAGTCCCACAGGTTTGTGTGTGTTTTTCTCTCTCTGGTAAAGTGAGGGGTGGGTGGTGGTGGGTGAGCAATAGATGTAATCATGTCTTTTCCATGGAATTCAAGAGCTACTTTTCTCCATATTAGCAAAAAAGTCAATATTTTACCCCATTACGTTCATGTTGAGATTAATCATAAAAGGCCTGAAATGCAAGCAATACATTCCCCAGAGAAGACATTCTACCAACTATTTAAATGATCAGAAAATATCCCTGTTTGTTGGGGCCTCTATTGGTATCTTCATTTCCACATATAAATAATATCCAGTCGGATTGAAGTTGGCAATAGTAGCATTTTATCTATCTAAAAAGTGGAATAAAAAGGACTCTAGCAATTATAGGTCAAATAGATTAGCAGATATTGTGGCTGAAAAGTATGCCTGGATCCTCTTAGTTAAACTTGAGAAAAATGCATTCCTTGCAGAAGAACCAGAATGTGTTATGTAGTGAATAGCTATATAGATTTTATAAGAAATATTGCATGTCAATCATCTAATATTGCTAACAAATTTGTCTTGAAATATCTACTCTATATCAGCAAAATAAAACACGGTTTTGTTGGCTTTCTAGATATTAGGCATTTGTCATAATTAACAGAGAAATATTATGTAGGAAATTGATTGCCCTCAAAATGGAGCTCTACCTGTTAGTTCTGATCCAGGCTCTTTCTCCAGGTCCTTGTTTGAGAGGAAGGTTGGGGCTCAATGGAGCAATGAGAAGAAGGATTGATACTTACCAAGGAGGAAGGGAAGGATGCATATTTGAACCCTTGTTATTCTCTCTTCATATTGACAATTTACTTCAACTAATGAAGGATCCAAAAACACAGATCATAAATAAATATTATTTCATTCGTTGACAAAAATTGCTAAATTAGTGGACCAGTGAAATGCAGTGCACATAGTTTCCAGTACTTGGATTTTAGAAAGGCTTTGACAAAGTAAACCACCATCTACTTTTTGGTAAGCTAAAAATATGTGGGATAGACAGCATCACCCCCAGATGGACTCAGCCTGTGGTCCTCAATGGAACTACATCTACATGAGGGAAACAAGCAGTGGGGGACCCCAAGGTTCCATTTTAGGCCCAGGACTCTTCAACATCTTCATCAATGGTTTGGATGAGGGACAGATGGGGAACTCATCAAATTTACAGATGACACTAAACTGACAGGAATAGCCAACAGGCTAGAAGATAGGCTCAAGATCCAGATGGATTTAGATTGACTTGAATCCTAGGCCTATCTAACAAAAGGAAATTCAGTACAGAGAAAAGTAAAGTAATACAATAGCAGAGTTGGAAGGGACCTTGGAGGTCTTCTAGTCCAACCCCCTGCCTAGGCAGGAAACCCTATGCCATTTCAGACTAATGGCTATCCAACATCTTCTTAAAGATTTCTACAACTTCTGGAGGCAAGCTGTTCCACTGATTAATTGTTCTAACTGTCAGGAAGTTTCTCCTCAGTTCTAAGTTGCTTCTCTCCTTGATTAGTTTCCACCCATTGCTTCTTGTTCTACCCTCAGGTGCCTTGGAAAACAGTTTGACTCCCTCTTCTTTGTGGCAACCACTGAGTCTTACACTGAGGCTAGAAAAACCAAATGTACAGGTACAGATTAGGTGAAACCTGGCTCAATAGCAGTAACTGTGAAAGGGATCTTGGAATCTTAGTGGACAATCTCTCAAATGTGAGCCAACGATGTGTAGCAGCAGTCAAAAAAAGCCATTTCAATCCTTGGCTGCATCGACAGAAGGATAGAATCAAAATCACGTGAAGTTTTGGTACCGCTTTATAAAGCCTTGGTAAAATCACCCTTGGAATAGGGCATTGATGGCGAACCCTTTTGGCACCAAGTGCTCTTGTCAGGAATGCAATCTGGAAGAGGAGTTGCCCAGTGTGCATGTTGGTCCATACGTGTGCACCAGGCAGCTCCTCTTCCAGTTCCTGGTGCTGCCGCGCATATAAACGCCAGCTGATCGTCATGCTCACATGCATACAAGAAACTCGGAAGAGCAACAGGCAAGGCCACACGTGCCAGTCGACATGGCTTTGAGTTCCACTTAGCCCAAGCTAAGAATCTGAAGCAGAGGGCACCATTTCCCCTCCTGGGGCCTCCGTGCATCCCATTTTTGGCCTCCCCAGCCCCCAGAAGTACTGTGCCGGCCATAGTCTTTGGTCTAACTTTGCAGCTTCAGTCCGTGGGGCTTGTGAAGGTAAGGCCAGCACTCAGCCGGTGGGTGGGGACTGGCAAGTGGGCGGGGTGATTTGGGCAGGGCAGCCTCATGGTCCCACGTGGGCTGGATTAATGGCTTCAGTGGCCTGTATCTGGCCCGTGGGACGTAGTGGTATAGGACCTCTGATATAGGGTCTCCTTCTTGAGCAGAGGGTTGGACTAGAAGACCTCAAAGATCCTTTCCAAACCTTTTATTTTGTTATAAGTTCTGTTATGGGTACACATGTTTAGCATGCTAAATACCTATTGGAACATGCTGATTTACACTGTGATATTATTATACTTACACATTGGATTATATACCCTGTGAGGAAGACTTGGGTTCTTTTCTCATAATAATTATCTGATAATTAATACCGGTAAATCAAGTTCAAAAGTTATGGTCTTTGGGAAATGACATCCTAGCCATAGATAGTCAGCCAATAGAGCAAATAAGACCTTTCCTTACCTGGGGTAGTTTTCTCTGATCATCAAAGGAGCTCGGTTAGATCAAAGACATGAGTGAAAGTGGTGCTTAGATGAAAACCTCATAGCTCTCCAGCTTCCTCAGCCCCAATTATTGAAGTATCTGAGGCCAAGGTTTCCCCCATGTTCATTCATCAATCTGATGTTAGGGGCTTCAGGGAGAAACCACCAGCAGAACCAACCCAATCACAGCCTCCGAGGAGTATCTTGGGGTGGACAAAAGGACTCCAGCTGCTGCCCCTCAGAGCTGATTTGGGAATTTACACAATTTTTACTTTGTATAAAATCAGAAAATATGGTTATTGGCATAAAATTTAATCTATGGAAACTAACAGACTCTGAAAATTGTGGCTGTTAGAACAGACAAAACTTCAATTAAAGACCAATCTTGGATTCTACTACAGACAAATTGTATGAGGAACTGAGGTCTCCCTGTTTCTTGTACAACTGGAGAAGCTAAAAAGATTCCTCCACAAAGAATCTGGGCCTTAGAAGCATTAAAATATGCAGCAATCCTCAAAAATTATAGTAGGCCCTTTATTGGAATAGAATACTTCAGTTGGCATTTGCACATGTTAATCTAATTGCAATAAATTGTAGATCTGAGATACAGTAATATGTAATAATATTACATTGTTTATAGTTTTTTAATTTATTTATTATTTTCCACTTTTATAATACAATCTTGCTAATATTTTGCCTTTAATATTTTAAACAATGTCTAATTAACAAATTATTCTAATGGCTTCAAGAAAACAAGATTGGATTTATTAAAATATAATAGTTTGGACTTGATTTGACCCCAAATATAACATAGCATTCTTCATTGTGTAAGGTTTTTGAATGCAGCTCAGAATCTGATAAGTCCAGTGAAACTCTGAAGACGAAGCTATGGATTATCAGCTTTTATTTCTGCAGAAAGCAAAAGACTGGATGACCCTTTTTGTCTCCCACCTTAACAGAGCAGGCAGAGAGAGAAAAACAGGCATGTGCCAAAAACTTTTCCAAACATCTTATAGCTTGCACAGAACGTCATTGCTATCAAAACATAATTTGATATCACGCAAATGTCATGATTTTTGTCAGCGCTCTGAAAACCATAGACTGTAAGAAGGGAAAAGAAATCCATTTTTTGGAGTATAACTCATAGCTTTGTTAGGGAATGCTGAACACACATTTTAAGGTACAAGCAAGGCTACTTGGCAGATTCCACATTTTACTTTTCATAAGACGTTACTTTGCTAGGCTAAGCTTGGCAATTCGCCTAGAAGTTTTATCTATGTAGTTGGCACATTAGGTTACAATGGAGCTTCTCTCAACAACAATTTAACAAAAGCTGAATTAGGTTCCACTCTGTGTATGCTCTAATGCAGTGATGGCAAACCTTTTAGAGACCGAATGCCCAAACTGCAACCCAAAACCCACTTATTTATCTCGGTGTACCAACACGGCAATTTAATCTGAATAATGAGGTTTTAGTTTAGAAAAACAACTCATACATGATTAACGTCTTTTCTCTGAAAAAAAACCCCATAATAACAGCGCTTTCAATGATACAAACACCTTTTTATTGAAAGGTAAACATTTGCCTTTGGCATGCTTTTGATTAATGTGACTTTTGCTGTTGAATGCAAGCTGATAATTTTTCTAACCTTGACTCATACATTGTAAGTTTGAGAGTAACACATGCAGCACTCAGGTCATCTGTTAGTCCAGGGGTGTCAAACTCAATTTCAATGAGGGCCCCATTGTGGTTGACTTCAGAGGCCATGGTGGGCAAGGCCAGCTCCCACTGCTGCTGTGCTCACTCTCCTTGGTTGCCCATGGTGTGTGCAGGAGGTCAAAGTATGTGGGTCAGAGGGAGGCCCACTCCCTCTCCTTACGAGACCTAGCTTTGTAACCAAAGCATCCTCAATGATAGGATGGGAAACCACCAGGAGAGGTCAGGAGGAGAGGACAAGGAGATGATAAAAGGCAACAGGGCTGGTGGTGATCAAGCGCTAAGGCAGGATTTACCTCACACCCTCACCCTCTCTCATTATAATCTCCTTCCTTCCCTTCTTTTTCCTTCCCTCTTCATTCTTCCTTCCCCTCTTTCCTTCTTTTTGCTTCCTTGCTCTCTTCTCCTCTTTCCGTCTTTTTCTTTGTCTTTCCTGTCCCTTCTTGGATGCTCCAATGCAAAAGGGGAAACATTCCTTGCCTTGTGATCAAATGTCACTTTTCCTAGTAGTTTGTGGCCACTGAAAAGACTGAGAGCAAACCATGCTCAGTTTATTCCATGCTTGCATTTCATGGGGACAGACTACAGGACAGCAAAACTGTCAAAATGATTACTCTGGTAGTTGATCAGAGCTCCTCTGTTTTTTATGTGCAATAGCTTTAGCATTTAAGAGCAGAGCTAAGTTAGTTGCTTTACTATGAATACATAATGATCCTTGAAAGGTCTCTTCTGTAGGGAGCCTGCCATGGTCTAATTCAGACTAGAAATATAGCAAAGGAAACTATTTCCCCAATTGCTTTGTCCTTTCCCCCCCACTGGAAACAGCTGTTTGCAACCCAACCTGGAAGCAAAAAACACCCCCAAAACCCTGCAACTGTTTGAAGGCTGAAGGAAGCCTCCAACTGAGCCAGGAAGCACTTGGGGTGTGTGTGGCCATCGACACTCACTTCCAGCCCACTGGAGTTTCCTGCGCAATGTGAGTGCCCCCCCCCACTGCATACTCATGCGTCCCCCGCCCTGACCCTCCACAAAGGCCCTAAAACCAGCTGGCCGGCAGGAGGTGCGCCTGCATGTGGATGCTAGTGGAGCTGGGCTGGGGCGGCTGGAGTGTCAGGAGAGGATGCTCTGCATGCCACAGGTTCCCCATCACGGCTCTAATCCTTTCAATTCCTTTTCCAGATCAATGATGTATTAGCTTCAGAGGCTCTGAGTGATAAAAGTCGATTCCCCTTTTTCCACCAGATGCTCCCCAAAGAAGGATTCCAGTACCCAGCAATTATCCAGCTGCTCCTCCACTTCAGATGGACCCTGATTGGCCTCTTTGCTTCAGACACAGAAAAGGGAGAGAATTTCATGAGGACTTTTCCTCCTGTGCTTGTCAGGAATGGAATTTGTGTGGTTATATCACAACTGTTCTCAACAACTGGACCTACAGCAGCTCTCAGGGATTCCCTCTCTAAGTGGAGACAAGTCAATGTCTTTGTTCACTTCATAGAATTTGATTCCATTTGGGACAGAATTCTTCCTTTCCATTTAACACTTATGCGTCTGCCAGGACCCATTGAAGGAAAAGTCTGGATCCTCACAAGTTTCAAAGCATATGAAATAGACAAGCGCAGACTTCTCAAATACATCCATAGTATTTGGAGCTTTGGTTACCTGACTAAAGGAAGGCCAGAAGATTCTGCCTTTAAACCCCATTTCTTTGTGGAAATAAAGTTTCAAGATCATTATTTTCATTGTTCTCTTTCAAAGAATGTCTTTTCTGTCAAAGGCCGCAGAAGATGCACCCAGAAAGCCCCACTGGAGACCCAGAGGAAAAGGGACAGAAAAAGGTTCCCAAATGACTACCACTATTACAGTCTCATGAAGACTCTGGCCCAGGTCCTGAATGCTGCATATTCCTCCAGATCGAGGAGGGGAAGGAAGGTGGGAGAAAAGATCTTGGGGTCTCCAAGGCTGCAGCCATGGCAGGTATGGGGGTCCCGATATGGATCCATTACTTTACTTTACTTTACTTTACTTTTATTTAGATTTTTATACCGCCCCCTCTCCCCAAAGAAGCCGAGAAACAAGAGAGGAGACAGAGGTTTGGAAAGTAAGTGAGTCCTTGTTGGAGGAAGGGAGGGAGAAGCAGGAGGTATCTTAGTGGGTTGGGGAGGCCTTGAGGGTCTCTTCTATCACTAGGACCCCCATGGCCTTCCCCACCCTGAGATACAATACAATAGCAGAGTTGGAAGGGACCTTGGAGGTCTTCTAGTCCAACCCCCTGCCCAGGCAGGAAACTCTATACTGTTTCAGACAAATGGCTATCCAACATCTTCTTAAAGACTTCCAGTGTTGGGGCATTCACAACTTCTGGAGGCAAGCTGTTCCGCTGATTAATTGTTCTAACTGTCAGGAGGTTTCTCCTCAGTTCTAAGTTGCTTCTCTCCTTGATTAGTTTCCACCCATTGCTTCTTGTTCTACCCTCAGGTGCCTTGGAAAATAGTTGACTCCCTCTTCTTTGTGGCAAGCCCTGAGATATTGGAACACTGCTATCATGTCTCCCCTAGTCCTTCTTTTCATTAAACTAGACATACCAAGTTCCTGCAACCGTTCTTCATATGTTTTAGTCTCCAGTCCCCTAATCATCTTTGTTGCTCTTCTCTGCACTCTTTCTAGAGTCTGCTGATCTTTTTTACATCGTGGGGACCAAAACTGAATGCAGTATTCCAAGTGTGGCCTTACCAAGGCATTATAAAGTGGTATTAACACTTCACATGATCTTGATTCTATCCCTCTGTTGATGCAGCCTAGAACTGTGTTGGCCTTTTTGGCAGCTGCTGCACACTGCTGGCTTATATTTAAATGGTTGTCCTCTAGGACTCCAAGATCCCTTTCACAGTTACTACTGTTGAGCAAGTTTCCACCTATACTGTACCTGTGCATTTCATTTTTGTTGCCTAAATGTAGAACCTTACTCTTTTCACCATTGAATTTCATTTTACCTTTACCTTTACCTTTATTTCGATTTTTATACCGCCCCCTCTCACCAAAGGGACTCGGGGCGGTGTACAGTGAAATAAAAACACATCAATAAATAGAAAATACAAACACAAAGAGGAGGCAATAAGAAACTGTACATATCTGAAGCAAAGTAGTTAAAAACAATATTTAAATACCCTAAAAATACCCAATTAAAAATATCTGCCAGGAGGTAGCATAAAACTATAAATGGGCCAGGCCAGCTAAACGGAACAGGTGAGTCTTCAGTTTTTGTCGAAAGGAGTGGAAGTCGGTGGTGGTTCTGATATCGGGGGGGTGGTCATTCCAGAGGGTTGGGCCCATCACAGAGAAGGCTCTACTCCTAGGCGCCGCCCATTGGCATTGCTTAGTGGACGGCACCCGGAGGAGTCCTTCCCTGTGAGAGCGAATCGGTCGCAGGGAAGTGTGTAGTAGGATGCGATCCAGCAAGTACCTAGGTCCTGAGCCATGGAGCGCTTTAAAGATAGTAATTAACACCTTGAAACGCACTCGAAAGACCACAGGCAGCCAGTGCAGCTCGCGCAGGAGCGGTGTTACGTGGGAGTACCTAGTACTCCCCATAATAGCCCGCGCGGCTGCATTCTGGACTAGCTGCAGTCTTCGAGCGCGTCCCAAGGGAAGCTCCATGTAGAGGGCATTGCAGTAGTCCAGCCGAGACGTCACCAGTGCATGAGTGACCGTGCGTAGGGCATCCCGGTCCAGTAGGGGGCGCAATTGGCGCACCAGGCGAACCTGGTGGAACGCCCCCCTTGCCACGGCTGCCACATGGTCATCCATTGACAGCCGGGCATCTAGGAGGACGCCCAAATTGCGCGCCCGTTCCACAGGGGGCAATTGCTCGCCCCCTATGGTCAGTGATGGAATCAACTGACTGAACCGGGGTGCTGGTAGCCACAGCCATTCGGTCTTGGAGGGGTTGAGCTTGAGTCTGTTGTCCCCCATCCAGACCCCGACGGCTTCCAAACACCGGGTCATCTCCTCGACAGCCTCATTGGGGTGGTCTGGGGTGGAAATGTACAGCTGCGTATCATCAACGTACAGATGATACTCCATCCCAAAACCACGGATGATCTCCCCCAGCAGCTTCACATATGCATTGAACAGAAGGGGCGAGAGGACCAACCCCTGAGGCACCCCACAAGTGAGTGACCTCAGGGTCGACCTCTGCCCCCCTGCCAACACACATTGCGTCCGGTCGGAGAGGTAGGAGCTGAACCACCGCAGAACGGTGCCTCCAACTCCCATCCCCCCCAGCCGGCGCAATAGGATACCATGGTCGATGATATCAAAAGCCGCCGAGAGATCTAATAGGACCAGGATAGAGGAACAACCCCTATCTCTGGCCCTCCAGAGATCATCGACCAACGCGACCAAGGCCGTCTCCATGCTGTGTCCGGGCCGGAAGCCGGACTGGCGTAGGTCTAGATATTCGGATTCCTCAAGGTGTCGTGGAAACTGCTGTGCCACCACATTCTCTACAACCTTCGCCAAAAAGGGAAGGTTGGAGACTGGACGATAATTAGCTAGCTCCATTGGGTCAAGGGAAGGCCTCTTGAGTAAGGGCCTCACCACCGCCACTTTCAAGGCGGCAGGCAAGGACCCCTCGCTCAAAGAGGCGTTCACCAAGCCCAGTAGCCAGCCTCGTGTCACTTCCCAGGATGCCAGTACCAACCAGGAGGGACACGGGTCCATTAAACATGTGGTCGGTCGTAGCCGTCCACGCAACCTATCCAAATCCTCGGGGGCAACAGAATCAAACTCCTCCCAGAATGATCTCACAAGACTCACTGTTGGCGGCTCCTCTGGTCCACTGAAGGGGGCCCATCCATCTTAGATCCTTTGGAGAAGGAATCCAGAGGACAAGGAGGGGAACCATCTCAACAGATCTGGCCAATTTAATTACTTAGGGAATAATGGTGCCAAAGAGTAGATACCATGGCATTTTTATATTTAGCACTGATAATTGGAAAATGCTGCATTCTTTTTCAAATAAATTCCCGTATTTGTGGCTTTGTGATTAGCCTGGTGGAATTCCACCTTTCTTCCGTCCCCATTGCACCTGGGTCTGTGTGCAGCTCGACAGGCAGCTAAACCCCCTATTCTCCTCCAATGAAAGGGAGCCTGGCGTGGATCTGGATGCTTTATTGGGAGAAGAGGGCAGGTGAAACTGAGGAGATGCAAAGAGTGGAAATCAAATAGAAAGACGAGATAGGCAGCATTAACTAACAGCCAGCAAAGAAGCAGCTGGAACCTCCCCAGCAATGCTCCGTGTGAGGGACGGAGGCTGTCTCCGGATGACCAGGGGTCTCGGTCATAACGGCTGCTTCCGTCTTCTCCAAAGGCTGACAGAAAACAGAGTATGGCTTCAGACCTTATAGTGAGGCTTATCTGCCCCCGGCCACTAGGTGGGGCTAGAGCAACAACAGCACAACAGTTACCGTATTTTTCAGAATATAAGACGCACCTTTTTCGTTCAAAAAAGAGGCTGTAAATCTGGGTGCGTCTTATACATCGAATACAGCATTTTCTTCCTCCCGAAGCCCCGCCCCCTTCACCAAAATGGCCGTGCATACCCTTATGGAGGCTTTCAGAGAGCTCCTGGGGGCTGGGGAGGGCAGTAATGTGCAAAAAATGGACCATCCTCCCCCAACCCGCAGCAGCACTCTATAAGCCTCCATAAGGCTATACATGCAATTTTTTTGACAAAAAATGGACTTGTTTTTGCGAAAAATGGGCCATTTTTTTGCTCATTTTTGCCTCCTCCACCAGGAGCACTCTGCAAGCCCCCCAAGGCTATTCATGACTTTTTAAAAAGCGGAGGCGTTTTCACAAAAACAGGCTGTTTTGGGGAAGTTTGCAGAGTGTAAAAACTTTTTTTTCCCACTTGGAAAGCTCTTTAACTGGTTTATGAGAATTACATTGACCAAGTGCTGTGACAGCAGAAACAAATTCTTGGGTGCTGCAGATTGTCAGCGATTTCCTTCTCTAGCACATGGATAAATACACCTGGAAACATCTACCTACCTACGTACTCTCTCTCTTTCTCCCTCCCTCCCTACTGTATTTCTCACTCTATCTCTTTTTATTTTTCTCTCTCTATCCCTCTATCTACCTAACCTCTCTCTCTCTATCACTACCTACCTACTGTATTCCTCTATCTCTATATCTCTCTCTATTTCTCTCTCTCTCTATCCCTTTAACTACCTCCATACCTCCCTACCTACCTACCTACTCTCTCTCTCTCTCCCCCTACCTACCACTGTATTTCTCTCTCATTCTCTCCCTCTACCTACCTACCTACTTTTTTTAAAAAATTGCCTCTTCCAAACCTTGGTGCATCTTATACTCCGGTGCATCTTATACTCCGAAAAATACAGTACTTGTTGTGGTATGACAACCTTTATAAATTAGTAGGAGACCCTGAGACCATCTAGCCCAGCCCCTCCTCTCTGCAGGAATCCCAGTTCAAGCTTCTATGACTGATGGCTGCTCAGTCTTTGCTCTCAGACAATCCATGAAGAGGAGACTGAACTTCTCTGCTTTACTGGCTCAGGTCTAAAACAGCTCATCCTTTTATCATATTTTTCTCTCATTCAATTAAAATCTCCTCTCTTGTGACTGAATTCACTTTTTCCCTATCTGACACTCTGGAATAAGAGTGAGCGGATCTTACACTCGTGTGTAACAGGAGTCAGTTATTGGAAGAGGGTTGTATCCAGTGGTGGGATTCAAATCTTTTTCCTACTGGTTCTGTGGGCATGGCTTGGTGGTCATGTGACTGGGTGGGCATGGCTTGGTGGTCATGTAACTGGGTGGGCGTGGCTTGGTGGTCATGTGATTGGGTGGGTGTAGCCAACTTAACATCACTCACGTCAAGGGATACCTTGCTTGGCCTCTCCTTGCGTCAACAAGATACAATTTCCCTGTCTATTTATTTACTATTAATGAACATCCAAAATACACAATTTAATCCTATGTATATATGCCATATGTGTACATACATATTACAAGGCATATATACATAGGATTATAAGGTATAGTGTGTGTATATGCACACAAAAAGATATATTATCTACTTTATACACTGTATGTGTATGTACACACACACACATACACACACAGAGAGCTCTTCTAAAACTATACACATTCAACCTCACTTATTGCGTTTGGAAAAACACACCCAGAGTCCACTTTCTGGCACACATTTAACTATAACTTCTGCCCATTAGAACATTACACATGCCTTCAGATGTTCTTCCCTAGCCTGCACATGACTGTTAGAGCCAGGCTGCATGGACAAGTGGTTGAGGCAAGGGAGCCAAACAGAAGCTGTCTGTTATCTGCTATTGTATTTAACTCACAGAAAATTTCTACCACAGACCAACACAATCATTACCTCTGATTCATCCATAATCTGTCCAGGGTTAAACATCTTTGTTTGATTCTTATAATAAAAATACATTTCCTTAAAATTTTAATTAGAATCTTTCCCAACAACTGCTTTCCATTCCCCAAAGTCATAGGACCTCCTGTAAATGGAAAAACAATGGCTCTTAGGACTTGTTTTCCAGTTAAATATGACAAGTTCATTCCCCAATCTCCCTCAATCTTCTTGAAAGAATCCATTTCATCAGTCATCCATTCGGTCCACTTTGAGTCTTTAGGGTCCATGGCCTCTCCAGCCATCTCCAAGCAGCCTGCCTTCAAACCAGACTCCTCCTTCAGGGATGCCAGCAGCAAGTTAAGTTCCAGTCCATCCATCCAATCCATCCGATTCAACAATTGTTGCTTGGTTCTGATTATTGCCTTTAAATTGATTTAAAACCATTGTTATTTTATCAAACTTTTTTTATTAAAGAGTTTTGATAGATTTTACAAATATTTCCCCTTCCCCTTCCCTCCCTCCACCCCAACCCTCCCCCCCTCCAACCCCCCCTCCCCCCAACCTCCCAGAGCAAAATACAGGGTATAAACATTTAACAATCATACGCTAACATAAGCTAACTAACTTTAACATCTTGCCTCTTCTTGTGCTTTAACACCCCTTTTATTAAGCTAACTTTAGATAAATTGTAACATTCCTTGCTCCTTCACTCATAAGCTAATTGAAATTTCTTAGTCCGATATTTGTTTTGAATATAGTCAATCCATCTTCTCCATTCCAACTTGTATTTCTCATCTGAGTGGTCCTTCAGATATACTGAGATTTTGGCCATCTCTGCTAAATTTACTACTTTTAACGTCCGTTCTTGAATAGTAGGCAATTCTTCCTTCTTCCAGTACTGCGCTACCAGCAATCTTGCTGCCGTTGTTAGATTCAGAATCAAATTAGTCTCTATAACTGGAATTATCACCTTTAATTTAAAACCATTGTTATTTTATCAAACTTTTAAAATGAAGTTTCAAATAAGGCTTCTAAGTTGAAAGACTTTATATTCTTTAAATCACATCAAATTAGCTTACTCTAAGATCCTATTAATTGCCGTATTAATGACAACATAGAATAATTGATGACCAATGGCAAATTTGTATCCATCACTTTTAGGTTTCATAAGAAAGTTTTAAAAGGGTTAAAATTATTTGAGTATCATTTTGAAGACAGTTTTTATCCACTTAGTTATCTGTTCTGACTCCCCCCTTCTCATATATCAAATCACTCCGAAACAAAGTCTCTGCAAGATGTTTTATTACATACAGTTTCAACCTCGGCAGCAATCCAGCCTGCCGAGGTCCAGATAACAAAATTGACAGCAATCCAGGTACAGCGAAACATTTTGGCAGCAATCCAGTCTGCCAAGATCCAAATAACACTTTGGGCAGCACTCTAGCCTGCTGAGGTCCAGACTCCACCTTGGCAGCAATCCAGCCTGCCAAGGTACGACACAGATCTGAGAGCATCTCCAACTCTAATGATCAGTTGATTCCTGCAAAACAACTGTCAGAAAGTCCCTTCCTGAAATAGCCTTGAGAGGAGCCTGATTACGATCACCTGCATCCAATCATCTCTTGAAATAAGTGCGTAGCTGGTTTCTACGTCTATCAGCTCTCCGTTGCTGAGCATCCAGAAACCACTCCCTTGTTTCCTCCCACTGCTCCAAGGCATGACGTCAGGAGCACACTCCCTTGTCTCCTCCCCACTGGACCAAGGCTCAGGCACCTCCTGGTGGCCAACCAGCCCCTCTGCGCCCTGCTCAGAGTCGGAACCCTGTCCAGGGTCCTCCACATCCTCCAGAGCTGACTCATAGGGACCCTTGCTGTCGGAGTCTGGTGGCAGCTCCAACGGCTCCTGCTGGGCCACAATGGTTATCATACCGTCCACCCCTCAGGTTTCTAATCCTATCGCAAAATTATTTCTGAGTCCTTTACTGAAATCCAGTTATATCACCAGAGTTCCCATAATCTATTTAGGAAGTGTAATGATGTGTGAGAATGATTTTTGGGATGAGGGGAAGAGAGGCTGCCTAGGGAAGGATCAGATAAGAGGGGAGAATCCTGGAGATGCATAATGGGAGAGAAAGAAACTCAGGATCCTCACTAACTTTTCAGACTGAGTAAAGAGCTGGTGGGAGATTTGTTCTTTCAGATCTGCAAAAAAAAAATTATGTCGTATTACAATCAAGTAGAATTAGCACATTTAGAGATGTTTTCCATCAGGATGACCAGGGAGAAGATTAGCCTGACAACTTTCTTCTTGATCAACCCATGCTTTCTGGGAAACCTGTTGTTTTCAAAGAGTTTATGGATCATCTTTTATTTCTCTGTTCATTTTATTTGCCATTTGCTCTAGAATGTTCCCTAAAATTTGCCAATTGTGTTGATTATATTTTCTTTATATTTTCTCACTAAATGATTGACAAATTTTTTTCTCAAACTCTTTCATTCACTTATGAAGATAATGGCAGTATTTGTATCCTATTTAACCATATTTGGAGATTAGACAATTGTAGAAGAAAGATTCAATGAGGGATAAGAAACAAAGTTTTCTGCCTTTCAAATTCCTGGATGTTCCCATTCTAGTTTCATCCCTTTCTGGAGAAGAATGAATTTTGGAATATTTCCCAGCTTAAACTATACTTGGACCAAAATGGAGAGATAGGAGCAGATCTGGCCATTGGCAGCTTCTTGGTTCTCCCCAAGAAGAATCCCAGGAGAGAGACTCTGGCGTATTTTCAAAAAGAGAGACTTTCTATCAAACAAGATGCTCTTTCAGGGCTAAAGTTGCTCAATAAGGTGAGATAAATTTTGGTGTCTTTTCACTGTTTTCCAAAGGTCCCATTGCAAGTGGGCAAAGCTTATAGTCTCCAGGGTGGTTGGCATCCCATGCCAGTTGGTGTTATCTGATTGTAGTTCTTCAACAGACGGGACCTACAGTAAGTGGAGGGGCTTTGCCATGTTTTATGGAAATCTTTCAAGATCTTAATGGTCAGAGGTTTCTTTCTTCATCACAGTTTTATTCTTTATTGAAAAATCTAATGGAATAGAAATTTCCTAAATCTTTTACAATAAATTTTATTCTCAATTTTAATATGAATATATCACCATATGTAAATCTTTTTTCAATTCCATCTCTGCTGACTTTATTAAGTAGAAAAGTCCTTTATTGTAATGTTAAATGCCAAAAGCAAAAGGGAGGAACTAAATGAAGAATCTGCCAGTAGTTAGTTATACCTCCTGCATCTTCTTAGTAGTAGTCAGGTATTTCATATTTACTTACATGAAGACCAGAGGCTATTTGGCTAATGTCAGTGTCTACCTCTATTTTCCATGAATGTTGACTACGAACACATTTTCTTTGGCATTCCTCATTTTTCTGCTCAGTCCCTGCCTCAGTCCAAATGTGTGGAAAATTGTCATCCTGGTTTTGTCAAAAGGGCTCGAGAAGGAGAGCCATTTTGCTGCTATGACTGCATTCCTTGTCCGGAGGGGACCTTCTCCACTCAGGAAGGTGGGTCACACTGAGGAAAATGGGAGGCTTTGTGGAACTGGATCCATCCAGAACATTTTCATGAAAGTGCAAGTTAAAAGACACAAGCTCACTTTTTTAAATTTTCAACATGCACAATTTCTTATCTAAAAGGAAGTAAATCAAAAAGAATTTGAAGGAGGGGCTGGGAGGAGATGGGAGGAGGGGGTGGCAGACTGGGCAAGCTTTACTAATAGCAGAGGAAACATCTCTCCTGCTTTCTAGTCTGGATATGTGCTGCTAAGTTCACCTTTCTAGGCAGATCTGAGTTCTTTGAAACTTGATGAATTGTTTTAGGTCCACCTTGTGAAAGACGTTGCAATTCACTGTATATTGGATCCTCCCCTTGAGGATCACTGAGAAGGTATCACTGGTCCATAATGTGGTGCTGTGGATAGTTATGGGGCAACTCATTGCACACATATGCTGCCAGTCATGTAGATCAATCAATCAATCAATCAATCAATCAGAGTAGAGCTGGAAAGGACCTTGGAGGTCTTCTAGTGTTACCCCCTGCTCAAGCAGGAGACCTGATACCATTTCAGACAAGTGATGTTCCAGTGGCAGCAATGTTGAAGCACCCACAACTTCTGGAGGCCAGCTGTTCCACTGGTTAATTGTTGTCACTGTTAGGAAATTTCTCCTGAATTCCATATAGCTTCCAGATGTTACAAGATACTGTAGGTATCCTCTAAGTCCAGTATATTAATTGCCATGTGGCAGGACTCTAAATATTTGTATAAATAGATTATATGATTCATTATTAACCTGTAATAATGTAGCTTCCTATGAATTACATTACACATTACACCAGAAATAATTAACACCCTAAGACTTTCCTCAATTTCATATACCTAGCTACTGAAAAAAATTACATCCTTCTTATGCTATTTTTAATGAAAAATAAAAGGAGCGAAATATTAAAGAAAATTGATTTTTGGTTTCTCAGATGCAGAAAAATGCACCAAGTGTACAGATGACAAATATTCAAATGAGGCCAGAGTGCAATGTACCCCCAAAGTTATAGCCTTCCTGTCTTATGAAGAACATCTGGGCATCATCCTGGTCTCATTTGCCCTGCTCTTGTTCCTAACTGCAGTCCTTGTTTTAATTATCTTCATTAAATACAGAGAAACTCCCATTGTCAAAGTCAACAACCGGGACCTCTCCTACATCCTCCTGGTCTCCCTCCTCCTTTGCTTCTTGTCTCCTTCTCTCTTCATTGGTCAACCAAGGAAAGCCACCTGCCTTCTTCGACAAACGGTTTTCAGCATCATCTTCTCAGTTGCCGTTTCTTCTCTCTTGGCCAAAACCATCACGGTGGTGCTGGCTTTTCTGGCCACAAAACCAGGAAACCGAGTGAAGAGATGGTTGGGGAAGAGCTTGGCCAACTCCATCATCCTTTCTTCTTCTGCAGTCCAAATTGTCATCTGCTCCATCTGGCTGGGAGTTTCTTCCCCCTTCCCTGACTCTGACCTCCACTCCCAGCCTGGAGAGATCATCCTGCAATGCAACGAAGGGGCTGTTGTCATGTTCTACATCACCCTCAGCTACATGGGCTTCCTGGCTGCCATCTGCTTCACGGTGGCTTTCCTGGCCAGGAATCTGCCTGGGGCCTTCAACGAAGCCAAGCTGATCACCTTCAGCATGCTGGTCTTCTGCAGTGTCTGGGTGACTTTTGTGCCCACCTACCTGAGCACCAAAGGGAAATACATGGTGGCTGTTCAGGTCTTCTCCATCCTGGCCTCCAGTGCTGGTCTTCTGGGCTGCATCTTCATCCCCAAGTGCTACATTATCCTTCTGAGGTCAGACCTGAACACAAAGGAGCAGCTTACAGCCAGAATAAATATAAAAACATGAGATATAACACCATTATGATATTGGAAAGATTGTTAAAGTTTATTTGATTTTAAAGGAGATATTCTTCCCATTTTGATAGTATGCAGGAGTCAAAGAAAATAATATTTATATGTTTCAAAATGGGAAATTATTGAATTGTTCTAGCTGTCTTCCCTTTCAGCTCAATAAACATTGCTAAAAGTCATTCAGAGGAATTTGCTGTTCAGCAACAGGTACTGAATGTGACACCTTTAAAAAATAATTCTGGCACTTGTTCCTACAGCTAAAAGTGTCTGTGTGTGAGAGAGAGAGAGGTGGTGGGGAGAGAGAGTATGAGTTCAGGAAAAGAAGTCAGGAGGAAGCTGTGGGAACCAAGCACCAGCCTGGTTGCCTGATCCTCTCCCTGAGAATGCCGGAATGATGTGAAATGCCATGTTTGACTGTCTCTCAACTGGGGAGGGAAATCTTCATCCCTCTTATAGAATTCTTTCTTGATTTCCTGATAAAACCTCCTTTGCAGAAAGTGTTCAGGAGAAGAGCTATTTGGGATTTGAGTTTGGAATTATTTTTTTTTATATGTATTTCACAGCAAAATGATAATAATAAATTCAATAAAAAATAAAATGTCTAAAGAAATTTTCACTGTATATTTTTCTTTGCTTAACCAGAGAAATAAAATAGCAGTTTTCAGACCCTTTAATTTCCCACTCTACAATTTCGACCTAAAGCATTTTCTCTGCTCCTCTTCCAAGCTTGTCTTGTCTGTGAAGGGCTGGAGAAGATGCCCAGAGAAAGGGGACCTTGAGACTCTCCCCAGGAGGAGGTTGAAGGGATCCTGTCTAAAGGCAGCCGCATCATTGACCATTTCACAAACCTTCAATGCTGCATAAGATTCATCCAGGTCCAAGAAGGGGGTGAATAAGAGAGGGAGGACTTTGAGGTTTCTAGGAAGTGGCATCCATGGAAGCTCTTCTGCTCTCCAACCACAGAGATTGCAGATCAATTGGGAATCAATGTTTAGGTTTCTGAATGGCTCCTAATCGGGAATAGAATCCCTCTGAAAATTCTATTTTAAAGAAATAAGAGAAGCTCTGATGGATCAGACCAAGATCATTCTCAGATTCAGTGACCCCACAGAGGCTTCTGGTTCTCCCACAAGCAGAAGAAGGCAGAGACTTATAGCTTTGCTCAACGTGGAAACGGCATTTCCCCACAATTTCACTTTCCTCCATCCCAACAAACAATAATGGACATCTCACACTCTAGGAATCCCCAATTCTGTTATCCAACACTAATCTGAGAAAATATTTCCAGGTTTCAAGCTCCTCCCCCCCCCTCCCCCCCATCAAAAAGTCCTGAAGGACTGGAACTCAAGTGTCTCCTGATGATCGGCCCAAAGTCAGCCATTTGGCTTTTATTTTGAAGGTGGAATTAAAACTCCTGCAATTGGCTGGCTTTGATCCCCACCCAGCAGGCACTCCTTGCCCCCCCCCAACACAAAAGTCTCTTTCTGCCTGCCCTGCCCCGCATCCTCGTGCCCTGGTAGGGCAATGCCACATCCTCGCGCCCTGGTAGGGCAGTGCCACCCCCTGCTGGCAGTCTGCCTGAGCCCCCTGCCCTCCCGCCGCTTCGTCCCCGCAGAAGCCTCCTCAGGGCTGGCCTGGAGCCTTGCCAAGGAGCCGGTCGGAGTGCCGAGGGTGGGCGAGGGATCGGACAGGCTTCCTCCCAGGGGGGCTTCGGGGATGGCAGGCAGGGGCTCCCTGCGCCTCTTCCCTCCCAGCCACATCGGGGCTCCGGCTCCAGAGGCTCCTGTGCCCTTGCCCAGGAAAGTGGCTGGAGGATCTGCGGGGGTCGGGGGTGGCCTCCGGACCTGAGAGCCCGAGAAGCCCAGGGGTGTCTGGGCCCACAGGGGACCCCAGGAGAATAAGGGTGAGCCTCTATCGGCACCTCCCCACCGCAGACTGTGCAAGGTGGGCGGGCGGGCGCTGTGGAGGGGGCGGCGTGGGAGGAGTGGATCGGGCACTGCCGGTTGCAGGGGGCGGATGGGCAGAAACTGCGCCCGGCTCCACTCCCGGGGTAGGAGAGGCCGGGAGCAGCGGCTCTAAAGTTGGATGCCCTTGGAAGGGGGGGGGGGGCTTTCTGCCTTTGTCAAGGGCTCCACTGAAGCCCCCCAGCTCCCACCCCGAATACCCGGATCTTCTGTGTGTGTGAAAGCTCAGGCCGTCTTCACCCCCCCCCCCAAACTACAGAGGGCAACATCTGGGCCAGGTTCACCTTCCTCCGCCTTGCGGGAAATTCAACAGCCCTCCAGATGCAGTGAAAGGAGATTTTCTTTCTCTTTAGATAGTATGCAGGAGTCAAAGAAAATCATTTCTATATATTTCAAAATGGGAAATTGTTGAATGACTGGAATTCTTGGAGCTCCCTTTCAGCTTAATAAATTTTGCTAAAGAGAACTCTGTGAAAGTCATTCAGAGGAATTTACTGTTCAGCAACAGGTACTGAATGAGACACCTTTAAAAAATAATTCTGGCACTTGTTCCTACAGCTAAAAGTGTGTGTGTGTGTTTGTGTGTGTGTGTGTAGAGAGAGGGGGGGGCGTTCAGGAGGAAGCTGTGGGAACCAAGCACCAGCCTGGTTGCCTGATCAGCTCTCTGAGAATGCCAGAATGATGTGAAATGCCATGTTTGACTGGCTCTCAGCTGGGGAGGAAAATCTTCGTCCCTCATATAATTCTTTTTTTAGTTCAGTTTGGGGTTGCTTTTATTTTGGTATGTACTTCACAGCAAAATAATAATTAAAAATAAGGTGACCAACTGTCCTCCTTTAGGGAGGACAGTCCTTCTTTTGTAAGTTCTGTCCTCCCTCGAAAAGTGTCCTCCTACATGTCCTCCTTTTCGATATTTCCAGTGATTATGAGACGCATGCGCTCCACACGAGAGATCTTGAGATAGAGCGCCGCCTGCAAGTGGCTTTGTTTATCAAAACACGACACGGCACATCGGCAATTGAATGACTCCCGGTAATTATTTCTTTCTCAGTGAATATTCAATAATACAGAGGTAAGTACAATTCACGTTTTATTAATTCATTAATTTATCTATTTAATAATTTGGTGAGGCACGTGAGGCACAGCCTAACCTTTCATCATCAGGGCAGCGAGTCATTCGATGGGAAACTTGCCTTTTGGGAGGAATGACCCAGCTTGGCTCCCGCTTTTAATCTGCGGCCCAACGACCGAGAAGCGAAGAGGCAGGAGAGACAAAGCAGGAGCCAAGCCGAGTCATTCCTTCCAGGAGGCAAGTTTCCTATCGAATGACTCACTGCCCTAGACTCGAGGCTCCAGTCCAGGCTGCGGTGCTTGCAGCCCCCTGCGGTGCTTTGAGATATTCTCCTCTCCAGCCATATAAATTGCTGATCAATTGGGAATCAATGGTTAGGTGTGAGAATGGCTCCTAATTGTGAATGGAATCCCTCTTAAAATTCTATTTTAAGGAGAAAAGAAAAGCTCTGACGGATCAGACCAAGGTCAGTCTAAGATTCACAGGGACCACACAGAGGCCTCTGGTTCTCCCACTGCAGAAGTTCTCCTCCAGCAAGCTTTCATGCCTAAGGCAGGACCAGACCCCACAGGGCCCTGATGATTGGCTCCAAGTTCCTCCTTTAGCTTTGAACTTCCAGGGATTGGCACAAAGTCCCTCAGCTGCCTTTGATTTCCACACCTTCACCTGGCACCCCTCCCCCAACACAAAAGGCTCCTCCTGCAGCTGCGCCCCCTCCCTCCCCTAGCCCCAACAGACAGCTGCCACTCACGCTCCATCTGCAGAAGTTGCAGAGGAGAGCAGCCAGAGGATCCGCAGGGGGAGGGGGGAGCTGGCCCCGGATCTGAGAGCGGGAGAAGCCCCGGGGAGGGGAGGAAGCCTCTGGGAGGTCAGAAAAGGAAAGGCCTCTGCAGCTGAGAAATGAGCTCCAGATTGATATGTCCGGTGCCTCCCAGCCTCCACTTCACCATCAGAGGTGTTTCTGCAGAAGAAGTGGGCCAGCCACAGGGGATCTAGCTGGGTGGGGCTGTCACTGCCACAGCCACAAGGTGAGACAGGAGAAAAGGCATCCCCAGAAAATAATACAACACAATACAATACAATAGCAGAGTTGGAAGGGACCTTGGAGGTCTTCTAGTCCAACCCCCTGCCTAGACAGGAAACCCATACCGTTTCAGACAAATGGCTATCCAACATCTTCTTAAAGACTTCCAGTGTTGGGGCATTCACAACTTCTGGAGGCAAGCTGTTCCACTGTTTAATTGTTCTAACTGTCAGGAAATTTCTCCTCAGTTCTAAGTTGCTTCTCTCCTTGATTAGTTTCCACCCATTGCTTCTTGTTCTACCCTCAGGTGCCTTGGAGAATAGTTTGACTCCCTCTTCTTTGTGGCAACCCCTGAGATATTGGAAAACTGCTATCATGTCTCCCCTAGTCCTTCTTTCTCTTAAGCTAGACATACCCAGTTCCTGCATCCGTTCTTCATATGTTTTAATCTCCAGTCCCCTAATCATCTTTGTTGCTCTTCTCTGCACTCTTTCTAGAGTCTCCACATCTTTTCTACATCGTGGTGACCAAAACTGAATGCAGTATTCCAAGTGTGGCCTTATCAAGGCATTATAAAGTGGTATTAACACTTCACGTGATCTTGATTCTTTCTCTCTGTTGATGCAGCCTAGAACTGTGTTGGCTTTTTTGGCAGCTGCTGCACACGGCTGGCTCACATTTAAATGGTTGTCCACTAGGACTCCAAGATCCCTCTCACAGTTACTACTATTGAGCAAGATACCACCTATACTGTACATGTGCATTTCATTTTTCTTGCCTAAATGTAGAACCTTACACTTTTCACCATTGAATTTCATTTTATTAGATAGTGCCCAATGTTCAAGTTTGTCAAATAAGATCTTCAGTCTCTCTGTGAGGTCTGCTGGTCTGCTGGTCTGCATCTTCATCCCCTAGTGCTACATTATCCTTCTGAGGCCAGACCTGAACACAAAGGAACATCTCACAGCCAGAGTAAATATAAAAACATCAGACATAAGACAATTATGACATTTAAATAATTGTAGGATTTCCTTTAATTTGAAAGAAAATATAATCATGTCTACTTGTTTCCAAATAGAAAATGGTTGAATGACTGAAAATCTTGTAACTCCCTTTCCTTTCATCTCAATAAATTTGCTAAAGAGAACTCTGTGAAAATCATTCAGAGGAATTTGCTTTTCAGCAACTGCCAATGAAGGTGACACCTTTTAAGAAGTCATTGGATCAATTATTCCTACTGTCAGTGGCTAAATGAGACTATGTATGAGAGAGTGAATAGGAAAGAGATAAGATGGATGCTGTGGGAACCAAACTCCAAACAGCTTGTTTGATCATCTCCATGAAAACCATTGGAATGGCAGATTCCCCTGAAATGGTTCCCTCTTTTCAGCTGGGGAAGCAAATATCCATTACTATTATATGGTTCCTTCTTGATTTTCTGGTAAAATCCTCTGTACAGAAAGTGTTGATTGCAACAGTACTCTAGGATTTCAAGTTGTTGTTGTTTATATGCCCACCTTTAAGAAATTCCCACTGTTATTTTTTTTTCTCTTTTCATTGCCCAGAGAAATAAAAGAGCAACATCTAATGACATTCAGGTGCCTTATTTTTCCACTCTGCAATTTCTGCCTAAAGCATTTTCTCTGCTCCTCTTCCAAGCTTGTCTTGTCTATGAAGGCTTGGGTAATGTTCAGAGAAAGAGGACCTTGAGATTCTCCCCTGGGATGAGATTGATCCTGTTTGAAAGCAGCCACATCATTGACTGTGGCAAGAGCGCTAAATCCGGAGCATTCATCCAGGTCCAAGAAGGGGCTGAGTAAGGGTGGGAACATCTGGGCTTTTAGGAACTTTTCTGAGCCTCCTCCCCTCCCCCACTTCCCTGCCTGCAGCCCTGAGACTTCCCACTGGCTTCCCCACTGACCAAGTTGCCTCACCTAATGACAGTGGGATTCGCTTAATGACAGCAACCGTGACTGCAGGGATTGCCATCACTGATTGGTGTGGATGTTCTTTACAACCACTCTGCTTAGCTATGAGAATTCTGTCCCAAATTGCCATCATAAATTGAGGACTGCCTATATTTTAAAGACCACCAAGGGCATTAATGGAGAAATTTGGAAGGCTTCAACATTAGTGTCCAATTTCCAGGTTGCCCTTTGGAAGCAGAGCTGGCAATAAGAAACTGAAAGGCAGGAAGTCTTTGCCTTACGACCACAGCTGAGCCCAAATTTTCTGTTACTAAGCAAGACAGTTGTTAAGTGAGTTTTGCCCCATTTTATGACATTTCTTGCCACAATCGCTAAGTGATTAAACTTCTTAGACTAGTAACATGGTTGTTAAGTGAAGCAAACTTCCCCATTGATTTTGCTGGTCAGAAAGTTGCACAAGGGGATCAATGACTCTGGGACAGTGCAGCCGTCATAAGTACATGCCAGTTGCCAAGCCTCTGGATTTTGAACACGTGACCACGGGATGATGTGATGGTCGTAGGTGTGAAAAATGGTAATAATTTACTTTTTTCAGAGCCTTGTAACTCCCAACGGTCACTAAATGAATCATTGTAAGTCTGTATGTGAGATGGGGTATATTTCCTCAGAATCTAAGGGTAACCAAGCCCTCTGCACTTATGAAGCCCCCCAACATGGAGAACTCTCCCACCCAATCACAAGAATTTTGCAGGGGGCGACAGAAGGCAAAACTCAGGAAGGGGTGATAGAAACTGGCTTGAGCTACGGTGAGGACAAAGTTTCTAGTCCTCTGTACTAAGAGGAGCTTCCATGACTCCTGACCCCCAACTCTGCTTCCTGGTGCTTTAAAAACACACAAAGACCCTGATTCCTCCCATTTCAGACATCCCTCCATGCTACTAGCCCTGTCCAGGTGGGTCCTTGGCCAGCCTTCCCCTGAGAGACCCCCACCGTCCTCCCCAATAGACCAGCCGCTTTTCCTAAGCGAGGGTGGCCTTCCCTTTGTGGCAGAGGGGCTTCGGCTGGAGCGGAAGGAGGAGGGGCCAGACTCCTGCAGAGGAGGCCTTCTTCTGAAGCCTCAAGAAGAAGCTCCCAGTGGGTCGATTCCTGGGGGAGGAAACCAATCTGTAGATTGTGAGCATTAAGGTTCCTCTGGAGGAAGAAGGGCTCCTCCCCACCAGGCTAAGGACCCCTTAAGCTGGGAGGGGAATGCTAGACATGAGCCTGGAGAGAGAGGAACAGCGTCTGCCCCCCCCCCCCGTTTGGTCCCCTTCCGTTTCCTCCCTGAACCCCCAGGAACTCAGATATGGATGGGGGAGGGGTTCAGGAGCAGAGGGGACCCTGGTGGGCTTTGGCCCCCTCAAGAATGTTTCCCCAGGCAGATCCTGGGGAGCCTCCCAGAGCCATCCTCTTCCTCTCCATCCAGGCCAGGTGGCTACTTTCAAACTCATTCCCGCATCACGAGGGTCGCCTCTGGGGTCAGAAGAGAAACGCAGGTTTCTGTCCATTCTGTGGCAAAAGACAAGCCGGCTTCAACTCTGGGAGGCCGCTGGCAACTCAGCAAAAGAACTCAAAGTGCTGGTGAAAAAGCCACAATGAGGGAAGAGCAGATTCACTTCGAAGGCAGGAGAGAAAGAATCATGGGATAATAATAGCTGCTCTCTGAGAAGCGAAGTGAGGGGAGGGCTGGGCAAGGGGAGAACACCTCCCCCCTTTCGCCTCTGCCTTTGTCGGGCATCTGGGCTGAGCCCTGGGGGTTCCTGAACGTCCCCTCCCCCCCAGCCCAATCTCAGGGTGGGGTTTATTGGGAGGCTGCAGGTGGGGGGGGGGTTATAGAAAAGATGGCAGCTCAGCTCTTCTTCACTCCCACAACTGTAGACAGCAACATCTGGAGGAGGGGCTTCCTCTGCCTTGGGGGAGGAGAGAAAAGATGGCAGGTGCCCAGATTCAAGGGGGCCAAAATCCATCTTTTGTTCGAGTTCAGATTGACCCAGTTCCTTCCCCTTCAGACCTTCTGGCTCTGGGGATCTGCAGACACCCCTTCACAATGGCCATTCAGTCCCCGGAGACCCTCTTTTTCTCCGTCAAACTTCTCCGACTGGCTGGATCCCTTCCTCTTCAAATGTAACAGGGACCTCGATCTGGCCATGGCTGATTGACACCTCCTCGATATTTTGGGTTGGTTTTGAGGTAGCCTGGCTGGGTGGGCTCTGCTTTGCTGTGTAAGAGCTGCATAAGGAAACATCACAAATATGATGGGGACACCTGGTGGCAGGTGAGGAGGGAGGAAGAGTCCATGAACAGGAGAGACGGGAGAGAGCCGGAGAGGGAGGGGAAGAGGGGGAGAGAGATCAACGACTGGCCAGAAGACTTGGGGTCCCTTCTGAAGAGGGAAACGTTCTCACTGCTTTGATCTCTGAAGCTTTGAGCAGGTCAGGCTGATTCCTCTTCGGTTGTTTGCAGTTACAAACTCATCCAAAGGAAAAGAGAGGGGAGGGGGTTTATATCCCCCTCCTTTTTTTCAGGCAGCTGACCCAGAATGAATGCAGGCTCCTCCTTCATTGGGATCACCTGGACAGGAGGCCACCCAGAAGCGACCATCCCCTCTTTATTTATTTGAGAGACCGAGGTGGACTCCCATCCAATGACAACATCCTTGGGAGGGTCAGTGCAGGAGAATAAAAGATAAAACCCAACAAAATGGCATCAACCACAAAGCCTGGGCTCTACGGTGCCATCCTTCCCGACATCTCTGGGACTCCAGTCTCAACCTCCCCTCTGGATTTGGGGACAACAACCAGCTGTTTGGGGCGTCCTCGTCCCCCAAGAAGGAAGGGGACGCCAGGGGGAGGCTGGGCTTCAGCCTCTTCCACCTGGCAGGGACAGCTCTGGGAAATGGGTGCCCGCTCGTCTCTTAGGAGGGCAACGTCTGACCCAGAGGGCTTGGAGGAAGCCACCCTGCCTGGCTCAGGGGGAGAGAGGGGCAGGGACCCACCCCACCCCTGATAGCGGAAGCCTTGCAAATATCCCGGCTCTGGGCTATTGGTGGCTTGAAAGGTGATTCCCCCACCCTTTGTTTTTGGCCCCCGGGGGAGGGAGCTCCTTGGAGCATGGGGCCTGAAAAAGAGAACCTGCGCGACCGCTCCAGATCGAGGGGAGCCGAAACCTGCCTTTTGTTAGGGTCGAAGTGGAGCCCGATTCCTCCCCATCCTCATCTTCACAGCCTTTAGTATCCCGTGAGTAGCATCGCCTGATCGGCCAGGCTTCTTCTCCACAAGCAGCTGCCAGGCAGAAGCAGCGCCGCCCTCGGAGGGGTCGAGCCAAGAGGGGGGGGGGCGACTAAGGGGGCCAAGAAAGCCGGGCTGTGGGTGGAGATCCTGGAAGAGGGAAGTTGAGAGCTCAACTCTGTCAAAGCTCCGCCTTAAGGCTCTTTATGGCCTCGCCTGGAAACAGGTAAAAGGGGGGGGGGGGATGTTGCTCCTCCCCCTATTCCCCACCACCACCAGCAAGAGAAGGTTTCCCTCCCGCCATCTGTAGCTTTGCGCGGCCACTGCTGCTCCTCGCCCCCCCAGAACTGCCGGGAGTCAAGCGCAGAGCTGGACGCGGTTTTGTTCCAGCCAGACGCAGCGCAGGCTGGAAGGGAGAGAAATTTGCCGATGATTCGTGGATTTCGGCGGCGGCCGTTCCGCAGCCTCCGAGAAAACTTCCTCCGCCTCCGCCTCAGCCGGGCTGGCGAGTTCGGCGGGAAGAAGCCGAGCGAGGCTCCCCCTGCAGCTCCAGACGGGTCTCGCATCAGGTCGAGACCGGCCGCCTGCTGAGGTTTCCCGTGTTGCGCTCCTCGGCGGGGGTGGCCGTAGCCAAGCGCCGAAGAAAGGCGGCAGAGGAGCTGCGAGAGAAGCGAGTTAAAGAGGCCAAAGATCCGCGATTCTCCCCGAGCGGCTTCAAGGGCTCGGCTGGCAGCGCGCCTGGAGCGTCTCTGGTGCTCAGCAGGGATGCTGAGGGTGTCACCTGGATGGGTGTCCCGGGCGAGCGCTGCGGAAAAGCCGGCCAGCAAGGAAGGATTTTCCTGCCTTTTTGTTCCCCCAAAGAATAAAAGAGGCCCCTCCCTTACTTACCCGCTACTCTGCCAAAATCCCAGCTCCTCCTTTTCCCCTTCGCTCTGCCCAACGGTCCCGAAACTCTCCCACCAGGACTGCTCCCACTTGCCCCCCCCCCCGCCCTCTCATTCAGCCAGAGGGATGCTCTGCCCTCCCCAGAGGGAGTCCTCTGTCTTAGGGCTCTTTGTGGGGAGCATCCGTGGCGGCTGGCAAGTATCCCGTTCTTGGCCTTTTCTTAGCCTTCAAAGAGACCCGGAGCTGGTTCCTCTCCATCCGGACCCTTCCAGCCTCTGGGCACGGGGGGCGGGGGGGGGGCGTCTGAATGGGAGTCATGGAGTCATAGTGATGTGGAAATAGTCCTGGGGGCCCGTGTGGGGCGTCTTGCTGCTCCTTTTTTTATATCTGATACATATTTTTATAACTGTCCGATGATGGGTATTACTCTGTTAAATAAACTGAAGGTGTCATTTCTGTGTGGTCTCCGTCCAAGTAGATAATCCAGGTTTTTCTAATGAATGAGGAATTTGCATTAACTCTGTGTCAGCTGAATGGAAAGAGGAAAGAGAAGGGAAATTGGAAGAAGGGAAAGGGTAATGGAATAGAAAATAGAGGAGCCATGTCTCGCAACCTTCGCCTCTCGCCGCCCCTTCAACCTCCCACCTGCGGAGGACACGCCACTTAACCCCCCCCCCATTTCCTCAACTTCCACCTCCACCTTTAGAAAAGCACGATTTCTTTTAATAATCTCATCCAGACCGAAAAAACAGCATTTTTTTAATCAAAGATTTTTTTCATTTTTTTATTCTTACATAGAATTTTAAGTATACATTCACATGATTGTTATTCTTCTTTACATTTATCATTCTTATATATTTATTATTTCATTTAATAGGTTATAGTGTACAGTTTGGGTTGCTTTATTTACCATCCCTTCCTCCTTTTGTAACAGCACCTTGTTTTCTCTTTCTTTTCTCCCTCCCTCCCTTCTTTACTTCCTTCCTTCCTTCCTCCTCTCCTTCCCCTTCCTTCTTCCCTTCCCTTTCTCCTACTACTCTTCCTCTTCCCCTTCAGACCGCAAACAGCACTGAGAAGGGCAGAGACATCTAAAGAATGGGGGGGAGGGGGCTGCTGAACCCCGTGGGGGAATAATGGGGGGGGGGAGAGGCGGGGCTGCTGTGGAAAAGGGGAGGCGGCTGGATCTCACCTACGAAAATATTGGAAGTAGAGGCCTGGAGGCAGCCCCCCCCCCTTGGTGTGATGGGCAGGGACCCTCAGAGAGAGTGGGGTCTCCCGGCCCCTTCCGCTCCCTCGTGTTGAAAGCGATAGGGAGCTGCTTCCCCTCCATCTGGACCCTCCCAGCCTCCGGACACAGGGTGGTCGCCTGAGTGGCCTCGCCTGACCGACCAGGCCTGGGAATGGAGGGCTGTGTGGGGAGTCTCCGCCATTGGGGGTCTTCCTGCTTCTTTTTTGATAGCCTCACCCAAAGGTTTCATCTGCCGCCGCTGTTAAAAAGAAGCCCCAATGGACTCTGGTCGGTCAGTCAGTCAGGGCCACTCAGGAGCCTCCACGGTGCCCGGAGGCTGGGAAGGTCTGGAGGGGAGGAAGCGGCTCCACCTCAACCCGAAGAAAAGGGAAATTTTGGCCCACCTGGATCAGGTCTCCTGTCCTTTTCATCTCTCCCCCAAGTCAGACGGAACCTCTCCTTCCCCAGGTGTGGCTGCCTAGAGTTGACGGAGTGAAGGAGGGTCGAGCTGTTTCAATCTCTGCCCCCACCTGTACCTTCCCAAGAAACAGAAGATCGGGCTGGGGGGCCCGGGGCTTCAGCGCAACTGCCGCTGGAAAAAGCAGAGGCAGAAGGGGGGCTTTTCTCTCCTTAGGGGGCAGTGCCTCTCGGCTGCCCCTCCAGGGCCTTCTCAGCAGGCATCTGCCAGGAAGAAGGGGGGCCGCCCTGAGAGGGCTGGATCGGACAAAGACCGGGAAGGGGTTAACGGGGAAGGGGGGTTGGGGGTTGTAGGGGAAGAAAGCCAGGAGATCTTTTCAGATCAGAGGGGAGGGATCCGGGCGCCGTTTCTCCCCCGCCCGACGGCTGCACCCTCGGAGGGAGAGAAACCTCCCCAGAGCCCATCGGTGGTCCATCCGCTCCTCCCAAGACCGGCTTCCCCGCAGCCCCCTCCGCAGCGCCCGCCCGCCTTGCAGAGTCTGCGGGAGGGCCGAGAGAGACTGCCCACCCCCAGCTGCCTCAGGTCCCGCGTGGGCTCCGAGCCCCAGAGGCCGCCTGCCCCCTGGGGCTTCTCCTGCTCTCAGATTCAGGGGCCCCCTTCCCCCCCGCCGCCGGTCCTTTAGCCGCTCTCCCGGAGACGGAGCCCCAACATGGCTCGGGAGGGAAGGCGCGTGGGAATCCCCCGCCCGGCTTCCCCGCAACCCGGCTGGGAGGAAGCCCGTCCAGGCGCTCGCCCGCTTGTCCGCCCCTTGGCTTCTCTCGCCGCGCTCCGACCGGCTCCCTGGCGGGGCTCCCGGCCAGCCCCGAGGCGGCTTCTGCGGGGACGAGGCGGCGGTACGGCAGACGCTTAGGTAGTCCGCCTGCGGGGGTGGCACGGCCTGATCTGGGTGTGAGGGGGCGGGGCAGGACAGGGGCATGAGTGACAGCTGTCTGTTCGGGCGAGTGGTGGGGAGGGGAGCCGGGAAGCTCAGCGGCAGAAGGATCCAAAGCCAGCCGAGGGACTTTGTGCCCATCACTAAAGTTTTAATCCCAACTTCACAATAAAAACTAAATGGGCGACTTTGAGACAATCACCAGGAGATTGCGAGTTCTAGTTCTGCTTTAGGCATGAAAGCCAGCTGGGTGAGTTTCAACCAATATTGTTGTGCACAACTTTTGGGTGAGGTTTCTCCCTGTAGTTCAGCAGCCGATTTTTAACAGTCTGGAGACTTTTTCTTTGTAATTTGGAGAAGAAGGGAAATCAACCCTCTTAGGAGTCCTGGAAGATGAATCTCCTGATGGATTTTGCAGCCTCCATTGAAAGGACTTCAAAGCAGGTGTGGCTTAGTGGTAAAAATGAAATTGAAAATCCTTAAAGCTACAGCTGTTTTCTTTTGGGAATTCATCTGCTGCCATATAATTTATACGCTTTGCAGGATATATGTTACATGCCCTTTATACTCCATGCTAAACACACTTTATACTGCTGTGGTAAGACCACACTTGGAATCCTACATCCAGTTTTGGCCACCATGATTTTAAAATGCAGAGAAGAGCAAGAAAGAGGAGGAGGGTGAATCGCAGGATGAACAATGGCAGGAACTGGGGCCATCTAGGGCTGTGAGGGCCAACCTATGGCACGCATGCTAGCGGTGGCACGTAGAGCCCTCTCTGTGGGCGTGTGCACCATCGCCAGCTGCTCTTATGATTTCTGGTGTGTGTGTGTGCATGCATGCAGGCCAGCTGGTCTTTGGGTTTCCAGCGCTCCAGCATACATATGCACCTACCAGTGACATGCAGTCAGGGGAGGCAGCCTCACCACTGTCAATCATGAAAAGGAAAAAAAATGTAAATGGGAAAAGGCAAGTGCTGAGGTTAGGCTAGCTAGCTGCTGCCTCACCGTGAATGACTGCCTGTTTAAAAAAGCCTCTTAAAAAGTGCCCTCTACTATGAGGTAGGAGAACTGCATGCCTCATCTAGTCTGACTTTTTAGGCGTTTTGTGATCACTCAAGCAGAGTTAAGCGAGGGTTAAAAGCCTAAAAAATCCCGAGGTATTTGAGGCACGCAGTTCTCCTGCCTCATAGTAGAGGGCACATTTTTTAGAGGATTCAACTCTGTCATTCTGTTTAAAGCTGCAGTTTCTGATGCCCCCTACCCCCACCCCACGCTCCCTCTTTTCCTTCAAATTTCCTTTTTTTCTATTTTCTTTAATAAATGCAATGCCAGTTGCCATTTGGATTGAGTCTTCTCTGTTGAGTTAACCTCGCATGAATTGCAAAGGGAGGAAGATTGGGGAGGGGGGGGAATGCGAGCCTACCAAACCTTCCGACAAATAGGTGGGTTAGTCAGTGGGGTGTTGGGGGAGAGGAGAGAATATCTGAGCTCTGCCACGGGTGAAGGAAAGTGCTTTAGTCAGTGGGGTGTCTCTCAAGTGGGGCATTCTCTCCTCTCCAATGTTCCCTCTAATTATTTTTCAGTGTGTGCGGAAAAGTATAGTGTTTGAGCGGCATATTTTCATGCCTGAGCACCTGATTTTTTTAGCCATAATTGCCATCAGAGCAGATGTTGGGGGGGGCAAGGAGGTAAAGGGTCTCCTCCCTCTCCCTCAGACCCCCAGGAAGGAAGGAAGGGAAGGGAGGGGAAGGGAAAGGAAAGGAAATGGGAAACAAGAAAGGAAAGGAAAAGAGAAAGGAAAGGAAAAGGAAAAGCAAAGGAAGATAGAAGAAGGACAGAAAGGGAAAAGGAAAGAGTGGAATGGTACTGCTCCAAAACCAAGTCTCAAGATCCTGTGGACCCCTTTGGCTCAGGCAGTCCAATTGCCCGCTGCTTCCCTCTCTCTGCAAAGCGAAGGGATCTCAGAAAGGCTGCCTAGCTCAGAACGGGGCTTCAGACGCAATGCCTGAGAAACCTGGGATGTGCAGGGAAACGCAGGCTACAACCAGTAAATCGCGTTTTCCCAGGAACCAACGAAGCCCCAGAGGACCAATGAGAATTCTCCCTTCTGCAGCGTCATCGGTCTCCGGGTAGAGTCTTCCTTGATTTGACCAATCACCAGATGGAGGGGAGAGTTCGGTGCAGAGAGGGGAGGGGGGATATTTTCAGTAATATTTTAAGACGTTAAAAAACACTGCGCACATTTTGAAATTTCTGCGCGGTGTTTTCTTGTTATGTGCGCGGCTGCGCAGGCGCGCAGCTTAGAGGGAACAGTGCTCCTCTCCCCCAACACCCCACTGACTAAAGCACTTTCTTTCGCCCACCTGAGCTCGCGGCAGAGCTCAGGCAGGCGAAAGAAAGTGCTTTAGTCAGTGAGGTGTTGGGGGAGAGGAGAGAATGCCTGAGCTCTGCCACGGGCGAAAGAAAGTGCTTTCCCCTAGGGAGCTTTCCCCCGTGGTCCGGGCCAAGCTGTAAATGATCGATTGGCGGCTGCGGCTCAGATCGGGCGCTTCTTGGTGGGCTGGAAAGCGAAGGGGAAAAAAGTCTTTTGCCATGCCGGGAAACGTCATGGCAAAAGAAGCAGCTGGTGAGGTTGCAGGGAGAGAGGCCAGGAGGAAAGGTGCACGTGCAGAGGAGAGGAGAGGAATCTAAGGCGAAAATAGCACGTGGCTCTCCCCGACAAGCTTCCTCTCCCCTCGCTGCTTTTCTCCGGTTGCTGCGTTTTGTTGGAAGTCCCCCCACCTGCCTGCTGGAGCATGGATGCAAATTGGCAATAGCGCTTTTTATTATCCGTCGTAGGCTAATAATAGAATCCAGTCATTTATCCTTAGCTAAGGCCACACTTATTCCCTTTTAACCACCTGAGGTTACTTTGGTAACAGACGGGGATGGCTCCTCCCTCCCCCCCAAGCTCCAGGAGGAACATGTTTATTCTTCATTGTTTTCTAATTTCTACCCACCCCTACCTGCCATTGAGGGCTTTAAGCATACTGCTGCTGAGGGATACACTGGGGGAAAGAGTAGGAATTCCTCCTCCCCCCTTGCCTTTCATCTCTCCTCCTCTTCCTCCATTCTGAATTAAATATGCAGAAAACTTCACCTGAAGCAACTTTTGCAGGTCAACATAAATACGTCTGTATTAGAAATGTTCCTTATTCAACGGCTTATGCAAACATCCAGTGCAGGCAACATATATTAAATTAATTATTAATATTTAACTTGCCTTAAATACATTCCAAAACTTCTTCCCAGGGTTGATGGGGACGATATGTTTTCAATAGTGTATGCCATTCCCTTCTAAACTTTATTACTGATAGCTGTTCGTTTCCAAGTAGAACTGAAGTAGAATATTAATTCTCGCCATTTTCTATGCAATTGCAAAAAGATGCAAGATGTCACAGTCCTCCCTTCATGATGATCGTTTGTCGTGTTTCAATAGAAGACAGGTAGTCCTGAACCTATGACCACAATTGAGCCTAAAATTTTATTTTGCACAGTAAGACAGTTAAGTGAATTTTGCCCCCCCCCCCCTCTACGACTTTTCTTGTTGCAGTTGTTAAGTGAATCACTGCAGGTGTTAAATTACTAACACGGTTGTTAAGTAAATCTGGCTTCTTCCATTGACTTTGCTTGTCTACTGTCAGAAGGTTGCAAAATGTCAGATGGTTGCACAAAGTGATCACGTGACTCCAGGACACTGCAACCATCATAAATAAGAACCAGTTGCCAAGCATCTGAATTTTGGTCATGTGACCATGGGGATGCCGCAATGGTCATAAGTGAAAAACGGTCTTAAGTCACTTTTTTCAGTGGTGCAACTTTGAATAGTCACTAAATGAACAGTTGTAAATTGAGGACTACCTGTATGCGGTTGAAGTACTGAAATGTCTTTGTTATATTTTGTAAATGTAAAATGTTTCTGTTCCTCAGCATCTTGGGTAATGCCTGCACATTTGTGGAATCTTTGTGTTACCTGCAGTCGCCTTGTGATTCCACCAGGGAAAGTACTGAATTTTTGAAGATCCATGTAGATCTCCATCCATGCAGACAATGCCAGAAACTAAACTCTTTGGTGATTCTGTATGAGAGTTAAAAAGTCAAGTGCAGTCATTCATTTCCCCCCCGTACCTTTTCCACTTTCAGAAATGGAGGATTACATTTCTAAACTAAAAGATTTTTCTAAACTGGACTTTCAATCAAAGAAGGAGGTAATAATTAAAGGAAGACCAACGCCGGAGCTAAAGGGCCTGCTTCAGAGGAATAGACAGAATGTCCGCTCTTTCCAAACGGAGTTGTACACACGAAAAGGCTGGCTGTGTGGATGTTCAGTAAGAAACCGCCTTTTCTCCTTTCGCTGCCTTCTTTTCTCGACTTGCGACAGTGTCTGGACTCAGATGGGATATTGTGACCTGAAGAATTTGCAAAGAAGTCTCATCAAACATGAGCAGTCGACCACCCACATACATAGTCAGATCACGCTAAAAACGTTCGGCATGTCCAGGATAGACATAGCTTTAGACGAACAACGCAGACTCAACATCAACATCCACAACGATAAGGTAAAGGAAAACCGAGAGATTTTAAAAGATCTCATCAATGTCACCTGCTTCCTCACCAAACAACAGCTGGCATTTCCTGGAAATAATGAAAGTACGGACTCTACCAATCGTGGAAACTATGTTGAACTCTTACATGCTTTTGCTGAGAAAGATGACAGGCTAGCTAAACATTTGAAAACATCCACTGTATTTTCCGGCATGTCAAACAGAATGCAGAATGATTTAATTGAAGCAGTCAGTGATGTCATTAGAAATGACATTAAAAAAGAGATCAGTGCAACTCCAGTTGTTGCTGTAGAAGTAGACAAGACCACAGATGTCACAAACCAAGCTCAGATTTCTGTCATACTGCGGTATGTGGCTATGACTGATGCCAAATGTGAGGTGAAGGAGGTGTTTTGGGGATTTGATGATGTGAGTGAGGACAGACGCGCTCCCACAATTGCTGAGCATATCCCGAGAGTGTTGGAGAAGTATGACTGTGTTGGAAAGCTTGTAGCTCAGACCTACGATGGGGCTGCTGTAATGGCATCAGAACTTAATGGCGTGCAAGCTAAAATAAAAGAAAAAGTGCCCGAAGCCATGTTCACACACTGTTATGCACACAAGCTGAACTTGGTGCTTTTGCATTCAGCAAAGTGCATGCCGCAGTGTCGCACATTTTTTAAAACAGCTGAGGGACTAGCGTCATTTTTCAGCAAGTCCACAAAGCGCACTCACTTGCTGGATGATGTTGTTAAGCGCCATTTACCCAGAGCAGCGCCCACAAGATGGAGTTTTAACTCTAGGCTGGTGCAGACAATAAGCATGCACCAAAATGATCTGTGCGCGTTATTTCATGTCATTCTAGAAAATCCTCACAACTGGGACAATGACACACTAATTATGGCAGCAGGATACGATCGGTGGCTGTCAAAACCATCAACATGCTTTCTCCTTATGGCATATGAGGACATTTTCAATGAAACTGACACACTTTTTAAAGTACTGCAAAACAAAGTGATGGACATTGAATATTGTCTTGCACGCATCCGCAACACCTTTACAGCTCTTGAGCGCATGAAACTGGAGTTCAACAGTTTATATGACCGATTTGAAAAGAAATGCAGCTCACTTGGCCTGACAGGGACTGGACGTAGAGAGTCGGTTATATCTGAACAAAAACGAGTGTTTTGTAACATTTTGGAGAACATAAGCCATCAAATGCAGGCTAGGTTTGATCATTTTGGTGAGTTGACTTTCCTTGGTTTGGTGGATTGTGCAAAATTTAGTTAAATGTCCCGACGTTTTGATGACATGAAACTGCAGAGCCTTTCAAAATATGCCAGATTTTTTGACCTTGTGAAACTGAAGGCGGATCTCGTTGGACTGTACAGCTCACAAGTGATCAGGGATACATGTAAATCTCCTGCACAGCTTCTTAGCTTTTTGGCCCAGAAAGATCTCATTCAGACTGTTCCTCAGGCCACAAAGTTGCTCCAGCTTGTGCTCACTGTTCCAGCTACGACAGTATCGGTGGAGCGGTCATTCTCAGCACTGAAGAGACTAAAAACATACAGTCGGAACAAGACCAATCAAGGATGACTCTCTTCCCTGGCCGTGATCACCATTGAGGCAGAGAGACTTTTAAAATTAAAACAAGACAATGAAAAATTCTACCAGCAAGTTATAGATGCCTTTGTTCAGAAGGAGCGGCGGATGGACTTCATTTATAAGTAATGGTAAAAAAAATACTGCCCTATTAGGTGATGTGGGGGATCCTACACAAGATACAAAGCAGGGAGGGGCTGAGGTTAAACTTAAAACTGCTAGTATCTAAGTAAATGTTTATAGTTTTCTATTTTTCCTTTTTGTAAAAGTTGGTGAGACCCGGGGTGGCTTCTCTCCCCCCCCCCCCCCCCGCACGATGTAGCTTCAAAATGTTCCATAACCTTTTACCCCTTTTCCCTTGTAATTTTTTTTAAAACCAATAAAAATTTTAAGAACAAGAACAAGTAATGGTAAGACTCATAATAATTTCTTTTTTTTTTCAATTAAATGTGCTTTGTTGCGTGCTACAGTATGTGTAAAGAATGCTGATATGAGACCTTAAACATAACCCTTTAACTGCTGCCAATCAAATATTGGATAAGATAATTTGTAGGATTTTAATGTTTGTAAATCTGATTGTGATGACATCAGTGCCTCACCAGACATAAACCTCACCGCACGTCACTGAGGGGGGCGTTCCACCAGGTTCGCCTGGTGCGCCAATTGCGTTCCCTATTGGATCGGGACGCCCTTCACACAGTCACTCACGTGCTTGTGACGTCCCGCCTGGACTATTGCAATGCTCTCTACATGGGGCTCCCCTTGAGATGCACCCGAAGGCTGCAGCTGGTCCAGAATGCGGCCGCGCGGGCAATTATGGGAAGTACCAGGTACTCCCATATAACACCTCTCCTGCGCAAGCTGCACTGGCTACCTGTGGCTTTTCGGGTGCGTTTCAAGGTGCTGACTATCACCTTTAAAGCGCTCCATGGCACAGGACCTAGCTATCTGCGGGATCGCATCCTGCCCCACACATCCCTGCGACCAATTCGCTCTCACAGAGAGGGACTCCTCCGGGTGCCGTCCATTAAGCAATGCCAGCGGGCGGCGCCCAGGAGTAGGGCCTTCTCTGTGATGGGCCCGACCCTCTGGAATGACCTCCCCCCCGACATCAGAACTACCACCGATCTCCGCTCCTTCCGCAAGAAACTCAAGACCCACCTGTTCCAATTAGATGGCCTGGCCCAATCGTAGTTTTAATTTTCAATCCTCCTGGCTGGTATTTTAAAATTCTGGGGGTAGATTTTTTAAGCTGTTTTTTAATTTATACTATTATGGTACAGACTCTACATTTAATTTGTTTTTAAGGGGTTCTAATATATTTTTTATTGTGTATACGGTTTTTTAGCTTCTGTCTGTACACCGCCCCGAGTCCCTTCCAGGAGAGGGGGCGGTCTATAAATTTAATAAAATAAAATAAATAAATAAAATAAATTTTATCAGAAATATTCCAAAATTTATTCTTCTCCAGAAAGGGATGAAACTAGAATGGGAAAATCCAGGAATTTGAAAAAGAGAAAACTTTGTTTCTTATCCCACATTGAATCTTTCTTCTACAATTGTCTAATCTCCAAATATGGTTAAATAGGGTACAAATACTGCCATTATCTTCATAAGTGAATGAAAAAATTTGAGAAAAATTTGTCAATCACGTACTGACAAAATATAAAGAAAATATAATCCACCCAGTTGGTCAATTATAGGGAACATTCAATAAAATGAACAGAGAAAAAAATATGATCCATAAACTCTTTGAAAACAACAGATTGCTTCCCTGAAAGCATGGGTTGATCAAGTAGAAATCTTTCAGGCTAATCTTCTCCCTGGTCATCACCAACAACCTGAAAAGTTAGGGAGGATCCTTTCTGAGTTTCTCTCCCATTATGCAACTGCAGGATTCTCCCCTCTTCTCTGATCCTTCCCTAGGCAGCCTCTCTTCTCCTCATCCCAAAAGTCATTCTCACATATCATTATACTTTCTAAATGGATTATGGGAACTCTGGTGATAGACCTGGATTTCAATAAAGAACTCACAACTCTGGAATTGTTATTGAATAGAATACGTGGGTCTGATGAACTACCAGGAATTAAGATTAGGCACTACGAGTATAGAGTGAGAGCATTTGCGGATGACTTGGTTGTAACCTTAACTCAGCCCCGGGAATCAGTTATAGGTCTAATGAATATAATTAACCAATATGGTCAAGTATCTGGGTTCAAAGTAAATCTAGGGAAGACAAAGATGATAGCTAAAAATATGACTACGAAAACAAAAAAAGAATTAGAAAGAGTAACAGGATGTGAGATAGTAAAAAAGGTTAAATACTTAGGAATTTGTATTACAACTTTAAATGGGAAATTATATAAGTATAAATATAAACTATTATGGCATAAAATACAGGGAGAATTGAATACATGGAAAAAAATTATAATTGTCTTTGCTGGGAAGGATAGCAGCAGTTAAAATAAATGTCTTGCCTAAGTTTCTATTTCTTTTTCAAATGATACCAATACTTAAAAAAGACGCAAATTTGGAAGAATGGCAGAAAGGTATTAACAAATTTGTTTGGGCAGGAAAGAAACCGAGGGTAAAACTTAAAATAATGCAAGATATACGTGAAAGACGAGGCTTAAAAATGCCCAACTTAAAATTATACTATGAAGCAGCAGTTTTAGCAACAATTAGCGATTGGATCAACCTAACAGAGGATAGAATATTGAATATTGAGGGTTATGATTTGCTATATGGCTGGCATGCTTACTTAATATATGATAAGAAGGTTGATAAGATCTTTAAAAGTCATATTTTAAGGAATGCCTTACTGCGTGTTTGTAAAAAATATCAATATAGGTTAAACAACAAAATACCTATGTGGGGAGTGCCTAGACATGCTATAGAGCAGTGATGGCGAACCTTTTTTGGCTCGCGTGCCACAAGTGGGGGAGCGCAGGGGGGTCGAGTGTGGGCGTGCCGCACCCATAATGCAATGTGTGACCCCCCCAGTGCGCATGCGCGCACAATGCGCGACCCCCCTATTTTTACATGCTTTTTTCGCCCTCCCCAGGCTCCAGAGGCTTTATAGGAGCCTGGGGAGGGCGAAAGGAGCCTCCCCCAACCCCCCGGAGGCCCTCCGGAGGCTTCAGGGACCGTCCGAGGCTTCCCTGAAGCCTTCGGAGCGCTCCGGGTTGCTCGGAGGGTGGTTTTAAGCACTCCGAAGGCATCAGGGAAGCCTCGGACGGTCCCTGAAGCCTTCGGAGCGCTTAAAACCACCCTCCGAGCAAGCCGGAAGTGACTTCCGGGTTGCTCGGAGGGTCGTTTTAAGCGCTCCGAAGGCATCAGGGAAGCCTCGGACGGTCCCTGAAGCCTTCGGAACGCTTAAAACGACCCTCCGAGAAACCCGGAAGTCACTTCTGGTTTGCTCGGAGGGTGGTTTTAAGCGTTCCGAAGGCTTCAGGGACGGTCCTTGAAGCCTCCGGAGGGGCGGGGGAGGCTCTTTTCGCCCTCCCCAGGCTCCTAATAAAGCCTCTGGAGCCTGGGGAAGGCGAAAAATAGCTTTTAAAAAGGTAAACTCAGCTGGCCAGCGCGCGTGTGCACACTGGCCAGCTGACAGGGCAGCGCCTCGCGTGCCCTGACAAATGGCTCTGCATGCCACTTGTGGCACGCGTGCCATAGGTTCGCCATCACTGCTATAGAGAATATAAGTATAGAACAAAAACAAGATCTAACTACATATGCAAAACTCCTTAGTATGGATAGATACAATCTCTGAATGTATTAAGAGACAAAAGGATAATTCAAACTTGGTTCCAGTATGGTCAGTTACAGGCTAGATGGAAAAAAGACCAGAAACTCGGTATTATCCAAAGTGAGGATAACTTGATAAAACAAATTAGGGATCAGGGTCCAATGCATATAAAAAGGCTGTACAATGTATTGATAGAAATAGACTCAGAAACAGAACTAGTTAAAGATTGTATGATAAAATGGGCACAAAATTTCGAGGAACCAATAATGATGGAAACATGGGAAGAGATTTGGGTAAGAAATGTAAAATTTACACAAGCTCAGAACTTGAGAGAGAATTTCTATAAGATGTTGTACAGATGGCATTTAGATCCAAAAAGGCTAGCCTGTATGTATCCGAACTTACAATCTAAATGTTGGAGATGTGATTGTGTTAATGCCACGTACTACCATATCTGGTGGTCTTGTAAAAAAGTTGAAGCATTTTGGATAAAAATATGGTGGGTTATTCAAAATATGTTGAAAAAGAGGATAAAGTTTACACCCCAGTTGTTCTTGTTAGGTATAGTTTCAGACTATAGATGGATTGACTATATTCAAAATAAATACTGGACTAAAAAATTTCAGTTAGTGAATGAATGAAGGCATAAAGGACACTACAATTTATTCAAAACTAGTTTAATAAAGGGGGAGTTAAAGCACAAGTATAGTAATAGGTTAAAATTAGTTAGCTTATCTTACCGTATGGTCGTTAAATGTTTATACCCTGTACTTTGATCTGGGAGGTCCGGGGGGAGGGTGGGAGGGAAGAGGGAAGGGGTGATAATTGTAAAATTTATTGAAAATTTTAATTTAAAATAAAAAAGCCAAAGGGGCGACTTGGAGCCAATCACCAGGGGACTGGAGTTCTAATCCTCCCTTAGGCATGAAAACTTCCTGGGGTACTTTGGGCCAATCACCAGGAGACTCCTGAGTTCCAGTCCCACCTTAGTTCTTATTGAATGCGGCTGTGAAAGTTGGAAAGATTTTCTCAGATTAATTTGGGATACCAGAATTGGGGATTCCTAGAGTGTGAGATGTCCGAGTGTCCAATATTGTGGTGTGTGATGGAAGAAAGTGAAATTGTGCAAAAATGTCTGTTCCATGTTGAGCAAAGCCATAAGTCTCTGCCTTCTTCTGCTTGTGGGAGAACCAGAGGCCTCTGTGTGGTCCCTGTGAATCTTAGACTGATCTTCTTCTGGTCCATCAGATCTTTTCTTACCTCCTTAAAATGAAATTGCAAAGGGATCCTATTCCCAGTTAGGAGCCATTCATAGACCTAAACATTGATTACCAACTGATCAGCAATCTGTGTGATGGGGAGCAGAAGAGCTTCCATGGGTGCCTCGTCCTAGAAACCTCAAAGTCCCCCACCCCCTAATTCAGCCCCTTTTTGGACCTGGATGGATATTATGCAGCATTGAAGGTTTGTGACCTGGTCAATGATGCGGCTGCCTTTAGACAGGATCCCTCCAACCTCCTCCTGGGGAGAATCTCAAGGTACCCTTTCTCTGGACACCTTCTCCAGCCCTTCACAAACAAGACAAGCTTGGAAGAGGACCAGAGAAAATGCTTTAGGTAGAAATTGTAGAGTGTGAAATTAAAGGGTGTGAAAACTGCTATTTTAATTCTCTGGTTGATCAAAGAAAACAAATACAGTTTTTTATTATTTTGATGTGAAGTTCATACCAAAATAAAAACAATCCCAAACTGAAATCCCAGACAGCTGTTCTGTTGAACACTTTCTGCAAAGTAGGTTTTATCAGGAAATCAAGAAAGAATTATATATTCGATTTCCATCCCCAGCTGACAGCCAGTCAAACATGGGATTTCACATCATTCTGGCATTCTCAGGGAGAGGATCAGCCAACCATGCTGGTTCTTGGTTCCCACAGCTTCCTCTTGAACTCTTTTCCTTCTCTCTCTCTCTCTCTCTCTCTCTCTCTCTCTCTCTCTCTCTCTCTCTCTCTCTCTATCTATCTATCTATCTATCTATCTATCTTTCTATCTCACACACACACACACACACACACTTTTAGCTGTAGGAACAAGTGCCTGAATTATTTTTAAAGGTGTTAAATTCAGTAGCTATTGCTGAACAGCAAATTCCTCTGAATGACTTTCAGCAAGGTTTATTAAGTTGAAAGGGAAGGGAGCTAGAACAATTCAATAATTTCCTATTTTGAAACATATAAATATTTTCTTTAACTACTGCATACTATCTAAATGGAGAGAATATCTCCTTTCAAATAAAATAAACTTTAACAATTCTTCCAATATCATAATGGTGTTATATCTCATGTTTTTACATTTATTCTGGCTGTGAGATGCTCCTTTGTGTTCAGGTCTGGCCTCAGAAGGATAATGTAGCACTTGGGGATGAAGATGCAGACCAGCAAACCAGCACTGGAGGCCAGGATGGAGAAGACCTGAACAGCCACCATGTATTTCCCTTTGGTGCTCAGGTAGGTGGGCACAAAAGTCACCCAGACACTGCAGAAGACCAGCATGCTGAAGGTGATCAGCTTGGCTTCATTGAAGGCCCCAGGCAGATTCCTGGCCAGGAAAGCCACCGTGAAGCAGACGGCAGCCAGGAAGCCCATGTAGCTGAGGGTGATGTAGAACATGACAACAGCCCCTTCGTTGCATTGCAGGATGATCTCTCCAGGCTGGGAGTGGAGGTCAGAGTCAGGGAAGGGGGGAGAAACTCCCAGCCAGATGGAGCAGATGATAATTTGGACAGCAGAAGAAGAAAGGATGATGGAGTTGGCCAAGCTCTTCCCCAGCCACCTCTTCACTCGGTTTCCTGGTTTTGTGGCCAGGAAAGCCAGCACCACCGTGATGGTTTTGGCCAAGAGAGAAGAAACAGCAACTGAGAAGATGATGCTGAAAACCGTTTGTCGGAGAAGGCAGGTGGCTTTCCTTGGTTGACCAATGAAGAGAGAAGGAGACAAGAAACAAAGCAGGAGGGAGACCAGGAGGATGTAGGAGAGATCCTGATTGTTGGCTTTGACAATGGGAGTTTCTCCATATTTAATGAAGATAATTAAAACAAGGCCTGTGGTTAAGAACAAGAATAGGGCAAAAGAAACCAGGATGATGCCAAGATGTTCTTCATAAGACAGGAAAGTTACAACTTTGGGGATACATTGGACTCTGTCCTCATTTGGATATTTATCATCTGGACACTTGATGCATTTTTCCACATCTGAGAAACCAAAAAGCAATTTTATTTAATATTCTGTCCTTTTATCTTACAGCAAATACCTTCTTTGGATAACAACTGATACCATGGACATTTTCCAAGGAGTATTTCTTAATGATTTCATTAAAAAGAGCATAAGAAGGATTTTTTAATAAAAAAATAACTAGGTATTTGAAGTTGAGGGAAGTCCTTGGATGTTAATTATTTCCTGTGTAATGTGTAGAATCTTCATAGGGAGCTACATTACTAGAAATTAGTAATGAATCATATAATCTTTTTAGGCAAACATCCCGAGTCCTGCCACATGGCAGTTAATATACTGGACTTGGAGGATACCTACAGTATCTTGTAACACTTAAAAACAATCTTGAATTAAGGAAAAACTTCCTAATAGTAAGAACAATTAACCAGTGGAACAGCTGGCCTCCAGAGGTTTTGGGTTCTTCAACACTGAATGTTTTAAAGAAGAGACTGGACAGTCACTTGTCTGAAATGGTATAGGTTCTCCTGCTTGAGCAAGGGTAGAAGATCTCCAAGGTCCCTTCCAGCTCTACTCTGATTTATTGATCTACATGACTGGCAGAATATTTATGTAATGAGTTCCCCCCATAACTATCCACAGCACCACATTATGGACCAGTGACACCTTCTCAGTGATCCTCAAGGGGAGGATTCAATATACAGTGAATTGCAAGGTCTTTCAGAAGGTGGACCTAAAACAATTCATCAAGTTTCAAAGAACTCAGATGTTCCTAGAAAGGTGAATTTAGCAGCACAAGTCCAAACTAAAAAGCAGAAGAGATATTTCCTGAAATAGTAGTAAAGCTTGCTCAGACTTCCACCTCCTCCTCCCAACTCTTCCAAGCCCCTCCTTCAAAGTTTTTTTTGATTTACTTCTTTTTAAATAATAAATTGTGCAGGTTAAAAAAAAACTGTTGAACTTCAATCTGTCTTTTAACTTGTACTTTCATGAAAATGTTCTGGGTGGATCCAGTTCCACAAAGCCTCCCATTTTCCTCAGTGTGACCCACCTTCCTGAGTGGAGAAGGTCCCCTCCGGACAAGGAACGCAGTCATAGCAGCAAACTGGCTCTCCTTCTCGAGCCCTCTTGACAAATCCAGGATGACAACTTTCCACACATTTGGACTGAGGCAGGGACTGAGCAGAGAAACAAGGAATGCCAAAGAAATGGTGCTAGGACTCTCCGTCCATGGAAAATGGAGGGAGAAATGGATGGAGACAAGTAGCCTCTGGTCTTCACTGAGGTAAATATGAAATCTCTGACTACTTCTAAACAGATGCAGGAGGGATAACAACTGGAAGATTCTTCATTTACTTCCTCCCTTTTGATTTTGGTATTTAATATTACAATAAAATACTTTTCTACTTTAAACTTTATTAACGGATAGAATTGGAAAAAAAATTAAGTATGATGATATATGTAAAAGATTTAGGAAATCTTTATTCCATTAGATTTTTTAATATAGAATAAAACTGATGAAGAAAGAAACCTCTGACCAGTAAGATCTTGAAAGGTTTCCATAAAACATGGCTAAGCCCCTCCACTTAGATCCCATGTGTTAAAGAACTTCCATTAGATGACACCAACTGGCATGGAAGGCCAACCACCCTGGAGACTATAGGCTTTGCCCACTTGAAATGGGACCCCAGGCTCTGGGAAACAGAGAAAAGACACCAAAATTTATTTCACCTTATTGAGCAACTTTAGCCGTGAAAGAGCATCTTCTTTGACAGAAAGTGTCTGTCTTTTAAAATACGCCAGAATCTCTTCCTTGGCATCCTCGTTGGGGAGAACCAAGAAGCCCGAAATGCCAACATCTGCTGTTATCTCTCCATTTTGGTCCAAGTACATTTTTCTATCAGAAATATTCCAAAATTCATTCTTCTCCAGAAAGGGATGAAACTAGAATGGGAACATCCAGGAATTTGAAAAACAGAAACCTTTGTTTCTTATCCCACATTGAATCTTTCTTCTACAATTGTCCAATCTCCAAATATGGTTAAATAGGATATAAATACTGCTATTATCTTTATAAGTGAATGAAAAAGTTTGAGAAAAAAATGTCAATCACATACTGACAAAATATAAAGAAAATATAATCCACACAGTTGGTCAATTATAGGGAACATTCAATAAAATGAACAGAGAAAAAAAAAGATGATCCATGGACTTCCGGTTGTTCCACGAACGTCGCGGGCAGGCTTTTTCTGAGCTTGTCGAATCAATGGGCTGTAGAGGTGTTTTTTTAAGACCTTTAATGCCTTGGACACTCCTAAATTCTTAGGAATTTATGAGGGAGAGATACAGCTGTCGGGTAGAGCCACTTGTGTAGCCCCCCAGAAGGATTTATAGCCTCTAGGGTGCGGGCAAGGAGAGCCCCCCTTTGCAGCTGTTGTATGCTCCGGTCTTTTGAGATCCTCCGTTAATGATTTAGTGGAGCAAGACGCCGGGAACAGCTTTTAACTCCGAGCATCCCAAGAAGGAAACCACTTGCAAGTATTTTAAGTTTTAAGTTTGAAAAAAAAATTCTTAAAAAGAACGCTATTGCTGAATTTGAAAGGCGTGGGCTTAGAACAAAGGATTCAAAATGGCGTTAATTTATAGTTGAAAACCGACTTTTCTTTCTACTCAGATAGACATAAATCCTTTTCAAGGATTGATTTATTTTTGTTAACACCGGATCTACTTCCTAAAGCTAAGAAAACCAAGATATTCTCCAGGACACTTACTGACCATAGCCCGGTGTGGTTACAAATTGAGTTAGGGAAGAGGCCAAGAAGGTCTTGGAGAGTAAATGAAAATTTATTTAGATACGAAAAAAATGTTGATGAACTTTAAAAACACATGAAGGAATTTTTCAGTTTTAATATGAATAAGGGTACTCCCATTGAAACAGTTTGGGATGCAAGTAAAGCTTACATGCGTGGGGTCCTGATACATATGAATTTCAAACATAAACAAATTAGACAGAAAAGGAGAATGGAACTGGAAGATGAAATAAAAAGCAAGGAACAGCTGCTTATAACAATCCCGAAAGACGAGGTGCTCCAGATGGCGCTAAAGCTGTTGAAAGATCAATTTCAAATGCTTATAGCTGAACAAACAGCAACTAACTTACAATTTGCTAAACATAATACTTTTGCTAATGCTAACAAACCTGGTAGATGGTTGGCTTATACCTTGAGAAAGAATACGAATGATAGAATTATTGATAGAATCGAGTATGGAGGGAAAACGGTATATCAACAAGACTTGATTAAAAAATCATTTGTGGACTATTATGCTAAGTTATATGTACAGGATAATATACAGAACAAGTCAGTAGATGACTTTTTGGAAGGAAAAAGGGTTACTAAAATACCCGTGCTTCAAAAGGCAAATTTGGAACGTCTGATAACTGCTGATGAGATTACTTTAGCTATAAATCAACTTAAACTAGCTAAGGCTCCAGGGACCGATGGTTTGACTGTAATGTACTATAAAACGTTACAACTGGAAATGATTGAATATCTTACACAACTATTTTGTAATATACAGCAAGGAGGTAAAATACCCTCCTCATGGAAAGCGGCTTTTATATCATTGATACCCAAAGACAAAGAGGGCCCTAAGAAACCAGAGGATTACAGACCGATATCTCTTCTGAACACAGATTATGAAATATTTGCTAAGGTACTAGCCAACAGATTGATGCCGGTTATCCAAGAGATTATTCATCATGATCAAGCAGGATTTATTGAAGGCAGACACATGAAGGAGAATGTAAGGCAACTCATAGATTTAATTGACTATCTTGATAAGAATAAGCAGATCTCTGCAGTGCTGGTCTTACTTGGATGCAGAGAAGGCCTTTGATCGAGTGAATTGGAATTTTCTAACCAAGACTTTGGAAAAGATGGATATGGGACCACGATTTTGGCAGGCGATTGGAGCAATCTATCAGCAACAAAATGCACAACTTATTATTAATGGAAATTTGTCAACAACTTTTGAGGTACAAAAAGGCACAAGACAAGGTTGCCCATTATCCCCATTGTTATTTATTTTAACTTTGGAAGTCTTGTTGAACGCAATTCGGGACTCAAAATCCTTAGATGGCATAGCTGTCAGGCAAAAGGAATACAGAACTAGAGCATTTGCCGACGATCTGGTTGTTACCCTTTCACATCCTTTGAACTCAATAATCCAGATGAAAAATATCATAGCAGAATTTGGCATGGTGTCCGGGTTTGATGGTTAAAAACATGACAGAGATTCAAAGAAAGAGACTTGTAAGTTTAGCAGGTTTTGAAATAGTCTCCAAGGTCAAATATTTAGGCATACAAATCGCAGAATCAAACACAAAACTTTTCCTAAATAATTATGAAGTGTTGTGGCAAAAGATACAGAAAGTTCTTCAAGTGTGGAAAAAGTTACAATTATCTTTGCTTGGAAGGATTTCAGCAATTAAAATGAACATTCTACCTAGATTCATCTTTTTATTCCAGATGATACCGGTGCTTAAATCAGATAAAACTTCGTTAAAATGGCAAGCAACATTAAATAAATTTGTTTGGAAGGAGAAAAAACCGAGAGTAAAGATGAAGATTATGCAAGATACTCATGAAAGAGGTGGTCTTAGACTCCCAAACCTCCGATTGTATTATGAAGCTGCGGTATTGACGCATGTAGCAGATTGGTTTGGGAAAATAAAAACGGAACTGTTGAATATAGAAGGTCATGATCTTGTTCTGGGATGGCATGCATATCTTTTTTATGAAGATAGGGTGGATAAAGTGTTTAACAATCATGTTCTCCGAAGTGCCTTGATGAGAATATGGAAGAAGCACCGGCCCAATTGAGATTATAAAATACCGCTTTGGTTGGATCTTGCAGACACCATGGGGATTACGAATACTAAATCACTCGGTGGTTGTTTATACAAAGATGTGCTTATTGCTGATGGGGACGAATGGAAGTTAAAAACTTTGGAACAACTGTTGGAAGAAGGAATTACTTTAAATTGGTTACATTATATACAGCTACAGAAGAGATGGGAAGAAGATCGTAGGGTCGGTTTTATGGATAAAGAAGTGGAACTGATCAAGCAGATAAAAGAGACTGGCCCAAAACAGGTTAAAAGAATATATAATGTACTGTTAGAAAGAGATTCAGAAAGTGAATTGGTTAAGGATTGTATGATTAAATGGGCTCAGAATTTTGGTGAAGCAGTTATGTTGGACACGTGGGAAAAAATATGGGTTCAGAATGTTAAATTTACACAGTCACAGAATTTAAGGGAGAACTTTTATAAAATGTTTTACAGATGGTATTTAGATCCTAAAAAATTATCATGCATGTACCCAAATGTTCAACCAAAATGTTGGAGATGCGGGTGCCTAGATGCTACCTTTTTTCATGTATGGTGGACTTGCAACAAGGTTAAAGCTTTTTGGATAAAAATATGGTGGGTTATGCAAAATGTATTTAAGAAAAGAATACAATTTACTCCGCAAATGTTTTTACTGGGTATAACTAAGGACTTTACTAAAGGGGAAACAAAACTAGTTTTGTATATGGTTACAGCAGCTAGGTTGTTGATTGCGTAACATTGGAAAAAAGATTTTTTACCGACAATTGATCAATGGATTCAGAAAGTGGCGGGGTTCGCCGAAATGGCAAAAATTTCAGCTTTCCTAAAAGCTCAGAAGCAGGAGAATTATACACAGGAATGGGTAAAATGGATTGATTACATACAAAATAAATACTAGACTAGGAAGTACTATGTAGCCTTTAGGTAAGAATGTTTAGACTGATAGATGAGCAGAGTACATAATACATGGGATGCTTGGAATTGTTAGAGAGGTGTATAGTGGAAGTCAGGGGGGTGGGCTTGAGTGGGAGGTGGGGGAGGGTTAGGGTGTAGGGTGGGGTAATATATATGCATAATTAACCTAGAAGATGGGATTAATGAGATATTGTTACTTTAAGAGAAATTTATATCATGATTTATATATGTTCAATTAACTTAGAAGATGGGATTAATGGGCTATTGCTACTCTAAGAGAAACTTATATTATGATTGTTGGGAGGTGAGGGGGTACAATATCTGAATGAATAATTTACCTTAAGATGGAGGGAGGGGAGGGGGTGGAGTATTTGGTATAATATTTGAATGAGAATTTTTTTTAAGTTGGGGGGAGGGGAGGGGGTATAATATTTGTATGTGATTTACATTATATGGCGGGGGGGTAAAAAGGGGGGAAAATGTGTTTGTATAAAACTTTTTCAATAAAAAAAAAGATGATCCATAAACTCTTTGAAAACAACAGATTGATTCCCTGAAAGCATCGGTTGATCAAGAAGAAATCTTTCAGGCTAATCTTCTCCCTTGTAATCCTGATGGAAAACACCTCCAGATGTGCTAATTCTGCTTTATTGTAATGTGACTTTAAAAAAATTTAAAATATGAAAGAACAAATCTCCCACCAACACTTTTTTCAGCCTGAAAAGTTAGGGAGGATCCTGTCTGAGTTTCTTTCTCTCCCATTATGCAGCTGCAGGATTCTCCCCTCTTATCTGATCCTTCCCTAGGCAGCCTCTCTTCTCCTTATCCCAAAAGTCATTCCCACATATTATTACACTTTCTGAATGGATTATGGGAACAGGTGATAGAACTGGATTTCAATAAAGGACTCACAAAGAATTTTGTGAATTTTGTGGAAACTTGAGGGGTGGTATGATAACTAAATGGATAAAAACTGTCTTCAAAATGTTACTCAAATAATTTTTAACCAATTTTAATCTTTCCTATGAAACCTGAAGGTGATGGATTATAATTTGCCATTGGTCATCAATTTTTCTGTTATTAATACGGTAATTAATACAAACTTACTGTTCTATATTGCGGAGAACATAGGTGGACAAACGGAGGCGAGCCAGGACTTAACAAAATGCTTACAGTTTATTGCTAACAGGTTGCCAACGCGGCAATTCACATTTCGTGCGTTTAGCTAACAGGCAACAGCTGAGCTCTGCTTTGACAGCCTTTATATATGCCGGCTGTCAAGCAGCCAGCCAATCAGCGTTTAGCACAGCGCCCCCTAGTGAAACGGACCAGAGGGAAAACTTGTGATACATAACACTCCTTCACACTTAGAGCGCGCATGCGTAGTCTTGCAAATACCCCGGCCTGCGACGGACCTGCCCTGATCTCCGCAGAGTGACTTCCGCTTCGTGGTTAGTGGCCGTGGTTCTCAAAGACTCGGGCCTTTCCCTGTCTGACTCTATCACCGCTGGAAGTTCATGGGGAAGATCAGGTAAGTCTCTAGATTTTTCTACTCTACTTCGAGACCGCTCTGGGGAGGTAGACCGGGAACGAGGCGTTTGCGCATTTTCGGAAACTAGGCCCTGTTGCTCCCCTGCCGTGTTTGATTCCCCTTGCCGATTCCGTAGCTGATTGATATGGCGTCTCCATACTCGGCCATCCTCTAACTCTATTAAGTAAGAGCAAGGGCCAGTAATTTTCCTAACAATTCCCTGGACCCAAAGTGGGTGCCCAGCGTAATTTCGGGCATAAACTGTGGCGGTTAATGGAAAACACTTTATCTGACAGTGTGAGTCCAGAGGCTTTGATGGGGCATACTCCGGATGAAGCCTGTCAAGTGTAGTTCTAATTTGTTGACCCATTAATAACTCAGCAGGGCTTTTATTTGTTGTGGCGCATGGGGTGGCATGCTGCCAAAATAGATACGTGTCTATGTCCTCCTGCCAGTTGAGCGGCCCAAACCTAGCCAGCGCTTCTTTCGCTGATCTGACAGCGTGTTCCGCTAGGCCATTGGCCGCCGGGTTGAAGGGGGCTACAAACGCATGTCGGATCCCCAGCTTGGTAAAGAACTTGTCTAGTAAAGTAGCAGTAAATTGGGGCCCATTATCTGACACTACTAGATCAGGTTACCCATGGGTGGAAAATACCCTCCTTAATACCTTAATAATGGCAGGGGGAGTGGTGTTAGACAATAATGCAATTTCAACCCACTTAGAATAAGCATCAACAATAACAATAAAAGTCTGGCCCTTTACTGGGCCTGCTAAGTCCATATAGATCCTGGACCATGGAGCTCTTGGCTGCTCCCAATTTTGGATGGGAGCTCTGGGACCGGCAGGTCGGGACTCCTGGCACTTCGAGCAGCCAGAGACCCACCGTGCAATGTCCTGGTCCATGCCTGGCCACCAAGCGTAGCTGCGGCCCAGCGACTTCATTCTGACGATGCCGGGGTGGCCTTCATGGAGGGTAGTCAACACCGCGTCTCGCAGGGAGGCAGGAACGACCACACGGCTACCCCACAGGAGGCACCCTTGCTGGGTTGAGAGTTCGTGTTGTCTGGTCAAAAAGGGTTGCCACTCGGTGCCTGGTGGTTTGGATGGCCATCCTCATTCAGTCCAAGCCAGCACCCTGGAGAGTAGTTTGTCTCGTCATGTGTGTGTGGCCACGTCCGCTGCTGTAATGGGTAACTGCATCTCGTCGATCAATAGAACCTCAGAGGCAGGCGCAGGATCCTGAACAGCGATGGGCAATGGGCATCTGCTCAAGGCGTCAGCATGGCAAATGTGCTTCCTGGGTCGGTGATGCAGAGTGTAGTTGTAGGCGGCCAGGAACACTGTCCATCTCGTGAACCTGGGAGACAGAATCTGGGGCGTCTGTTTGTCCCCAGCGATGATGTCCAACAGGGGCTTGTGATCCGTCACTATATGGAAGTGGTGGCCGTAAAGATACGAGTGGAAACGCTTCACCCCAGCCACTATAGCCAATGCTTCCCGATCGAGTTGGCTATAGTTTCTTTTGGGTGAAGACAGGGTGCGGGAGAAAAACGCCACCGGTGCTTCTAGCCCGGACTGCAGACAGTGACTTAAAACTGCTCCGACCCCATAGGGAGACGCGTCACAAGTCAGGATCACCGGGAGGGACTCACTGTACTGGTGCAAAACAGTCTCAGAGGTTAAAAACTTCTTGACATTTTCAAAAGCTGTGGCTTCCTTTTTCCCCCAAAACCATTTAGCTGATCGGTCTAACAATCTGTGGAGGGGCTCCACCACAGACGCCTTGTGAGGCAGAAAAATATTGTAAAAATTGAGCAGACCCAAAAAGGCTTGAAGCTCGGCTTTGTTTGTCGGTGGGGGGGGGGCTGGTTAATTGCCCGCACCTTCTCAGGGGTCAGATGGATCCCTTTTTTATCTACTAAAAATCCCAAAAATTCAACTTGGGGAACTGCAATTTGGCACTTGGTAGTCTTCAGTTTTAAACCAGCACCACGGAAACGCTGAAGTACAGTTCGCAAACGGGCCATAAGGTGTGACAGGGAACGGGCTGATACCAGGACATTGTCAAAATAAGGCACGACACCTGGTATCCCTTGTAGAAGCCTTTCCATCAAGTTTTGAAATAGCTCAGGCGCTACGCTGACCCCAAACTGTAAGCGGTTGCACTTGAACGCGCCCCTATGGGTGACTATTGTCTGGGCTTCAGCAGTTGCCTCATCCACAGGCAACTGCTGATACGCCTGAGCCAGATCGAGCTTTGCAAATATGGTTCCCTGACCCAGAGAGTGCAGCAAATGCTGCACCACTGGCAAAGGGTATGTGCTCTGTTGCAATGCGCGGTTGAGCGTGCATTTAAAGTCCCCACAGATGCTCACAGACCCACCATGCTTCACTGGTATGACAATGGGAGTTTCCCAACGGGCATGGTCAATAGGTTCTAACACTCCCTGGGCCAATAGCTTGTCCAATTCGGCATCTACTTTGGGTTTTAAAGCAAAAGGCACTCTGCATGGCTTAAGACGCTGTGGTGGTACCTGGGGGTCTAAATTGAATGAAATAGGAGTGCCAGTGTATTTCCCTAACCCGTCCCCAAAAACTTCGGGAAATTCCTTAATCAATATGTCAAGGTGTGGAGTGGTCTGAATCTGATCTATGCCGGTTATTGCTAGACCCAGGGCTTCAAACCACTCCAGCCCTAACAAGCTTGGCCTGGGACCCCTGACTACAATAAGAGGGAGCCTCTTGTGATACTGCTTAAATGACACTTTACAAGAAAATTTCCCCAGCACAGGAATGGGGTTTACCTGAAAATCCCTTAGCTTCAATGGGCATGGGGTTAATCTTGCTTGGGAGATGTCTGGCACTAGTCTCTTAATTCCTGCCCACGATATGATAGACACTGCTGATCCAGTATCTACCTCCATCTGGCAGGGTTTGCCCTCTAGCTTAACTGTGAGGAAAATTTTTCCTCTCGGGGCATGGATGATCTGATCTACTTCAGACTCATCTCTGTCCTCACTGACTGTAAAACAGGAGTCCTGTTTCCTGGAGCCTGTGCTCCTGCTTAAATTAGAGGGTTTTCTGAACCCCTGGTTGGTGTTGGGAGAGTTCCCTTCTAAGGCGCTGGCACAAGGCGCAGCTGCCCTACAAACTCTTGCCAAATGGCCCCTTTTTCCACAACGGAGGCAGGACGCGTTTTTGAAATGGCAGTCCGCCCTATCGTGCTTACCCCCACACCCAGGGCAATTTGTTCGGGATATAGCCTTACCCGGTCGCCCCTTAAGTTGCTCACCACGTAGGCGATGTATTTCATCATTTCCGATGGCCCCGGTGTCATCGAGGATGTCGTCATGGTGAACCTCAATGGTCTTGTCCGTGGGCAGAGGCTTTGCGAATTTCTGGATTTCTTCTGTGGATTTATTTGACAGCTCTACAGCCCTGGCTTCGTCAAGGGCTGTTTGTAAGTCGAGTTCAGGTTTGGCCAGCAGGCGGCACTGTATACGGAGGTCCCTAACACCCCCCACAATCTGATCTGTCAGGACTTCATCTAAGTCTTTAAATCTACAATGAACAGCTGTGGCTCGTAAAGCAGCCACATAGTCGTTTATAGACTCTCCTTCCTGTTGAACCCTGCGGTAAAAAGCAAATCTACGTATTGTACGGGAGAGCGCCGGGGCATAATGATTTTTTTAATTTGGTCATTAATACGTCCCAGGTTACCTCGTGAACAGAGTGTGGGGCAACTAGGGTCTCTGCCAAATTAAACATCTCCGTACTACATAAATTTAAAAAACATGCCTTTTTCCGCTGTTCAGTTAAATCTGTAAAGCCGTTGGCTTCTAAAAAACACTCAAAACGTGAAATGTACGAAGCCCAAGTCTCTGTGGTCACGTTGAAAGTGGCTAACGTATTCATCGATGCCATTTCTGAGGTAAATTCGTCCCTTGATTGATAACCAGAGGTAGCCTTCGTAGGCAAGTGACTTACTCGACCTCTCGTCAAGTGATCCCCTGAGGGAATTCAGCTCTTAGTGACTCAGCTCGTGGTTAGTGAATTCACAGCTCTGCCTGGGCTCCTCCTAAAAATCCCATCCTCGTCACCAAATGTGCTATCTTGCGGAGAACATAGGTGGACAAACGGAGGCGAGCCAGGACTTAACAAAATGCTAACAGTTTATTGCTAACAGGTTGCCAATGCGGCAATTCACATTTCGCGCGTTTAGCTAACAGGCAACAGCTGAGCTCTGCTTTGACAGCCTTTATATATGCCGGCTGTCAAGCAGCCAGCCAATCAGCGTTTAGCACAGCGCCCCCTAGTGAAACGGACCAGAAGGAAAACTTGTGATACATAACACTTACAGTAAGCCAATTTGATGTGATTTAAAGAATATAAAATGTTTCAACTTAGAAGCTTTATTTGAAACTTTATTTTAAATTTCATTTAAAAAGTTTGATAAAATAACAATGGTTTTAAATCAACTTAAAGACAATAATCAGAAGCAAGCAACAATGGATAGATTGGATGGATGGACTGGAATTTAATTTGCTGCTGGCATCCCTGAAGGAGGAGTCTGGTTTGAAGGGAGGCTGCTTGGAGATGGCTGGAGAGGCCATGGACCCTGAAGACTCAAAGTGGACAGAACGGAGGACTGATGAAATGGATTCTTTCAAGAAGATTGAGGGAGATTGGGGAATGGACCTGCCATATTTAACTGGAGAACAAGTCTTAAGAGCCGTTGTTTTTCCATTTACAGGAGGTCCTATGACTTTGGGGAATGGAAAGCAGTTGTTGGGAAAGATCCTAATTAAAATTAAGGAAATGTAGTATTATTAAGAATCAAACAAAGATGGAAGAGATCAAAGGAGCTGCTTTTAGCCTTGAGGAAAGACAACAAGGAGAAGGGCTGAAGATCAGGAGGAGTCTGGGAGCCCCTTTTCCAACTGACACAATCTCTTGGTTGGAGAAGGGAGGATACAGCCAATGGTGGGATTCAGCAAGTTCATGCCCCCCGGTAGTAAAAAATCTGCCTGGCCATGCCCTGCCCCACCACTACTTGCCTCACAGGCCTTGGCTGGTGCCTTAGAGTCATAGCTGCAGCTGCTCTTTGGCTCCCTGGCCTCAACCACGTGTCCATGCAGCCCAGCCTGTTTGCCTGCCTTTGCCTTGGCCTCCTGCTCATCTTGGTCTGCTCCCGAATGCCCACCTCAGGCTGCTCCCAACCACTCCAGCAGCGGCCATTCTTCACCTTTTCCCTCTTTCCTTTCCTTTCTCTTTTCCTTTTTCCTTCCCTTCCCATTTCTTCCATTTTTCATCCTTTCCTTCTTTCCCATTTCCTTTCCTTTCCCCCCCTTCCCTCCCTCCCTCCCTCCCTCCCCCTCCATTTCCTTCCTTCCTTCCATCCTTCCTTCCCTCCTTCCTGGGGGGTCTGAGGGAGAGTCAGGGGAGCCAACATCTGCTCTGATGGCAATTATGGCTAAAAGGCCTTTGGAAGCTGGGGCTACCCACTCCCCCTCCCCATTGCAGAAACTCCTCTTGATGCAGAATTGGGATCTTTCAGATCTTCTTCTCCTGCCCCTCCTCCTCCCCCCTGCACAGTCTCAGTTGCTGCTTGGAGGGGGGAGATTTCTGGTTTTGCAGGGCTGAGAGGAAAAGGGGAAGGTTGAACAGGCACTCCAAAGCTGCCCAACCCTTTGCATTTCTGCAGCCAAATTTTACCCCCAAACAGAGGACCCCTCCCCACTTGAATACTGCAGGGAAGAGCAAACTGGGCCCATAACTGGGCAGCGTGTTGGGGGAGAGGCTGCAGCATCCCCCCCTGGTGACCGGAAGAAGGGAGGAAAGTTTGGCCAGGTCCAACCAGGATGGGGGGTGGGGATTGACCAGCTCAGCCAACAGATTTCAATTATCCCTCCTGGCTCACCCAAGCCACTCCAATTTCCCCCCTGCCCAGAGGCGCCTCCGGCTAAAAGCCCCTCAGTGGACACCCCACGCACACGCCACCCCAACGCGGAGTTCAGAATGATGTTTCTCCCAAAGAAGTTCTGGAGAACCCAACCCCCCCCCCCCTGCTGCCCCTTCCAGAGCCCAGAAAACTCCCAGGCAAAGCAGCGCCGCCTTGCTCTCAGGAGTGTGGGGAGAGAATGGATGGGAGGAAAGAAAAACTTGGGGAAGAGGGAGGGAGATTCAGAGGAAATGGGGAGAGGCCCTCGCCCCATTTCCGCCTCCTCCCAGGTGGCCCACAAGGTTGAAAAGCTTCTGATTCCTCACTCTCACTCTCTTTTTCTTTCCCCCCTCTCTTTCCCTCTAACTCTCTCTCTCTCTCTCTCTCTCTCACTCTCTCTCTCTCTCTCTGACACACACACTCACACTCTTCTCCCTTCAAGTCCCCCTTCTCTGACTGCTCCAGAGAGAGAAGCTTGCCTGCGCAGAAGAGGCACCGATCGAAGCATGCCCCAGTAAGTTAATCAGCCGGGCTTTCCTGGGATGCGAGCGATGCTGCCGGCTGCTTGGAAAGAACTTCAGCCACCGGCCCACCACTAAAATCAAACAATGGGGCAAGGCGCAGAGCTGGTTGGAAGAGTGTGTGCATGTTTGTGTGTGTGTGTGTGTCTCTCTCTGTGTGTGTGTGTAAAATAGGCGGTTTCATCCAAAGGAGTTTTTGTTTCAAGTGGATCTCCTAGCTTTGGAAGGAGGAAAGGAAGGGGTAGAAAGAGAGAGAGAGAGACGAAAGAAAAGGAAAAAGAAAGAAAAGGAAAAGAAAGGAAAGGAGAGAGAGAAAGAAAGAGGGAGTTATGGAAGGAAGGGAAAGAAGGAAAGAGAAGGAGGGAGGAGGAAATGAATGAGATACAGTTGGATGGATGGGTCAATAGATACATGGAGGGAGGGAGGGAGGGAGGGAGGGAGGGAAAGAGTGAAAATGAGAGGAAGGACACAAACCATGGCTTCAGAAAACTCTTTCAGACAGCACAACAATGTTTGAAAGGGCTGGAAGGGATCTTGGAGGTCATTTTCTAGTCCAACCCCTGCTCTAGTAGGTTCAGAAGGGACCTTGGAAGCCATCTAGTCCAACCCCCTGCTCCAGCTGGAAACGTTATATCCTCTGGATTATTTTGGTGCCTCTAGCAGAGAGGAAAATTGCCAGAAGAGGGAAGGAGTTTACTAGGACAAGGCTGCCATGCAGAGGAAGGCAGAGACAGTCCTTGACTTATGACAATTGAGCCCAACATTTTGGTTGCTAAGCAAGAGCGTTGTTAAGTGAGCTTTGCCACATTTTACTCAATCCATGACATCTCTTGGCTCTAACAGTCATGTGCAGGCTAGGGAAGAACATCTGAAGGCCTGTGTAATGTTCTAATGTGCAGAAGTTATAGTTAAATGTGTTCCAGAAAGTGGACTCTGGGTGTGTTTTTCCAAACGCAATGTGAAGTTGAATGTTTATAGTTTTAGAAGAGCTGTGTGTGTGTGTGTGTGTGTGTACATACACATACAGCATATAAAGTAATCTTTATATAATCTTTTTGTGTGCCTATACCTTGTAATATGTATGTACACATATGGCATATATACATAGGATTAAATTGTTTATTTTGGATGTTCATTAGTAGTAAATAAATAGACAAGGAAATTGTATCTTGTTGACGCAAGGAGAGGCCAGGCAAGGTACCCCTTGATGTGAGTGATGTCAAGTTGGCTACACCCACCCAATCACATGACCAACAAGCCATACCACCCAGTCACATGACCACCAAGCCACACCCACCCACTCACAAGACCACCAAGCCATGCCCACCCAGTCACATGACCACTAAGCCACACCCACCCAGTCACAAGACCACCAAGCCATGCCCATAGAACCAGTAGTAAATAGATTTGAATGCCACCACTGAATACAAGCTTCTTCCAATAACTGACTCCTGTTACACACGAGTGTAAGATCCGCTCACTCTTATTCCAGAGTGTCAGACATGGAAAAAGTGAATTCAGTTACAAAAGAGGAGATTTTAACTGAATGAGAGAAAAATATGATAAAAGGATGAGCTGTTTTAGAGCTGAGCCAGTGAAGCAGAGAAGTTCAGTCTCCTCTTCATGGATCGTCTGAGAGCAAAGACTGAGCAGCCATCAGTCAGAGAAGCTTGAACTGGGATTCCTGCAGAGAGGAGGGGTTGGGCTAGATAGTCTCAGGATCTCCTCTTAATTTATAAAGGTTGTCATGCCACAACATGTACTGCATTTTTCGGAGTATAAGATGCACCCGAGTATAAGACGCACCAAGGTTTTGAAGAGGTAATTTTTTTAAAAAAAGTAGGTAGGTAGGTAGGTAGGTAGGTAGGGAGAGGGAGAGAAAGAGGGAGAAATCCAGTAGGTAGGTAGGGAGAGAGAGAGAGTAGTTAGGCAGGGAGGTACGGAGGTAGATAAACGGATAAAGAGAGAGAAATGGAGAGAGATATACAGATAGAGAAATACATTAGGTAGGTAGGTAGGTAGGTAGGTAGGTAGGTAGGTAGGTAGGTAGGTAGGTAGGTAGAGGGACAGAGAGAAATACAGTAGGTAGGTAGGGAGAGAGAGAATAGTTAGGGAGGTAGGGAGGTAGACAAATAGAGAGATAGAGAGATAGAGAAATACAGTAGGTATGTAGGGAGAGAGAGAGAGTAGGTAGGTAGGTAGGTAGATGTTTCCAGGTATATTTTTCCATGTGCTGGAGAAGGAAATCGCTGACAATCTGCAGCACCTAAGACTTTGTTTCTGCTGGCAAAGCACTTGATCAATGTAATTCTCATCAACCAGTTAAAGAGCTTTCCAAGAGGGAAAAAAGTTTTTACACTCTGCAAACCTCTCCAAAACAGCCGTTTTTGTGAAAATGCCCCCCCTCCTTTAAAAAAAGTCACGAATAGCCATGGGGGGGGGGGCTTCCAGAGTGCTCCTGGGGGGAAATGCTAAAAAAATGGTCGGTTTTTCACAAAAACAAGCCTATTTTTGGTCAAAGAAATTGCATGCATAGCCTTATGGAGGCTGGGGGGTCAAAAATGGTCCATTTTTTGCTCATTACTGCCCTCCCCAGTCCCCAGGAGCTCTCTGAAAGCTTCTATAAGGCTATGCATGGCCATTTTGGTGAAGGGGCGGGGCTTCGGGAGGCAAAAATGCTGTATTTGATGTATAAGACGCACCCAGATTTTCAGCCTCTTTTTTGAGGGGAAAAGGTGCGTTTTATATTCCGAAAATACGGTAACTGTTGTGCTGTTGTTGCTCTAGCCCCACCTAGTGGCCGGGGGCAGATAAGCCTCACTATAAGGTCTGAAGCTAGACTTCATTTTCTGTCAGACTTTGGAGAAGACAGAAGCAGCCGTTGTGACCGAGACCCCTGGTCATCCGGAGACGGCCTCCGTCCCTCACACGGAGCATCACTGGGGAGGTTCCAGCTGCTTCTTTGCTGGCTGTTAGTTAATGCTGCCTATCTAGTCTTTCTATTTGACTTCCACTCTTTGCATCTCCTCAGTTTCACCTGCCCTCTTCTCCCAATAAAGCATCCAGATCCACTCCAGGCTCACTTTCTGGCTACTCCCTCTCCCCCCCTCCCGGGCCCCTGCTGGCTCGAGCAGACTAACATTGAGAGCCAAGCAGCTGGGCCAAGAATCCCCCCCCATCCATCGGGGGGGGCCACATCCACCATGGAACAGATGAATGGAACTATCACCTATCCTTTACCACCATTTACCATTTACCATCTTTGCCTTTCCCCCTACCATCTGGGATATCTAATCATGGCTTGCTCTCCCCCCCCTTTCTCTCCAAGTTCTGAGTACCACCTGGACATTGAAAAAAACCTTCTGCCCTCCATTGAGACTCTAGCCCACTGGTTTTCAACTATTAACTTTTATATCATCTGCACCCCTACCTTATCGGGATGGTCAACAACCTACCAATTTACTCGAGGACAGACCTGCTTCGCCTGCGGGAGGCCCCTCTCTCGCAGGTATGGCCCTTGGCTCTCTCAAGGGCCAGCCTTGATGACGGGTTCGTGAACCCCGAGAGGTGGAAGAAGAGGAAGCTGAGGGGCTTTTTAGTAAAATGTTTTATACTGTTTTTAGGGGGTCCCAGGGTGGGGGGGAGGGTTAATCAGACCGGGAGGACGGCCAGAGCCGGACAGACGGGTGAGTCCAGGAAGGACGGGGATGCGGTGGAGGGGGGGAATATAAAGGTCACGAAAGCAGAGGGTTGTCCTATTACAACGGTCGCGGGGAGGAGGGGATGCGAGGACAGGATAAGATCCCAAGGTCGGTTGGGAGACCGCGGCTGCTGGTTACGCCCAGTCGCTTGTACCAACCCCTGCAGCCTAGGTGGACAGGTGCTACAGAGCCAGGGCCTGCGGCTGATGCTTTGCAACGCAAGGTCTGTCATCAACAAGGCCCCCCTCATTAATGAGTTGATCTCAGAGGGGGAGCTAGACCTTGCAGGGATAACGGAGACCTGGTTGGGCCACGAGGGTGGTTTACCCCTCGTGGAAATGTGCCCACCGGGTTTTCGAGCATTCCATCAGCCTCGGGCCCTGGGTAAGGGTGGTGGGGTGGCGGTGGTTATGCGGGAATGTTTAGAGCCGAGGGAGTTCACTGTTCCTCAGATACCCGGGTGTGAGTCCCTTGGTGTGAGTTGGGGCCCAGGGAGGCAGTGGGGCTTGCTGATTGTATACTTGGCTCCTCGCTATGCATCAGCAGCCCTGCCCGAGCTCCTCGAGCTAATCTCAGCAACGGCAGTTGAGACTCCCAGACTTCTGGTCATGGGGGACTTCAACTTGCCGTCAACGGTAGCGGCTTCCGAGGTGGCTCGGGAGTTCATGGCTTCCATGACGGCCATGGACCTGACCCAATTAGTGCAGGGCCCCACTCACGAAGGGGGCCACACACTGGACCTCATTTTTGTATCTGAACAGTGGACGAGTGATCTGGGAATAGGGGATTTAGTTATCACGCCCCTGTCATGGTCAGACCACTCATCCCTCCGGCTGGACTTCCCTGGCGCTATCCCCCACCGCGAGGAGGCGGAACCAGACTCTATAAACTGGTACCGCCCCAGGCACCTAATGGAATCTGATAGATTCCTGACGGAGCTTGGGCCAATACCTGTAGTCTTGTCCCGCTCCCGTTCCGAGGACCTAGTGACTGCCTGGAATAGGGCGACGACTGAGGCCTTGGACCGGGTTGCGCCGTTGCGACCTCTCCTGCGGCATCGACCCACCCGGGCTCCTTGGTTCACTGAGGAGCTCAGGGTGATGAAGCGCCACAGGAGACGTCTAGAGAGCAGGTGGAGATCCTCGCGCTCCGAATCTGACCGAACACAGGTAAGAGCCTATTTGCGGACTTACCTTGTGGCAATAAGAGCGGCCAAACGTAGACATTGTGCTGCTCTTATTGCGTCCGCGGATAACCGCCCTGCCGCCCTGTTTAGGGTGACTCGCTCCCTCTTATCGCAGGGGGCGCGGGAGACACCCTTACAGGGTAGAGCAGAGGAGTTTGGGGAATATCTTCAGGACAAAATCGATCAGATCCGGAGCGGGTGGACCTCCGTCAGTGGACCAGACGAGCCGCCAACAGCGAGTCTTGAGGGACCATTCTGGGAGGAGTTTGACTCTGTTGCCCCCGAGGATTTGGACAGGCTGCGTGGACGGCTGCGACCCACCACTTGTTTAATGGACCCGTGCCCCTCCTGGCTGGTACTGGCAGCCTGGGAGGTGACACGAGGCTGGCTCCTGGGCCTGGTGAGCGCCTCACTGAGTGAGGGATACTTACCAACCGCCTTGAAAGAGGCGGTGGTGAGACCCTTGCTCAAGAGGCCTGCGCTCGACCCAATGGAGCTAGCTAACTATCGTCCAGTCTCCAACCTCCCCTTTTTGGCGAAGGTTGTCGAGAATGTGGTGGCGCAGCAGCTCCCACGACACCTAGATGAATCCAACTATCTAGACCCACGCCAGTCCGGCTTCCGACCCGGGCACAGCACTGAGACAGCCTTGGTCACGTTGGTTGATGATCTCTGGAGGGCCAGAGATAGGGGTTGCTCCTCTATCCTGGTCCTATTAGACCTCTCGGCGGCTTTTGATACCATCGACCATGGTATCCTATTGCGCCGGTTGGAGGGGATGGGAGTCGGAGGCACCGTTTTGCGGTGGTTCGGCTCCTACCTCTCCGACCGGAAGCAATGTGTGTTGACAGGGGGGCAGAGATCGTCCCTGAGGCCACTCACTTGTGGGGTGCCACAGGGGTCGGTCCTCTCGCCTCTCCTGTTCAACGCATATGTGAAGCGGCTGGGTGAGATCATCCGTGGTTTTGGGGTTGAGTACCATCTTTACGCTGATGATACTCAGCTGTATATTTCAACCCCAAACCACCCCAACGAGGCTGTCGAAGTGATGTCCCGGTGTTTGGAAGTCGTCGGGGTCTGGATGGGGGACAACAGACTTAAACTCAACCCCTCCAAGACCGAGTGGCTGTGGTTACCGGCGCCTCGGTTCAGCCAGCTGACTCCATCGCTGGCCATAGGGGGCGAACAATTGTCCCGTGTGGAGCGGGCGCGCAATTTGGGCGTCCTCCTTGATGCCCGGCTGTCAATGGAGGACCATGTGGCAGCCGTGGCAAGGGGGGCGTTCCACCAGGTTCGCCTGGTGCACCAATTGCGCCCCCTACTGGACCGGAGTGCCCTGCGCACGGCCACTCATGCGCTGGTGACGTCTCGCCTGGACTACTGCAATGCTCTCTACATGGGGCTTCCCTTGGGACGCATCCGGAGACTGCAGCTAGTTCAGAACGCAGCCGCGCGGGTTATTATGGGAAGTACACGTTACTCCCACGTAACACCTCTCCTGCGCGAGCTGCACTGGCTACCTGTGGCCTTTCGGGTGCGTTTCAAGGTATTGATCACCATCTTTAAAGCGCTCCATGGCAGTGGACCTAGTTACCTGCAGGATCGCATCCTACCACACACGTCCCTGCGACCTATCCGCTCACACAGAGAGGGGCTCCTCCTGGTGCCGTCTGCTAGTCAATGCCAGCGGGCGACACCTAGGAGTAGATCCTTCTCTGTGATGGGCCCAACCCTCTGGAATGACCTCCCCCCTGACATTCGAACTACCACCGACCTCCGTTCCTTCCGGCAAAAGTTAAAGACTCACCTATTTCAATCAGCTGGCCTGGCACTTTCTTAGTTTTACCTCCCGGGGATTTATTCATTTTAATTGGGTTTGGGGTTTTAATAAGTTTTTAATGTACTATATTTAATATTTATTATTCTATATACAGTCTTGCAACCTCCTCCACCTACGTATTTAATTATTTAACTGTTTTTGTATGTATTTTATAACGTATTTTAGTGACTGTACACCGCCCCGAGTCCCTTTCGGGAGAGGGGGCGGTCTATAAATATGAATAATAAATAAAAATAAATAACTTTCATTGGAGGAGAATAGGGGGGCTTAGCTGCCTGTCCAGCTGCACACAGACCCACCTGCAATGGGGACGGAAGAAAGCTGGAATTCCACCAGGCTAATCACAAACCCACAAGTACGGGAATTTATTTTAAAAAGAATACAGCATTTTCTAATTACCAGTGCTTAATATCAAAATGCCATGGTATCTACTCTTGGAACCATTAATTCCCTGAATAATTAAATTGGCCAGATGTGTTGAGATGGTTCCCCTCCTTCTCCTCTGGATTCCTTTTCCAAAGGATCTAAGATTAATGGATCCATATCTGGACCCCCATACCTGCCATGGCTGCAGCCTTGGAGACCCCAAGATCTTTTCATCCTCCTTCCTTCCCCTCCTCGATCTGGAAGAATAGGCAGCATTCAGGGCCCTGGCCAGAGTCTTTATGAGGCTGTAAGGTTGGTAGACATTTTGGACCCTTAATCTGTCCCTTTTCCTCTGGGTCTCCAGTGGGGCTTTCTGGGTGCATCTTCTGCGGCCTTTGACAGAAAAGACATTCTTTGAAAGAGAACAATGAAAATAATGATCTTGAAACTTTACTTCCACAAAGAAATGGGGTTTAAAGGCAGAATCTTTTGGCCTTTGTTTTCGCAAATAACTAAAGTTCCAAAGACTATGGATGTATTTGAGAAGTCTGCGCTTGTTTATTATGTACCCTGTAAAATTTGTGAGGATCCAGACTTTCCCCTCAATGGGTCCTGGGAGACGCATAAGTGTTAAATGGAAAGGAAGAATTCTCCCCCAAATGGGATCATGTTCTATGAAGTGAACAAAGACATTGACTTGTCTCCACTTAGAGAGGGAATCCCTGAGGTATGCAGTATATCCAGTCTTTGAGAATAGTTGTGATATAACCACACAAATTCCATTCCTGACAAGCACAGGAGGGAAAATCCTCATGAAATTCTCTCCCTTTTCTGTGTCTGAAGCAAAGAGGCCAATCAGGGTCCATCTGAAATGGAGGAGCAGCTGGACAATTGCTGGGTACTGGATTCCTTCTTTGGGGAGCATCCGGTGGAAAAAGGGGAATCGACTTTTATCACTCAGAGCCTCTGAAGCTGTTAAATAATTGATCTGAAAAAGGAATTGAAAGGATTAAAGCCGTGATGGGGAACCTGTGGCATGCAGAGCATCCTCTCCTGGCACGCCAGCCACCCCAGCCCACCTCCACTAGCATCCACATGCAGGCGCACCTCCTGCCGGCCAGCTGGTTTTCGGGCCTTTGTGGAGGGCCAGGGCGGGGGACACGTGCATATGCAGTGGGGGGGGGGGCAGGCGGGCTGGAAGTGATTGTGAATGGCCTCCTCCCCCCCAGTGCTTCCTGGCTCAGTTGGAGGCTTCCTTCAGCCTTCAAACAGCTGCAGGGGTTTTTTTTGGGTGGGGGTTGCTTCCAGGTTGGTGCAGGAGGCTTTCCAGGGCCAAAATGGAGCGTGGAAAGCACAGGGTCCCCCCCCCCCCGTTATTTCCGAATTGTGAGCTCTTAGGAAAGTATCCCCTCCTTGTGGGTTTCTAACAGTGGTGGGTTTCAAACATTTTTAGAACCTCTTCTGTAGGTGTGGGAATGGCTTACTTTAAAGAGTTGTGGGTGGGTACTATATTTACAGTCTTGTATTCCCTTCAGTACTTTGTTTGGAACAGAATCCAAAGTACCATGCAGTCCTAGCATTTGTACTAAAGCTAGGCAAGTTATTTTACAGGGCTCTGAGCCCTCCTCCAGATCTGGTCAATGAAGCAGATGTTCCAAAGTACTCCCACAACTTTCCAATGCTTTGAAATCCCACCAAATGATTTAGACTGGCCTATTTCACACTTTCTTCTATATGGCAATTTGGGTGGTTTTACAGATGGTTCACAGCTGGTCTATTTCCCAAGTACTCAGAGGGCCAAGAACTGCCTTTCCTAGATTGCAGCTTTAGCTTCCTTGAATGTTAACACACCTTCAGGCCATTCAAATATAGACTAGCTTTAGATCCTGGAACCGTATCACATGCTTTATATATTAATATTATATTCAATGTAATCATTATTGCTAAAAAAAACCAGGCAGCAGTTAGAGTAGTTTGTAACAAAACATGGGCAATAAACAAGAAGTTGATTCACCACCACCACCCCTATTTTAGCTTCTTTCTGTCTTATCTAATATTTTCCTGCAATTCTTCCATAATCCAGACTACTAAAAAGAGTTCTACATAATTAGCCTTTTAAAATAAGCTTGATGTCCAACAGATTTTCTACTTATTAATATGAACAGGTTCTGGCCTGTTGCTTAAAAAAATAAATTCATCCCACAATCTACAGGAAAATGCAGTCTGTAAGTATAATTTCTTTTGTGCTACTACTAACATCACTACACATAAGCACCATACAAAAGGCTAATAAGATTATTTGCAGAACAATGTGCTCTCTCACACTTGCCATTGCTGTTTAAACCACTTTGTAGAGTATAATATACAATATACTGTGTATGTAGGCTTCCGGTGGCACCGTCGACGTTGGAAGACGCTCCCTAGGGAACGCCAGCCCCGCGACTGAGTTAAGCTGCTAGAACAGTGTAAATCAGCTGTCTAGCGGCTTGAAAACTCCCTCCTCGGGAAAAGAGAGGGGGTGAGCAGATGGCCGAGGATAGAGTTCCCCGGGATCCCCAGGAGAAATTCCATGGCATGAAAGGTGAGAGCTCCCCAGAAGCCCGACATAGCTCCTAGTCCGGGACCCTTCTGCTTTTGCAGAAATGAAACGTCACGAGCACCCCTGCTGTCAATGTTTAAATCTATATTTGAAAGATACACAGGCAGAGCAAAACAGGAGTGAATATAATTGTAAGTTAAAACTTTAATTGCGATGTAATATACTTCCCTCTGTGAAGACAAAAGGACTTAAAATGAAGATGGCGAATGAATAACAAAGGGTGTGTCGAAAGTGAAACTTAAAAGGGACAGCATTTGTTAACTGCCTGCTAACGATGTTAAAAGACTCAAGAGTTTAAGATCAAAGAAAACAGTATTAGTTAACAAAGCTGGGGGAATAGGTGGACTTTTTGGACTCAATTAACTGGCTGTTGAAAAGTTTGTTTGAATATCTGGAAATGGCTTCAAAACAAACAAAACACAGCGCTTCCAAGAGCGCTGGAAGTTCCCCAGCCCAGACAGAGAAATTACAATCTTTTTTACTCCCAGTAGAAACACAAACTCTGACACTTGAGGGTCTCCAAAATGTATTAAAGGTCCAAGCCATTGTTTTGGAGGAAAAAATTTCAAATGCTTTTAAAGACGTGTCTGAAGAAATGTCTGGAATTAAGGATTTAATCCAAACCCGTAATCAACAGATTAGGGAAGATATAGTAGATGCATTTAAGGGTTTACTTGGTTATGTAACATCTCTGGATGAGAAGGTGGAAGAAATTAATCAGTCTAATATCAAGTTGGAGAATAAAATTGAGGAGGCACAAAGCAAAATTGATAAATCAGAGGCAGAAGTTACAATGATACAATACAGAACAATGGAATTTGCTTTAAGAATAAGAGGTGAAAGAACATAACCAAGAAGATCTGAGAGATATTTTTGCTGAAGCTTTCGCTCAGTTAACTAGTGAGCCAAAGGTAGAGTGTGCCTGGCAGATCGATAAAATTTACCGTGTCAACTCATGGATTGCTAGACAGAGACAACTACCAAGAGATATTGAAATTTATTTTGTCACCAGGAAAACTAGGAATGAAATACTGCAAGCAACTTACAAAAATAAATTACAAGTGGCAGGACAAGATGTGGTAGTATTGAAGGAAATCCCCCCAAAAATGTTGAGATCCAGAAAGGATTACGCATTTTTAGTGGACGAATTTAGAAATCGCCAGATACAATATAGATGGGAGGCCCCAGCCGGATTGGTGGTGAATTTCCAAGGAGAAAGATATCGTCTTAACTCAGTTTGGAAAGCAAGAGATTTTTATAGCAATGTATTAAAGGCTGGATACCCCCCATCCCCAGGACCTAGAGGACGAAAAGAAGCAGGCAAGACCAGACAGCAAGATATCCATGCTCAAGCTCTGGACTTACCAGAGTCTTTCTAAGAAATTTGATGTGTACCTCCCTTGGAACATTGTGTGTTCTAGCATATGTTGAGTTTACTCTATAAACCAGGTACATGTCCCACCCCATCTGTTGTCTGTCTTTTTTAATAAATTCAGCCAATAAATTTGCCATAATATCCCTCAAATTTTCATCATCAGCCTCAATTACATTTTGAAACCTAAGGAAGAAGGACATTCATTCAAATTCCATTTTTATCTGGTGGTTCTCAAGTTCTTGATTTCCTTTCTGCACCCCCTTCACCTCTCTCCTCATCTCAGCCGTCCCCTCCTCCAAAAGTTCCAGTCTCTTTGAGTTTTGGATCACATGGTCTTTATTCTCTCTGAGCTGCTCATTCATTTCTTTCAATTGATTTTTTAATTCCTCCTGCCCCTTTAAGAGTTGTTCAAACATCTGTTGAAAGTCCACCTCAGAAGGCTTAGGCTGGAATAAAGAAGTTAGTGTCTGTTGTCCGCTGGGGCTGGACGTTGAGGATGTTGGGGCAGAGCCCGCAAATCCCGGCTTCCCCGGTGGTGGTCTTTTGGGTGGCATTGTGGTAATCAAAGCTCAGAGATGAAGATGTCATTACAGAGAAGAAGCAACTGGGGAGGTGGGTAGCCGAGAGAGATCGCGAGGCAGGGAGCCTAGGCAAATAGGGACCTAGGCAATAAAGCAATAAAGTCCTTTGTTCCAAGTCCAGGATAAAATGTAACACGAGACTTGTCTGAGTGCCACGGAGACAAAGACAAAATGCCAGCAACTTCTGTAGGTGGAGTCAAATTTCAAAGTACATGAAGACAACGGAAGTGTGCCATCTTGCCCTGCCAGCTCCGGGATCCAAAGGCAAAAGTTTTCAAAGATTTCAAAATAAAACAGATCATCACCTCATTTCACAATTGCAGTAAAGGAAGTCTGCTGTTTGCTACAAGGGTGATTCCATTCCAGGGCTCCCCCCACTCTTCTTGGGGCAGGGAGCAAAACAGTTTCAAGCCGCTTGTCCAAGGGGGGGGGAAATCCCCCTCCCTCCAATCACACTTCCCAGCCACAAGTTGAAAACCTTTCCAAAGAGCTGACAATCTTTTTATTTTCATTCAGTCATCAAAGGGAACGGGGGGAATGTCCATCTCACCGCACAGCAAATGCGTCCTTCAAATCTTGAGTTTCATCTGGCTGCCTCAACACGAAGACGCCGCGGCGCCTCCCCTCTTGCCTCCCGGTGCCTAGGGCGATGTGGGGCCCCCCGGCCGCCGACGACACAGAGGATCCCCCGCTACGCCGCCCCATCGTCAGGAGCCCCTCCAGGGCATCCTGTGCCCCCCTGATCAAAGGGGAGCCCACCAGGAGTGCGCGGGGCGAGCAAAGCTTGCCCGTCGCATACCGCAACCAGAACCGGACGCCTGGCAGTTCAATATGTTGATATCAGGTCAAGTAGCCACTAATCTGATACATGCCAAACATAATACTTTTTGTAATGCAAATAAACCAGGTAGATGGCTAGCATACATGTTAAGGAAAATACAAAAGTCTCGTACTATAGAGAAAGTAGAATACAAAGGCAAAGAAGTTTATCAACAGGATATGATTAAAAAGGCCTTCTCAGAATATTATACTAGATTGTACGCTGGTGATAAAATACAAGGTTTAGATATAGATAGATATCTGGAGAAAGAGAAAATCCCCTTAGTTACAGATGAACAAAGGGAAAGACTGAATCAACTTGTAACCACGGAGAAAATTCTCCTGGTAATTAAGCAATTAAAAATTGGGAAGGCCCAATGGATTGACAGCAGTTTATTATAAAAAGTTACAACTAGAAATGGCAGATCCTCTTAAGGAATTATTTAATAAAATTCAAATGGAAGGAAGGGTATCGCCATCTTGGAGAACAGCCTTATTTCCCTGATTCCAAAAGAAGATCAGGACCATACTCAGCCAAAAAACTATAGGCCTATTTCATTAATACAGATTATAAAATCTTTGCTAAAATATTAGCAAATAGGTTGATGTCAATTATACAACAAACGATTCATAATGATCAATCCGGTTTTATACAGGGGAGACAAATGAAAAGTAATGTTAGACAAATTGTTAATATATTGGAATATTTGGGGAAGAACAACCAAGTCCCCGCAGCGCTTTTATTTTTACACGCGGAGAAAGCATTTGATCGAGTGAATTGGCAATTTCTAATAAAAATAATACAAAAGATGCATTTTGGAGAGTATTCCACACAATCTATCAAGGCAATATACCAGAAACAGACAGCACAAATTATAGTTAATGGTAATTTAACAGAATCTTTCAAAATTGAAAAAGGAACAAGACAGGGGTGTCCTCGGTCTCCATTATTGTTTATCTTAACCTTGGAGTTATTGTTGAATAGAATAAGTGGGTCAGATGACCTACAGGGAATTAAAATTAGGCATTATGAATATAGAGTACGAGCATTTGCGGATGACTTGGTTGTAACTTTAACCCAACTGGGGAAATCAGCTATAGGCTTAATGAACACAATTAATCAATACGGTCAAGTATCTGGGTTTAAAATAAATCTAGGAAAAACAAAGATGATAGTTAAAAATATGACCACAAATCAAAAAGAAGAACTAGAAAGAGTAACAGGATGCGAGATAGTAGAAAAGGTTAAATATTTAGGAGTCTACATTACAACCTCAAATGGGAAATTATATAAGTATAATTATGAACCATTATGGCATAAAAGAGATGAATAAATGGAAAAAAACTACAATTGTCATTGTTGGGAAGGATAGCAGCAGCAAAAATGAATGTTTTGCCTAAGTTTCTATTTCTCTTTCAAATGATACCGATACTTTAAAAAGATGCAAATTTGGAAGAATGGCAGAAAGGTATTAATAACTTAGCGGGAAAGAAACCAAGAATAAAACTTAAAATAATGCAAGACATACGGGAAAGAGGAGGTTTGAAAATGCCCAATTTAAAATTATACTATGAAGCAGTAGCTTTATCAACAATTAGTGATTGGATTAATCTAACAGAGGATAGAATATTGAATATTGAGAGATATGATTTGGTATATGGTTGGCACGCTTATTTAATATATGATAAGAAGGTGGATAAGATTTTTAAAAGCCATATATTAAGGAATGCCCTATTGCAGGGGTGGCGAACACGCGGCTCACGAGCCGCATGCAGCTCCTGGCCAAAATAAATGAGGCTCTTTGCCTCTTATCATTATTTAGTATACTGTGGCTCGGATCGCGCGCTCCCTTTCGGAAGCTGGGGAGGTCCTTTGCAGGAAGCTAGAACGGGCTGCCTGCAAAGGACTTCCCCAGACTTGCTTTGAGGAGCACGGGGCGACTGAGGCTAGTTGTGAAGCCCCAAAGCCCCCACCGCCACCGGAAGAACTGCTGGCACCTCCTCCTCATCCTCCTCTAACAGGCAGCACTGCCGGATTTGCCGCCCGGCGCTGCGGCTGAGATGAAGCCGCCAAAGCTCCAGCCGGCATCTCCGCGCGTGGCAGCGGCGCCTCCCCTCCGCTCGGAGCAGCTGAGCTCAGTCAGCGCTGGGTTACCCCTGCCCCCTCCTCCTCCTCCGCCGTGCTTTTGAGGAGCCATGAGGCTGCAGGAGCCAGTAGGAAGGCGGGGGGGGGGAGCAGGGGAAAAAAAGCCTCATGGCTCCTCAGAAGCACGGAGGAGGGGGAGGGGGCAGAGGTAACCCAGCGCTGAGCTCAGGAGCAAATCTGGTGATTCTGTTGGAGGAGGAGGAGGAGGAGGAGGTAGCAGCAGTTATTCTGGTGGCAACTCGTACTCGTCGGCATCTTCAGCAGAAGCCCTGCCCACAATGAAGAAAGCAAAGATGGAGCAGATCCACGCAGATGACATCGCTGCAACATGACTGGAGGAAGAATTCTGGGAGTTGAAGTCCACAAGTGTTAAAGCTGTCAGGTTTGAAGACCCCTGGGGTTTTTTTTCCCTAAAGGGTTAGGGGTGCAAGGGTCTTGTAACTTGACAGCTTTAAGAGTTGCGTGCTTCAAATGCCAGAGTTTCTGAGCCAACATTTTGGTTGCTAAGCAGGAGCGTTGTTAAGTGATACTGATATTATATAACACTTTGAATTAAGCGGGTACCTTGAAGAAACATAACTTTGAGTTTCAAATAATACTGATTTCGTTGTTGTCTTAGGTGACATCTGTGAAAAAAATTCGGGTGCTCAGGCATGAAAATGTGCCGCTCAAACACTATACTTTTCTGCTCACATCGAAAAAAAATTAGAGGGAACATTGCTTCTGGGTCTGTTTTGGCAGGTCACTGCGTGGTGTGGCTCTCTGACTCTCACAGTTTAAAATTTTGGCTCTTTTTGTCGAACTTGTTCGCCACCCCTGCCCTATTGCATGTCTGGAAAAAATACCAATATAGGTTAAATGATAAGATACCTATATGGGAAGTACCCAGACACGCGATAGAGAATATAAGTATAGAACAAAAACAGGATGTAATTACATATAGAAAACTTCTTAATATATAGAGAGGTGTACTACAATTAAAGCCTTTGAATGCATTAAGAGAGGAAAGGGTAATTCAAACCTGGTTTCAGTATGGACAGTTACAAGCTAGATGGAAAAAAGATCAGACAATTGGTATCACGCAAAATGAGGATAGTCCGGTAAAACAAATTAGGGACCAGAGTCAAATGCACATAAAAAGGTTGTATAATATACTGATAGAAATAGATTCTGAAACAGAGTTAGTTAAAGACTGTATGATAAAATGGGCACAAAATTTCGAAGAACCAATAATGTTGGAAACATGGGAAAAGATTTGGGTAACAAATGTAAAATTTACGCAAGCTCAGAATTTGAGAGAAAATTTTTATAAGATGTTGTATAGATGGCATTTAGATCCCAAAAAATTAACTTGTATGTATCCGAATTTACAACCTAAATGTTGGAGATGTGATTGTGCTGATGCTACCGTATTATCATATATGGTGGACTTGCAAAAAAGTCAAAGCATTTTGGATAAAAATATGGGGGGTTATTCAAAATATATTTTAAAAAAGGATAAAGTTCACCCCCCCCCCAGTTGTTTTTGTTAGGTATAATTACAGACTGTACAGTTATAGAGACTAATTTAATTTTGAACTTAACGACGGCAGCAAGATTGTTGGTGGCGCAGTACTGGAAGAGGGAAGAATTGCCTACTATTCAAAAATGGATGCTAAAAGTAGTAAATCTAGCAGAGATGGCCAAAATTACAGCATATTTGAAGGACCATTCAGATGAGAAATACAAGTTGGAATGGAGAAGATGGATTGACTATATTCAAAATAAATATCGGACTAAAAAAATTCAATTAGCTTATGATTGAAGGCATAAGGAATGTTACAACTTACCTAAAATTAGCTTAACAAAAGGGGAATTAAAGCACAAGAGGAGGTAGGATGTTGAAATCAGTTAGCTTATGTTAGCATATGATTGTTAAATGTTTATACCCTGTTTTTTGCTCTGGGAGGTTGGGGGAGGGAGGGTTGGAGGGGGGGGGGTAGGGTCGGGGGTGGAGGGAGGGTAGGGGAAGGGGCAATATTCGTAAAATTTATTAAAACTTTTAATTAAAAAATATATACTGTGTATTTAGAGGGGAAACTACTTGGATTGGCCACCCTCTTAAGATCTTGGGCTTGGAATTAGGTGCACCAGAAACAATACCTATTTGTTTCAGAGTATTTTCAGATTGACAGGCTGTCATGTGCCGAACAACCTGTTCTCTGTTTTGTGTACACAAACATAAAGTACAATCGGTGCAACTGTTAACTCTTTATACTGTATATGATCTCTGAAAATGTAAAAGAGAGAAAACATAGGACTCCCCAGTCTGTCCCAACCGCATTTCAGCTTCTGCAACTTCCCTCCACCCTTAAAATTCAGGGCCAATAAGTTATATTCCAATCTTACACAACAGAAACAACCCTCCCCCCAAACACACACACACACAGACACACACAGACACTGTTTCCATTTCTTTGAAGGATTTATCAGCACCTGTCCCTGCATAAAGAGGCTCAAGGAAAGGTAATCAATTTCTTATTGGATTTGGAAGTACTTAGAAGTAGCAAAAGTTCCCACTGCTTTCCAGTGTCTCAAAAGCCCATCATAAAGGCGAGAGTCCATCCTTCTGCTTCTCAATGCAGAAATCCCTAATATGTTCCAGTAGATTTCAAAAGCATCACTTGGAAGCAGAAACAGCCAATGTGGACCCTCAAGAGTAGTCACTGCTATAAAAGGTTTCTTTAGTGCTGTGAGCTATACAATTTAAAGTTTCTGCACACTGCTATCAACAACTTAAGCAGGAATATACCTCTGAATAAACAGGCATTTTGCTTATGGCATTTGTACTTTACTGCAACAAGCAAGCACTCACCCTCTAAATAAGTTAGACAGTCATAATATTAAAACTTGGTAAGTGTTCTTAACAAGAAATTCACAATGGTAGAGGAGAGGGAGGAGTCAAAGTCGCGACGATATGATGTGCAATCTCAATGCTCTGAGATCGCAGTCGACACTTTTGCCACTGGGTGGTCCAAATGGACCTAAACTGTCCCACAGAGACAGTGAACAGGAAGAATATGTCTTGCTGATCTCAGGGACATTGCAAAGTCCCTGATTGATCCAAGAGAAAGTCTTCAAGCCAGTGACAAAAAATCCAGCCAGAGGCTGACAAAGTCGGTGCAACTCCAAAATGGAAGGATATGGAAAGAGAAAGTGTTTCCAGCTGGTGAGGAAATTTTACTGTTTTAAAAGTGACTGCCTATAAAAAAAACTTAAAATAAATTCAAATTGAAGAACAGAAGAAATAAGCAGCGGAATTAAATTTGGAATGGTTTTTGACATGGGGTTATCTTTTTTCTTTTGAATGTTATTTTCACAGACCGAATTTATGTAAGACCTTTAAAATGAACGGACTTAGTCTTCTTCTATTTTCCTTTTTTTTCATTACTTTCTGTAACCTATGATTCAAAATCCTCCTCTTTCATTACTGTGGGTGTTTTTCTAACTCATTTAAGAATTGGACTTTCTTTTCAATTTGAAATACAAAAAAGACATTTAAAAAAACTTTGTAACATTGTAACAACAGGACTGCTACTTCAGAAGCTAGAAGCTTTGTGTATAGGAAATGAAACATTTACTTTCTCTCACTGATTATCTCCGCTCGGCACTTCAAGGTCTTACTGCTTGTTTACAGAGATCGATAAGAAGAAAAGCACACAGATGGTCATTTGAGGTACTTCTAACCAGAGAGAGTGAAGATGAAATGATTATTGTGAATTGAAATCTAACCTTTGCTAAAAACTTCTAAGCTAAAATAGCAGTGTTTATTACTTGAAAACAATGGCACAATTTCAACAGGAGAAAGAGGCTTTAAGTCTGCAAAAGATATTCTCAGAAATACAGAAATCAAATACATGTGAGAGGATTGAGAAGAAGTTGGATGATTTAGTACAATTAACAGCAAAATATGATGGAGAAGTTAAAGAGGCTTATCAAATGGATAAAGTGGCAGTTAAAATTCAAAAAACCAAAGAGGAAAATGAATATAAAGAAACTAAAACTCTTGATATTTATGGTGATTGGTTTGTCTCTGAAAATGGAAAGAGTGGAATACTGAAAGAGGAATTAAATGGAGGGGAAACTTACTTCAGATGGCAAGATACAGAAGAAGAAAAAATAAAAGAATTTATGGATCTAAAGAGCGAAATTTTATTAGTAATAGTTTTGATAACGCCACTGACAATTAAATATAAGCGGATTAAGGAAACAGAAGAAGGGCATCAAAATCACACGAGAGATTTCATAAGCAAAGAGTTGCTAAGAGGAGTCCATACAAAGTTGATTAAAGAGAAGATAAGAGGACTGATACCACAAGCAGCAGAAGATATGAGACTGTTTTGTTACTGGAAAGATACAGGTTGATAGATGGAAGAGTATAACTTAAAACTAGCTAAACTTAGTGAAATTTAGTGATAATAGATATAGTTAAACAAATAATTGATAATGATAATAATGTATACAATGTGTAGTGTCATGATAAGCAATAATGGGATATGACTATTGAATAGTACCCATGAAAGGAAAATTAGAAACCCTCTTGGAATTTATATAAAGATTAATATTAGGGGGGAAATGTTATGATACAGGATATAGTTAAATAAAGGAGGGATAATGATAATAAGGTATATATAGTCATGGGTACAACATAAGGAAATTGGATGTAAATTGCAAATAATGATTTGGAAAGAAGGATTAGAAAATTTTGTTATTGAATATTATGAATGTTTAACTAGAATAGGACATAAAGATTCAGTGTTATTGGAGGATCTTAGAAATAGTAAATGAAATGCTACTATGTGGTTATGTATTAAATCTTGGTATATTTTATGATGAAGGAGGTTTAAACAATTGTAGTCAAATGTAAATGGAGGTATGATGATGGAAATATGTATAAATATTTGAGTTAAAATACTTGAGTTAATATGAATTATGTTTGATGACTATGGAAGAGATGCACGAAAACCTTTTGTAACTAACAGACACACTTTCTACAGTACGCAAAAAAAGAAGATTCTATGTGTTGTGTTTGTTTTGAAGATAAAAAATTAAAAAAAATTCTTTATAAAAAAAAGAAATTCACAATGGTAGCATCACACATACATTCCAAAAATACTTATGATATTTGCACAACCACTTGCTTTGCAGTTCTTGTCTTCTTAACTGATGGGAGACTGAAACCCAATCAATATATCACCTATAAAAAAGAATAGTATGTCAGAATACTGAAAAACTCAGCCAAATGGGAAAATGCAAAGAAAAAATATTGGACTTCCTGCTAAGAAGTAACAATTTATATATAGTATGCACAATTCTTTTCATTAAATTATTGCTGAACAATTTATAATAGTTGCATCACAATATTATTCTAAGATATTTGCCACTACTACCCTACTTCCTAGATGTTCACTATTCTCTCCCCCCCCCCTCGATTTAAGAGCACGTGAAATAGTTTTGATGAAAGTTGCATGATATGAAACTTCTCTCCTTTGAAATGTTTGGTTTTAATTCTCCAATGAATCAAAAGGAATGTTTCACGCTTCCTTGTCACACAGCATTTGTTTTAGCTTTCCATAGCTCTCCCCAAAACCAACCAAGGAAGATAAAACCACAGAAATCTAATACTGTTGTGTATGGCTTTGCACTAAATTATCTGTATAGTAAGCCAAAAATAGTTTAAGATTATAATTAGCCTACCTGTTTCCCCCATTAACATGCAAATACATTTTTCTTGTTCAGAGACTGCATGAGAGATTTCCCAATCCTTGCAAAATATCACATTAAATCCACATAACTACTCAAGTTTGTTTTCGGTATGCGCAAGGAAAGTGCAGGCACTATCTTTCAACACTTAGAAGTCCAACAATAAGCTTTTATTCTTACATCAAGTTGAGCTGACTTGCCCTTTCCAGAGCTAAGGTGTATTGTTTTATCCAAGCAAACAGGAATGCTTTGTAAGGTGAATTATTATTCCACCAACACAGCATACCATACTACATTCCTCTCCGCCAAGGGTTACTAATTTATCTTTGCTTTCAATCAGGTGCAGATTTTCCTCTTCCCCCCAACCTTTAAAGAAATAATAATTACTTCCTCACTCAAGCCTCAAGATTTGGGGGCATTCAGAATAAATCTTCCCAGTTTCCACAACTCACAGAAAACCGAACCTTACTTAGGAATAAACCCAGCTGGTTTCGGGTCTTTGTATCTTGTACTTTTCAAGTAAGGTGCAACCACACAACTCTATGCATGTTTAGCCAGCATAACTATTCAGAGACTCTTCTCCCCTAAAAGTTCAGCCAGGCTTGTCATTCCCAGTCAAACCACCGCAAAGGCAAAGAGACTGTTCTCCTCGCCCTCCTGAGGGCAGCTGGTCACCGCCTCCATAAGACCCATCATCCCCAGAGCTCTCCTAAGTGAAGCACTGACCTCTTAGCCAGGTAAGTTTTTTTTTTCTAAAGGAAGGGGCCACTACGAGGTGGATGAACAGGAGAGCCACTTACCTCCCCCCCTGTTGAACTTTGCTAAACGGGGTGCCCCACTCCGCCTTTTGCCTCTTGGCGACAAAAAAAAAAGCAGGAAGGAGAGCGGGTGCTTGCCTGGAGAGAGCCACATCGCTCAGGGCCATGCAGGTCTGACCATCCATTTCTATTTAAGATGGCTGGTAAACTCCAGGTCAAAGTCCAGCGGAGGCAGGAATGCAAAAACGACTCCTACTACTCCTTTGCAAGGGGAGCGAAGGAAACCGCCTTGGTCTCTGATCCCGACTCACCTGCCTGGAGCCTCCGAAAGCTTTAGACTCTGGTGGCGGTGCTGATTTCCCGCAGCTTCGGCATCCCTGAAAGGTGGCTCCGCATTCTCCCTTTCCTTCTCTACTCCCCACTTCAAAAGCTGTGAGGTGCTTTCTTAGCACTGGTTGCCCAGCTGGCACGGCCCCCCGCGCTTACCTCCTCCTCCTCCTCCTCACTCCCCAAAGACTCTTCTCCTCCTTCTCGGAGCTCAGTGGGAGTGGGAACAAGGGTTGGGAGGCTGCTTTTGAAACCACATCTTGGAAAACTTCACCGGGAAGGGAAGCGGGGAACCAGTCGGGGGGGGGGGGGGACAGGACATCCTGGAACTTGCCTAGGAGGCTGGCTGCTCTGCACAACCTAACTGGTGAAACTCAGTTAACAGCGCTCTTGCTTAGTAACCAAAATTTTGGGCTCAATTGTGGTTATAAGTTCTACTTACTTCCTTCCTTCCTTCCTTCCTTCCTTCCTTCCTTCCTTCCTTCCTTCCTTCCTTCCTTCCTTCCTGTTTCCTTCTTTCTCCTTCTCTCTCTTTCTCTTTCTATCTCCCTCTGTCTCTTTCTCTGTGTTGCTCTTTGTCTCTCTCTCCCTCCCTCCCTCCCTCTCTGTCTCTCTGTCATTCTCTCTGTGTGTCTGTCTGTATTTCTGTCTGTCTCTCTCTCTATCTCTCTGTCTCTCCCCTCCCTTCTTCTCTCTCTGTCACTGTGTGTGTGTATGTGTGTGTATGTGTCTGTCTGTCTCTCTCTCTCTCTCTCTCACTCACTATCACTCTCTCTCTCTGTGTATCGCTTTCTGTGTGTGTCTGTCTGTCTGTCTCTCTCTCTCTCTCTCTCTCTCTCACACACACACACACACAAACATACTGTGGTCACCTTGTTGATTGTTCCTATCACATTTGAAACACTCAACAACTGGCTTGCATTTACGGTTTTTTGCAGCATTCTGCAGTCATGGGATCAAAATATATGGTTAAAAGTACTTGGCAGCGGCATTTTTCCCTGGGAGGCTTCGCAATACATCCCAAGACCTCCTCTTCGGGGAGAAGCTGTCTTCGGCAGGTCCTCTTCAGAAGGATGAGCCCCCCCCCGGTCCCCCTCCTGTTCCTCATCTTCCTGCCCCCATGGATTGGCTCCGGAATCATCGCCGGCAGCACAGAGTCTTGCCAGTTTCCTGCCATCAGTCCTGCAGTTCAGGTCAGCGGCTTTGTTCCCACTCTCCCCCCACCTAGTTCCTCTTTTTATGCGCTTCCTGAAAGGTAGCTGCTAGTGGCCCAAAAGACGCCATGGAAAATAATAGGCACATGCACACCTGAACAATTACACCCCCAGAGTCTCTCGGAGGGAAGCCTCTGCACAAGCCCGGGTGAGTGAGAACAAGTTCCCTCTGTTACAAAGACTCCGGGATGAGGGATGGAATCTTAGCTGTGGGACAGTAAAGCCCTATCCGCCAGAGGCAGCAGGACCAAAGCCCCTCTCCCAACTGTCCCTTCCTCCCTCTGAGGGTGAGGGACCTGGCTACCCCACTGCCTCTAGAGCCTAATCCTGGAGCTTTCGTAAAGGCGAAAACTTGTTCTCACTTGTGTGTGCACACCTTTGTTTTCCATGGCATGGGGCCGCGGTCGTATTTTGCGCCACTAGCGGCTACCTTTCAGGAAGTGCATAAAAAGAGGAACCAGGAGGGGAGAGAGTGTGAACAAAGCCCCTGGCCTGAAATGCAGGACCAATGGCAGGGAGCTGTCGAGGTTCTGCGCTGCTGTCGATGACTCCGTAGCCCATCCACGGGGGCAGGAAGATGAGGAGGGGGGGGACCAGGGGGGGTCTCATCCTTCTGAAGAGGACCTGCCAAAGAGGGCCTGTTCCCGAAGAGGACAGATGTGGTGGCATCCATCTTGGGATGTTCTGCGGAGTCCCCCAAGGAAAACTGCTGCTGCCAGGTACTTTTAAGTGGGAATGGCTTTTTAAACAGGCGTCTGTCAAAGAGCAGAGGACAGTTCATGCCACGTGGGCTTGTCCAACAGCTGAAGAAGGAACAAGAGGTGAGGATTCCGGTATGGGGCCTCCGGAAGAACAGGTACGAGAAGGCATGCTAAATATCACCAACCGGTATGCCCGTACTGAAACCCAGCCCTGCTGCATATTTTAATGCTTCTAAGGCCCAGATTCTTTGCAGAGGAATCTTTTTAACTTCTTCTCCAGTTGTACAAGAAACAGGGAGACCTCAGTTCCTAATACAATTTGTCAGTAGTACAATCCAAGGTTGGTATTTAATTGAAGTTTTGTCTGTTCTAACAGCCACCACAATTTTCAGAGTCTGTCAGTTTCCATAGATTAAATGCCAATATCCACATTTTCTGATTTTACAGTGTAAATCAACATGTTCCAATAGATATTTAGCATGCTAAGCATATGTACCTATAACTTATAACAAAATAAAAGGGTTGGAAAGGACCTTTGAAGTCTTCTAGTCCAACCCCTTGCTCTAGCAGGAGATCTTATACCAGAGGTCCTCAAACCCAGCCCACGGGGCCAGATACAGCCCACCAAAGCCAATAATCCAGCCCACGTGGGATCATGAGGCTGCCCCATCCAAATCACTCTGCCCATCCGCTGGCCTCCACCCACCGGTTGAATGCAGGCCTTACCTTCGCAAGCCCCATGGACTGAAACTCCAAAGTAAGACCAAAGCTTTTGGCTGGCAGAGTGCTTCTTTTTAACCAGGTGGCTATCAGAGAGAAGAAGGCAGCGGGTGTCCATGGGCTTGTGCAGCAGCCAAAGATCACCTGGTTAAAGATCGCCTGGCTAAAAAGAAGGACAAGGCTCCTCTGGTCCGGAGCCCATCCACGGGGGGAGGAATCCCCCTTGCGTTCCTCGTCTTCCCAGATGGGCTGGAAGTGGGACAGAAAAGGTTGTTCTCCAGTCCCAGGTTTCAGCTTCCTGGCTTCAGTATCTCTTTCCAGCTTCTTTTGTTGAGCCTGCAATTAAGGTTCTTTTTATGTCTTAGGAAAGATTGCCTGGTTAAAAAGGAGGAGGAGGCTTTGCTGGTCCGGAGCCCATCCAGGAAGACGAGGAACATGAGGGGGATCTCTCCCCCCCTCCAGATGGGCACTGGACCAGCGGAGCCTCCTCCTTCCAATTGGGGGGATCCATGCAGAGGATTTCTCCCCACCCCCAATTGGAAATGAGGTGGCTGTCAAAGCAAGGCAGCGCCCCCCGCAGAAGAAGGAATAGGAGGAGAGTTCGCACCAGCTGCCGGTGGGGCCAGGGCAACCCTCCACCCACCCACCCGCCAAGCGGTGGCTGGGTGGGTGCCGGGCTAGCCCCGCTGTCCTGGCCAAGTGGTGCCCGCAGCTGCCGCTTACCTTGAAGGTGACATCATGGAACTCACTGCTGAGGGACGGGCAGCTGGCCAGTGCCCCCCTCCCCATTGGCTGCTCCCTCCTGGGCTGTGTCCGTGCCCCTACCCGGCCCGCCTGCTGAGGAGGAGGAGGAGGCAGGGGGCATTGCTGAGCAGTGGGCAGGATGGAGGTGGGTGCAGCGCTGCTGCCCTTGCCCTTGGGGCTCTTCTTAAGGGACATGCTGGCTGGTGTTGCTTCAGGGCGCCCTGGCCGCTGGCTCCTCCATGCGCAGCCCCTTTCCCTCCCAAAAAAGACCGTTTTCTTTTTAAAAAACGCCTCTGCAGATGATCCTGAAAACCTGCAAGGTTGCTTTGGGAGGGGACAGACGGGCAGGATCCTCTCCCACCATCCCTAGGCACCTGCAGCCTCAGATCCTGCAGCAACTTGCACAGTAAAGACAATTAAGAACTTCTCATGCTCGTGAAAAGATTTTCTTTACTGTGCAAAGGCTTGCTTTAAAGCTGCAGGCTCCGAGGCTGCAGGTGCCCAGGGAGGGGGGCAGGGGGAAATGCTGCCCATCTGCCCCCTCCCAAAGCAACCTCGCAGGTTTTCAAGATCATCCAGAGAGGCGTTTTTTTAAAAAAAAAACCTGAAAAAGACGCAAGATCGTGAGAGATGGGGGGGGCAGTCTTTTGGGGAGGGGGAAATCCCCAGAACCAAGTTGCCCCACCAGCACCCTGAAGAGATCTGTGCGTGGTGGCTGCAAAGCACATCATGAGGGGCAGAAGTCGCCGAACCCAGCGGGGAGCCTAAGCATCCTACCCCACACATCCCTGCGACCAATTTGCTCACACAGAGAGGGACTCCTCCGGGTACCATCCGCTAAGCAATGCCAGTGGGCGGTGCCCAGGAGTAGGGCCTTCTCTGTGATGGGCCCAACCCTCTGGAACGACCTCCCCCCCGATATTAGAATCATTGCTGATCTCCGCTCCTTCCGTAAGAAACTCAAGACCCACCTGTTCCAATCATCTGGCCTGGCCCAATCACAATCACAATCATAATCATAATCATAATTTAATCCCCGACCTCCTGGCTGGTACTTTAAATTTTAAATTTTGGGGTATTTTAATTGGTTTTAATTACTAGCTAATTTCATGATCATTGTACAGACTTTGTTTAATTTGTTTTTCTGTGATTTTGTACTTCCGTTGTTTATAGTGCATTTTATTCCTGTCTGTACACCGCCCCGAGTCCCCTTGGGGAGAGGGGGCGGTTTATAAATAAATGAATAAATGAAAATGAAATGAATGAAAGGAGGAGGCGGAGAGCTGGACGGAGAAAAGGGGAAACTACTGCTACTGCTGGAGCTGCGTTGCCCTGCTGGGTTCGGGGACTTCTGCCCTTCGTGCCACACTTTACAGCCACTCGAGCCCTGCACTGACCTCTTTGGGCAACCTGGTTCTGGGGGGGGAGGGATTCCTCCCAGCACCCCAAAGAGGTCTGTGCAGGGAACCAGTAGGGGGGGCACACCCTGGAATGCCCCCGTGCTTTGCTGGTGGCCACGCCTCCTAGGCAAGTTTGGGCACATCCTAGGAGGCCGGCCACGCCGCACAAGCTACCGCCCGTGAGTGGTGACAGAACGGGTGGGGAAAGTGAGTGAGGAGGGCAGGGCAGGTGTGCCGTAACGAACCTCTTCTAACCAGTTCAGTAGATTTCTGGAACCTCTCTACCGAAGAGGTTAGAATCGGCAGAAACCCACCCCTGGCGCAGTGGCATACACACTGGGCAACTCCTCTTCCAGATCGTCTCCCTGACAAAAGCACTTGTGCTATAAAGGTTCGCGATCAATGCCCTATTCCAAGGGTGGTTTTACCAAGGCATTATAAAGTGGTACCAATACTTCACGTGATTTGTATTCTATCCTTCTGTTGTTGCAACCTAGGGTTGCAATGGCTTTTTTTGGCTGCTGCCACACATTGTTGGCTCACATTTGAGAGATTGTCCACTAATAATCCAAGATCCCTCTCACAGTTCCTGCTATTGAGCCAGGTTTCACCTAATCTATACCTGTACATTTGGTTTTCTAGTCTCAGTGTAAGACTTTACTTTTCTCTACATTGAATTTCATTTTCTTAGATAGGCGCAGGGTTCAAGTCCATCTAGATCCATCTGGATCTTGAGCCTATCTTCTGGGGTGTTGGCTATTCCTGCCAGTTTAGTGTCATCTGTAAATGTGATGAGTTCCCCATCTATCCCTCATCCAAACCCTTGATGGAGATGTTGAAGAGTACTGGGCCTAAAATGGAACCTTGGGGTCCCTTATTACTTGTTTCCCTCCATCTAGACATAGTTCCATTGAGGACCACCCACCACTCACTTTTCCAGATGGAGAAAAACACACACAAACCTGTGGGACTTTGTAGGTGCCTCCTAACGTTGAAGCCTGGACGGAGATGTCCCTGGCAGCTCCATCAAGAAAAGCTAGGAGGTTCTCCTTCCTTCCACAGCCGTAGTTGGGGACATTGGCTTCTCCAGTGGAGAGAATGTCCAGCAAGGCATCTGAAGTGCAGAAAGTGCTGAAATAGTTGGTATGCATGTTGCAGCCCAGTGTGAGATTGTGCAGGAGCTGGGAATTCTTGTTGACCGTTTGAATGTTGAAAAAAAACAGTAAGCCATTTCGAAAATCATAAATGTTCCTATGGTAAAAAAAAAAAGGTGTTATTATAATGAACAGCAACAACAAATATTTTTTTAAAAATACATAATCTTCCAGAAGCCAGAACATTGATCCAAAACCAATGATCAATTATACAAATATGCAAATTGGCTGAGGTATGGCAACTACAACTGGTTCAACCACTACTTTAAATAAAATTCATTATTCAGGTGATAAATCAAGGATTGAACTGAGAGAGAAAAATAATCTTGAGTCCTTCCAGCTTTTTTTCAGACCCCTTTTTGAGTCTCTTTCACAAAATCAGACAAAAGAGAAGCTATGGAAATCAAAATCATTCAAGAAGTTAGACATATTCCCCAATATAGGGAATAAATGAAGAATAAAAAACAGAAAAGAAGGAGAGTGTTAGAATGGAAGGAGTGCAACTCCATCACCCTGAATGACTTACCGATCACGAAAAACCAACTGAAGAGAAGGAGCCACATTGAAAAGCAACTTTACATGCAATCTTTCATATCCACTGAGGACTATACTGATGAGATGGTCTCCTTGTCTATAAAAGCTCTGTGGTCGTTTTCCATCCTGGTGCTCCAACCTCTGAGGACATTTCATTCTCAGTTTCCCAGAGATTGGATGGGACAAAAGCAGCATCAGAAGCAGAAACAGGAGGTCCATAATTCATGGAGTGAATCAATGATCCCTTTTCTGTTCCTAAAGAAGAATTAGAAGAATTCAAAGGACTCTCACAAGGTTGAAAATGATCCAGTGTCTTTCCTGATTCAAACACAGAGAAACACTCAGCTTCACCTGGAAAGGAGAGAGACGTACATTCAAGAGCACAGACCCTGCCTGTCCCAAAACACCATATTTCTCTACCCAAAGCTGAAACTTTTATCATAATTCTCCCTCTCAGGAGGGATCCCTGGATAATTCAACCAGTTCTCGGACTCAAAGATTGTTGAGAAATTCTTTGGAGGGAAATGAAAGGGAAATAATCCTCATGTGATTCATAATAACAGGGGCAGAGATGCAATTAAATCCATCATCTAGAATTGAGATGTTTGGGGTCTCCAGGCTTGAAACTGGCCCCAGAGGGAATACATGGCACTTGTGACTGAAGAAAAAAAAGAAATGTGACATTTGTTGGCATTGTGGTTAAAGAGAAAAATCCCAGATGCCAGTTAATACCAGGGTATGTCACAGATCTGAAATAGCTGACTGCTGAGTTGGAACCAAAAATTATTTAATTTGAAAGCTAATGCTCAAGGGCATCACCGGAAAAGGTCTGATGCAATAGTGCAGCCAGTCTGTTGAACAAAATCAACTTTAGTGAAAAACTAGTTACCAGAACTTTGCAGAGTTAAAAAAAACACACAGAGACAGAAACACAGAGAGAAGTTAGGGGGAAAAAACAAGTGAAAAGAGATGGTAAAATCAAGTCTGCCTCTAATGGAAGGAAGGAAGGAAGGAAGGAAGGAAGGAAGGAAGGAAGGAAGGAAGGAAGGAAGGAAGGAAGGAAGGAAGGAAGGAGAGGGAGGGAGTGAAGGGAAGCTCAGGATCCTCATGTTGCAGATGAAAAAGTTGACCTACAAAATCCCATTTCCATCTTCAGAGACTGGGAATGCAGAAACCCATATCCCATGTTCCCCTGCCACCCTTTTCCATGCAGAGGCCAGCCAAGGGGGCTCTTGCGGGGATGCCAGAGAGGACTCTGCCTGGCTGAGTGGGGAGCCCCTCTTGGGAGAAGGAAGCTGGAGAGCCTCATGTTGGGGAATGGAAGCAGATCTGCAAAATCCCCCTCCAGGTTCCATCTCCTGAGTCCTGGGAAGGGGGGGAGACCATATCCCATGTTGCTCAGCCACCTCTTTCCATGCATGGGGCACCCAGGGGAAAGCAAACCCCAGACCCACAGAAAAGGCCCAGGATGGCCAGGAAGGAGGAGGGGGGTCTGGGGCATTCCTGGGAAGAGGATGGGTTTATGGGTCCCAGGGTTGAATGTTGGGGGGATGTAGCCCCCGAGGTTCCTCCAGCCTTGCTTGGGCTGCATGTCTTTCCAGGAGAGGCTCCTGTGGGAGAGAAGCCATGTAGGGCTGGGTCTTCCAAGGGGGATCTGGGGTTGCCCTGGACGAAAAGAGGAGACCCTCCGTGACTCTGAGGAAGATGGGGTTCTTCTGTGGTCCCTCCAGGCTCTCAGAGCCCCCAGCTGAGGAGACCCTCTTCATTGCAGCCTTTTCTGGGTAGGGGGCTTAAGCCCTCCTCCCTCTGCAATTCTGGGAGGTTTTGTCTCTTCCTCATCCCCTCCCCTTTGGCTTGGCTTCTTTAGCCTCTTCTCCATCAGGCTGAGGGCAGGGAAGCTCCCAGGCAACCGTCTCTTCCCCCCGTGTGATTGGCTACAGGGTTGTCATGACAAAGGGGGTGGGCCAGGAATAGAGGCAGCCACTAGAGAGAAAGAGGGGTGGGATTTTTGCCTTCCCTGAGAACTTCAGGATTTGAATGTGAAATCTGCTTTCTTTTAAGAAACCCTTTAAATTATTATGGAAAAGTAAAAAGTTGAGGTTTGATTTTAATGCTTTATTTTATTGCAACAGAGGAAGTCAGAAGTCAATTCTTTTTTTTCTATTCTCGGAAATTGTATAACTGGGATATCAGTGGCAATGCTGTTAAGCAGGTTTTACATTTTAAGTATCTAGGTATTCAATTTCAGAACACCGGTGCCTGGACTAGACATCGAACCCAGGTGCTGAACTCGGCCTCCTGTAGTCACCAGCAGATTTTAAGATTCTTTTATACCCAGGGTGGCCAATTCATTCCTTCTGCCCTACGTATTTACAAAGCCAAAACGCTGGCCCAAACTCTTTACGGCATTCCCATATGGATACGGGGCTTCAAGGATTGCATTGAAAGAACCCAGGCTGCTTTCCTTAGAAAACTTCTGGGTCTTCCCCCTTGTGTTGGTTTTGCCCCGATATACCTGGAACTGGGCATTCGATCGGTGGAATGTATGGCCTGGATAAATACCTTTAAATGGTGGTTTCGGGTGCTCTTTCTGGCAGTTCCTGGCAGCTACCTCTCCCTGGTGTTCACGGACTCCCATATTTCTCGCTGGGAGAAAGAGCTGCTGAAGAAACTTCATCTGCTAGGTTTCACGGAGGATGTCTTGGGAAACTACGACCTCAAGGATGCCCAATTTAGGATAGTCCAATGGCTCGTGGACATTGATTTACAATATCTACAAGCCAAATCCAATAAAACTTGCTCCCCCCTGACTCTCAACCAAGTTAATAACTATGGATTGAGGATGGCTTCCAATTTTTATACCCTAACCATTCCCAAGTATAGAAGAGCTTTTCCCCTAGCTCGCTTCAATGCCTTGCCCTCAGCACTTCTGGATGGTCGTTTCAAGAGGCTCCCGATTAATAAGCGGCTGTGCCCTTGTGACAGAGCCAAGGTCGAGACAGCGGAGCATGTCCTTCTATTCTGCCCTATGTATAGCACGGACAGATCTAGGTTACTGTCTCTTCCTGAAATCGTCCCTTCTGGTCCTGATGGCCGTGATTTGTTTGTGCATTGCCTTGGGGATGTCTCCTCGTACATCACCTCTCAGGTTTCCAGGTTTTTCTTGAGAGCTGTGTGTTAGATTCGGGCAACGAGAGAACAGACTCCAGACGATAGTGACAAACAGCTCTCATTTAGTAGTAGTAGTGATCCAGCTTGCTATGGGGTCGTGCAGCTCTCCTTTTATAGGGATCTGGTAGACCTCCCGTCCAATCAGAACAACCCCTTGTTCCCGCCCTAGTGGCGGACCTGAGTGGAGACTACAGCAGTTTATGCAAATATCTAACACTGTGACCATTAGAGGAGAGAGCTGTAACCCCCCTTAGTTGGGCTTTTGGTGACTGGCTGCTGTGTCTCTTTTGTACTGTTCGTATTTTGGTCTGTGACTGTAAATAAAGTATTATTATTATATTTTTCTATTCTCCTTCTCCCCCTTATTTTTCTTCCCCCTTCTCCCCCCTACCAGTTTCTTCCTATTTGACTTTGTATTTTTGTATTTTATTTTGTAATTGATAAAATATTTAAAGAGCAAAAAAAGAACTGGAGGATTTGAATGTGAAATCTGCTTTCCTTTAGGAAACTCTGTTCAGATGCAGCCCAGAATCAGAGGGAGGGAAGGGTCAGAGGAAACGAAGGAATATTTCAAAATATATTTATATATAAAATACTGCCTGCTACATTGTTTTCATAACAATGATAATAAGGCTTATTCTTAATGGGGGCTCCATTACTGGAGGTTTTCAAGAAAAGATTGGGGGTTGGACTAGATGACCTCCAAAGTCCCTTCCAGACCTGAGGTATTCTATCTTTTCTCCTATTAGTTCCGCCAACATTTTGGGGAGCCTTCAGTCTCTTAGGGCTCCCAGGTTGTGATGACACCACTCCCTTGATCAGGACCACCTTACTTGCACTGATGAAGAAAAACGCAGAGGCCAATGAATAAATAGACCCCAAAGACAAACAATGTCATTTTCCAGGGGTCTCCAAGGAAGTTCTGGGGTCTCTCACTGGAGGGCCACATCAGCTCCTTTTGATCCATTTCTGAAAGAGAAAAGGGATGGAGGAAGAAGAGTCAATTTCTGGTTTTGATGGTTGGTGGTTCCCTCCAAGACTCTCCATCCCAAAGCCAAACTCCCAAGGAAGAAAGAAAAATACCCGAGACTAAAAACCAAGTCCTTCTTATCTACAGAATGGATTTTCTCCCTGTGTCTCTCTGTATCTATCTATATACCTACCTATACAACTATCTATGTACTTGTGTAACTATCTCTGTAACTAAACCTTGATCAGGAGCAACTTCCCTTCCCTGGTGCAGGAAAATACAGAGGCCAACCATCACAGAGATCCCAAAGATGATTAAACTTACATTATGCTTATTGTGTTTTCTTTATACACGTATGCAGTACATATACGTATATAAAACAATGTAATACATCTTGAATTCAGTTGCTTGTTTATATTTAGCCTCGGGCCTCTAATAAAGAAATTTGTATGCGAGGATTGCTGTCTAAATATTTCTCACCTATTAAGTTCATCTTTCAGATCCTTGTTTTCTTTTGGGAGTTCTGCCTTCTCCCATCTTGCTTTAGACCCAAGCAAAGGAGACAATTGTTCTCCCTTCTAAGATTGTCTGTCTGCAAAGCTTCATTTGAAATATTTCTTCTCTAAAATATCCAGACCAGAATAAAATTAGCCCCCTTAGGTTTTTACTTGAATGATCAGGCTTGTTTAAAATAAAACCTAATTAAACAATAGTTTGTTTTTGATACATAGCCTTACATTTTCATTAATGTAGTTTTCCCATGTTTTGAACAAGTTGAAAAGAGTCACCTCTTATTTTCCCCAACTTTGTTCCAGGCAACACAGTTCAACTCAGAACATAAGAGGATATTTGTTTATGGAAGGAAGCTATCGAGAATTTAATATGAAATTCTGGAAGAAAAGCTGGGGTTGCTATCTAAAAGTTCTCCGTCTCTCTTCCAAATCTTTGCAGAGCTCTTCCTTCTCTGCAATTAGTTGAGAGATTTTTCTGTTGTGTTCCTATCAGTTATGGAGAACAGAAAGCAATTAGACTCCATTTTTTAAAAAAAAACTTGGAACACTTTCTTAAATTACAAATATTAAATATAACTTCATGTAGTTGTGTGTGTGTGTCTCTATGTGTATAGAAATCCAATTTTGCTGTTTTTCTGTTATAACAACCAGCAGTTTCTCCTGTAGGAAGTTAGCACCCACCTCTCTCCTAGAAAATGAAATATTTTGGGAAATATTAAAGGGCAGAATATTTCCCCCTAAAAGGGAGGAAGAAACTCATCCCCCCCACTTTTGGCAATGAGCCATTAAGGCCTGGTCCAGTCTATTCTACATAACAAAGATCTCTCCCCTTCAGCTCTAGGTGGTCCTGTCCACCATTAAACCTTTTTGAGTCTCATTAATGCCTGAGCATGTCACAGTTCTGAAAAATAGCTGCCAACTGAGTTGGAAGAAAAAAATATTTTATTTTGAAAGCTAATGCTCAAGGGCATCACTGGAAAAGGGCTGATGCAATAGTGCAGCCAGTCTGTTGAACAAAATCAACTTTAGTGAAAAACTAGTTACTAGAAAAACAGAGTTAAAAAAAACACAGAGACAGAAACACAGAGAGGAGTGAGGAGAAAAACAAGTGAAGAGAGATGGTGAAATCAAGTCTGCCTCTCACCCCATGGAAGGAAGGAAGGGAAGGGAAGGGAAGGGAAGGGAAGGGAAGGGAGGAAGGAAGGAAGGAAGGAAGGAAGGAAGGAAGGAAGGAAGGAAGGAAGGAATCTATTTACAAGAATGAAAAATCAGTAGCAACTTACACTCCCTCTTCATCTGTAAACATTCAGGGAAGACCTTTCTTTTCATTCATGTAAGGATGACACACATTAGGCTTTTTAAATGTGTGTATTTAAGACAGTCATTGTATAGCTTCAACAGAAGTGTACATGTCAGATACCATGCAAGGAGAGTCCTCATTTCCAGTTGCTTTCACAGCCTTCCTGGGCACACAGGTTGTGCTGGATTGCTTTCCTGGGGTGTAGAACAACACAATCTATTTCTCTCGGGTGGAATGAGAACAAGGGATTCCTTCTGCTGATGTACCCAGCTGGTCATTCTTGAAAGTTGCCTCTGACATTTTTCCTAATTTGACTTGGACCCAAGCATAGAGGTAGTCCTCACTTAACAACTGTCCTGTTTAGCCATTATTTAGCAGTTATGACAGCACTGAAAAAGTAACATGACGGACAGTCTTTGAATTTATGAGAGTGTCCCCCTCCCCCATCCCACAGTCATGTGATTTCCATTTCCATGCTTCCCCGCTAACTTCCACCAAGCAGTCAATGAAGAAGCTGACCTGAAATTATAAGGTGGCGTTATGGGGTGGCTTGCTTAATTGTATAGCAACAGAGTTTCCCCTCTCAATTGGGGTAAAGCAAGGATGATCTGTATTGGCAAACACTCAGAGTCATAAATACATATTCCTCTCTGTTTGAAATCTATACAAAAACTTTGAGCCCATCAACTGCCTTCATTTTCCTATTTAACGTATGTATTTATTTAGTATATTTATGTTACTTCACACTCTATAATGTGGAAGTATTATTACCCCCAGTATGAGAAGGGCAGAGATAAACATTCCCTCAATGAATCACACTCCTTCAATATTGATCGGTCATTTTAACCCAAGGGGGGTAATCTATGTGTCCCCCCCCCCAATTTAATCTACTCTGAAGAAATCAAACATTTGTCATCGAACTTCAAAGGATCTGGGGCTTTGTAGTCCTTTGAAACCGGCTCCCCACATATGAAGCTTTTAATGAGACAAAGGAGGGATGCGGAGGGTCTCACCTGGATGGGCGATGGCTGCAGAAGAGCCAGCCAGCCAACAGGTGAGTATTTCCCTCCCTCTTTCCTCCCCCCCCAAAAAAAGAAGAGAGCCCCCCCCTCCTTTCCTTACCTGCCAGAATCGCAGCTCCTCCTTTTCCTTCGCTCTGCCCAAGAGTTCCAAAACTCCCCCCCTTCCCACAGGGGGCGCCCTTCCTCCCCATTAGCCGAAGGTTTCAGTCCCACCGAGGGACTCGTGAGCGCTCCAGCGGCCGCTGCCTCTGCTGCCTCCCCCCAAGGACTCCGCAGCCTCCGAGACGCTCCGGTTCCAGCGCCCTTCGGACTTCAGCCTGGCAGCCGGGCGGAGCTGGAGGGCCAGAAGGGCCCCTCGGGGAATGTGCAGGTGGCCCTCCGTGACGGCCATTCAGACAGCTCCGCCTCCCTAGGAAGCTCTTGCTCCCTCTCGCTGGATCCCTTTCTCTTCCACTCCGTCTTCCCGGGGCTGATCGAGGCTCCCGGGGATTTTGGGTTGGTGGTTGAGTTGGACTGGCTGGGTGGGTTTTGCTCAGCTGTGTAAGAGTTACGTAATAAGAGGACGTCACAAATAGGCTCCTCCAGGCACTCCGTGGCAGCTGATGAGGGAGGAAAACGGGAGGAAGGAAAAGACGGGAAAGGGGGGGCGGGGGGAGGGAAGGAGACCAACAAACGAAGCAAAGAGAGCTGCATGGGGGTCTTTTCCGAAGAGGCGATCTGATTGGTTTGATCTCTGAAGTTGTGAGCGGGTCAGGCTGATTCTTCTTCAGTTATTTGTAGTTGCAAAGTAATCCGAAGGGAAAGAAAGGTGAAGGGGTTGATTTCAGTTCTTCTTCCCCTTTCTGTTCCCCTTTCTCTTCTTCCAATTTCCCTTCTGCTTCCTTTTCCCTTTCCTTTCCCCTTCCTGTTTGTTTCCTTTTTACTCTGTTTCCCTTTCCCCTTCTTCTTCCCCCTTTCCCATTCAGCGGACACAGAGTTAAGGCAAATTCCTCAATCATTAGGATAACCTCGAGTATCTCATTGGACAGGAGACCACACAGAAAAGAGACTTTATTTAACAGAGGGAGATGGGCATTCATCATCATCACAGGCACTTATAAAATATGTATGAGAGAAATAAAAAAGGAGCTGAGAGAGGCCCCCCAGGACCATTTCTTGCATCGCTATTAGCCCAGGGCTCCCATTCAGACGATCGGAGGCTGGGAGACTCCAGACGGAGAGGAACCAGCTCAGCGTCTCTTTGAAGGCTGGGAAGAGACCGGGAGACTTGCGATGCTCCCTACAAAGGACTCTGTTCCCTTGAGACCTACCAGTCCCTCTGGGGAGGCAGCGCTCTGGATAAATGGGGGGGGGGGGCAAGTGGGAGCTGCCCTGGGGGGCGAGTTCTGGAGCTGCCGGGCAGAGCGGAGGAAAAGGAGGAGCTGGGATTCTGGCAGCGGGGGGGGGGGGGGAGGAAAGGAGGGGCCTCTCTTATTCTCTGGGGGAAGAAAGAGGGGGATTTAATTCTGCTGGGATTGAAAAGACGCCCCAAGGGACCCCGGTCAGTCAGGGCCACTCAGGAGCCTCCACGGTCTTTGGTGGCTGTGAAGGTCTGGAGTGGGAGGGACCGGCTCCACCCCAACCCCAAGAAAAGCATAGTTCCCCCCCCCCCATGTGATGACCTGTCATTTTTATGCGCCTCCCCCCCAAGTGAGAGGACACCTTTCCTTCTCCGGTGGTAGTTGGGGGAGTGAAGAAGGGCCGGCTGTGTCATCACTCCCCCCCACCTGCCCCTTCCAGGGATACAGAAGATGGGGCGGGGGGGGGGGGAAGAATGAGTTGAGGGGCCTCAGCGCAACAGCCGCTGGCAAAAGCAGAGGAAGAAAGGGGGCTTTTCTCTCCTTAGGCTGCCCCTCCAGGGCTCTCTCTCAGCAGGCAGAAGGACCGCCGCCCTTGGAGTGCCCGGTCGGACAAAGACCGGGGAAGTGATAAGGGGAGGGAGTGGAGGGGGAGAAAATCGGGTCATCCTTTTAGATCATGGGAGTGGGGGTGGGGGCAGAATTGAGAAAGGGAAAATCTGCGGCTGAAGAGAAGCTCCAGGCGATGCAGCGGCTCTTCCAGCCTTATTTGGATGCAGCCAAGAAAAGACATCTTCAACCCCCCCCCCCCAGAGGAGATTCCCTTCCCTCCCTCCCCGCCTTCCAAGAGCCTCCAGCTTTGCCCCCACCCACCCCTACCCCTGCCACTGCTGCTTTTGGCCTCTCCTCCTCCCTCACGGAGCCGAGCGCCGATTCTGCCCCGCCCGACGGCTGCAACCTTGGAGGGAGAGAAACCTGCCCCGGGGTCCGGCGGTGCCCGATCCGCTCCTCCCAAGACCGGCTTCCCCGCAGCCCCGTCCGCAGCGCTCACCCGCCTTGCAGAGTCTGCGCCCCCCCCCCCCCCCCCCAGAGAGACTCTCCTCGGTCGCAGCCTCTGCAGACGGAGCCGTGACATGGCCCGGGAGGGAAGAGGCCCCCGCTTGCCATCCCCGCAGCCCCGCTGGGAGGAAAGCCGTCCTACGCCCCCCCCCCCATTTCTCTCCGGCCCGTTGTGCTCGACCAGCCCCGAGGAAGGGCGGGAGAAAAGGCAGGGGAGGGAGGGGAGGGGGCTCAGACAGACCGCCTGCCAGGGATGGCCCTGCCCGACTTGGGAGCGAGGCAGCAGAGCAGGCGAGGGACTTGAATGACAGCTGTCTGTCTGAGTGAGGGGGGAGGGCAGCTGGGAGGCGCAGCTGCAGAAGGACCCTTTTGTCTTGTGGGGGGGGGGCAAGGAGAGCCTGGGGAGGGTACCGGAATCAAAGCCAGAGGAAGGAATTTGCCCCAATCACTGAAGATTTAATGCCGCCTTCAAATAAAAGCCAAAGGGGCTTTTGAGTTCTAGTCCTGCCTTAGGCATGGACTTCCGGTGACTTTCTTAGTTCTTATTGAATGGGGCTGTGAAAGTTGGAAACATTTTCTCAGATTAATGTGGGATACCAGAGTTGGGGATTCCTAGAATGTGAGATGATTGAATGTCCAATATTGTGTGGTTTGATGGGAGAAAGTGAAATTGTGAGAAAACATCAGTTCCATGTTGAGCAAATCCTTCTGCTTGGGGGAGAACCAGAGGCCTCTGTGTGATCCCTGTGAATCTTAGACTGACCTTGGCCTGATCCATCAGAGCTTTTCTTATCACCTTAAAATGAAATTTGCAAAGGGATTCTATTCCCAATTAGGAGCCATTCTGAAACCTAAACATTGATTACCAACTGATCAGCAATCTGTGTGGTTGGAGAGCAGAACAGCTTCCATGGGTGCCTCTCCCAAAAACCTCAAAGTCCCCCCACCCCTTATTCTCCTCCCTTCTTGGACCTGAATGGATATCATGCAGCATTGAAGGTTTGTCACCTGGTCAATGATGCGGCTGCCTTTAGACAGGATCCCTCCAACCTCCTTCTGGGGAGAGTCTCAAGGTCCCCTTTCTCTGGACATCTTCTCCAGCCCTTCACAGACAAGACAAGCTTGGAAGAGGACCAGAGAAAATGCTTTAGGTAGAAATTGTAGAGTGGGAAATTAAAGGATCTGAAAACTGCTATTTTAATTCTCTGGTTGATGAAAGAAAGAAAAATACAGTGGAAATTTCTATACACAACTATTTTTTTTTAATTTTGCTGTGAAATACATGTCAAAATAAAAACAATCCCAAACTGAAATCCCAGACAGCTCTTCTGCTGAACACTTTCTGCAAAGGAGGCTTTATCAGGAAATCAAGAAAGAATTATGTAAGAGTAATGAAGATTTCCCTCCCTAGCTGAGAGCCTGTCAAACATGGCATTTCGCATCATTACGGCATTCTCACCGAGATGACCAGGCAACCAGGCTGGTGTTTGGTTCCCACAGCTTCCTCCTGACCTCTTTTCCTGCTCTCTCTCTCTCTCTCTCACACACACACACTTTTAGCTGTAGGAACAAGTGTCCGAATTATCTATATAAATAAAAATGTAATGTTTGTTTGTTCAAAATCTCAAATCTCCGAAAGTTCTTCACCGATTGCTTTGAAATTTTGACACAATGTTGCATTCGAATACACGCATGTTTTTATATATGTATATTATATAGATGTCACACCTGTGACAGGTAAAAATATGCTTTTTTGTAAAAACATGCTTTTTTGAAAACCAGCACCATCTGCTAGACGTAAAAGCAACACACGCTATACTAAATATTTCACGATTCCATTTCAATGTTTCCGATTGCATTGTTATATTAATTTTTCATAGATTTCCATTAATTTTCATTTTGATTTAATTATTTCGTGTGACATTGTGTTGTAATTCAGCTGTGTCGTTTACCATGTTTTTCCTTTGTTTTTCAGTTCGTGTTTTTGCTTTTTTAATGTTTTGCAATTTTATATTTTATTTTGTTATAACTTTCTTCCTTTTTCCCTAAGCTAACGCTTGAGCAAAATCGCATTTATGATCAAATAATGCAAACTGTCAATAACGGGGTTGGAGAAATCTTCTTCTTAGATGCGCCAGGAGGAACTGGTAAAACATACCTAATTACATTGATTCTGGCAGCAATTCGATCCCAAAATGACATAGCCTTAGCTCTTGCATCGTCGGGAATAACTGCAACATTGCTATCAGGTGGAAGAACTGTTCATTCCGCTTTGAAATTGCCATTGAACATGCAATTCATTGAAACTCCCACGTGCAACATTTCCAAAGCATCTGGCATGGGAAAAGTATTGCAGAAATGCAAACTTATTGTTTGGGATGAATGCACAATGGTGCACAAAAAATCGCTCCAGGCTCTTGATCGATCATTGCAAGATTTGCTAGGAAACATCAGACCATTTGGGAAGACATTAATATTGCTTGCAGGAGAGTTCAGGCAAACATTACCTGTAATTCCTCGATCGACACCAGCGGACGAAATAAATGCTTGCCTGAAATACTCTACTTTGTGGCGACACGTAAAGACATTAAAATTAACTACTAATATCCGTGTCCAGCTGCAAAATGATCGATCAGCTGAGATATTCTCACATCAATTGCTGGAAATTGGGAGCAGAAAAGTGCCGGTTGATCTGACCTCAGGACGGATTTCATTGCCTCATAACTTCTGCAATTTAGTGACATCAAAAGAAGAATTGGTTGAAAAAGTATTTCCCCATATTCAAACCAATTATAAGAATCACAATTGGCTGAGTGAACGAGCTATTCCTGCGACCAAAAACAAAGACGTCTACGAACTTAACAATATTATTCAGTCTAACATTCAAAGTGAGGCAGTCACATACAAGTCCGTCGACACTGTTGTGGAAGCAGATGAAGCGGTTAATTATCCAACAGAATTTTTGAATTCACTCGATCTGCCAGGGATGCCACCGCACGTACTGCAATTGAAAATCGGCGTGCCAATTATCATGCTGCGAAATATCAACCAGCCAAAGCTTTGCAACGGCACGCAGCTTGCAGTAAAAAAATTAATGACCAACGTCGTAGAAGCAACAATTTTGACAGGACCTTTCAAAGGTGAAGATGTCCTCATTCCTCGCATTCCTATGATTCCAACGGATATGCCATTTCAATTTAAGAGATTGCAATTCCCAATTTGATTGGCGTTTGCCATCACCATCAATAAGCTCAGGGCCAATCTTTAGAATTGTGCGGTTTAAATCTAGACACGGATTGTTTCTCACATGGACAATTATATGTTGCGTGTTCTACAGTCGGCAAACCAGACAATCTCTATATCTGCACACACAATGGACAACAAAAAATATTGTATACCCACAAGCATTGTGAAATTAAACATATTAGAAACTTGCACTTTCTCTTTTCTTTCTTTTCCATTTAACCAGACTGGGCCACAGCAACGCGTGGCCAGGTACAGCTAGTAAATATTTAAATTCTTAGGGATTTATTCCTCTGCTTTCATTTGTGTCTGTGGAGCTTTGTCAAGCTAGGAGGCAGATCCAGCTGAGGAGAGTTTTTAAGTTATCTTGGCTTCCACGGAAAACTCATCATTTAAAGTTATCTCTCCTCCCGTTTATCATTAGACAAGGGGAATAACAGACTATTCTTTAATTGCTATGTTTTTCAAGCAAGACTTTTCTACCTCCATTCAGAGCTCCTTGTAATGAAAGCTTTTTTTTAAAATTGAAATGTATTCCTTTCATTCCCAAGCCGTCCCACCTCTCCCCACCCAACTTCTCTTATATGACAAAAAGACAGAAAAAGGCTGACTCCACTTGCCACAGGGCTACGAGACAACTTTGTCAAATCTCCCCCCTCCCTCCTCTCCCCCTTTTCTAATTGCCCTTCACTGACAAATGCCTAAAGGGAAGGGTTTCAGAGCTTAGTATTCCAGAGTGAGCTAATATAGGAGATCTTTGGTTATTGGGAATGGGGGGGGGGAGAAAGCAGCCTCCTAACCTCCCTCCCTCCTCTGCCAGGGGTTTTCCGATGACCTGGAGATCAAATTCCTAAGGGAGATCGGGAGAAGAGCTGGATTCCCTACAGGTTTTAAGGAGGAAGACATGGGGGGGGGGAGTGACTTGCTAACAAACTGTACTTTTGCTTTATCTCCTTCGGTCTTAATCTGTTTAAATCGCCTTCTGTATTGGGGGGGGGGGAGAAGACACAGAAAGTATTGCGTTTCAATGACGCTTTGTGGCAAGGACACGTGTTAGTTGCGCCCTTTCCTGGCAAAGAGGCCAGCCTCAAAACGACTGCAAAAGCGGGAACGGCAGTCACTTCCCTCTTCCAACAGCCCCCCCCCCCACCTTCTCCGGGAAAGTGGCTTTTGTCGGTTGCCTTTTGAAACGCCGGAGGGCCCAGCAGAGCCTTCCTGTCAAGCCTTCCCGATGTTAAGCAAGGGAAACATCTGTTGCTTCAGTAGAAAGAAAAGCAGCTTCAGAGCTACGGCCGGCAAAGGCTTCCCACTGACCTCCCCCCCACCACCACCTCTGAATTCCTGATAGATCGAATTATTTCAGCAACATCTCCCCCCACCACGGCACCCCCCTCCCCCTCACTCGTCACCTCCGCTCCGTTCTCCAGTGAGCCTCATGGGGTTTTTTTTTTACCTTTAGGAATAAGAATGTTTAAAAGGCTTTTTTAAAAATTTGGGTGGAAAATGATGCAGGTTCTGCAAGAGCGAATCTCCATCGGGCGGCTACTCTTTTCATTCCTCCAAATAATGGTCGCCGCTTATTCTAGCCAGTCAGCCTCCTAACTTCAGTCCAGGCTCTGCAATTATCTTCTCCCCCCCCCCCCCAAACCTGCAGAAACAGGGGGGAATCGGTCATTATCATTAGAACTCTCTCCCACGCCTGGCCTCACCTTCGGAGGTAAGGGGCGGGGAAGAGCAGATCTTCCGGGGATACAAATATTCCCCAAGTGGCCCCCACCCGTTTCTCTCCCCCCCCCTACTAGAAAACGGGAGAGGAGTAAAATAATGCTACGCTTTGGAAACGCGGATCTCCAACGGCAGGTCCACGCCAGGAGGTTCGGGGCTTCCCTCCAGGCCACCTGCACAGCCAGCAACCGCGTCCACAGGCTCCGTGGGGAAAGGCGGGCCGTGGGAAAGGGGAGCAAGTGCGCTCGCCCGCCTTCGCCCGCCCAGGTCCCAAACCAGGCTCTTCGGAAAGAGTTCTCCAGCAGCCTCTGGCAAGGTGTCTTCCCCGCCCCGCTCGGGCCGAAAGAAAATAAAGACAATAAAATATAAAGTGCTGCTTTACCTTTCTCTGCTGCTTCTCTCCCAGGCTGGATCCAAGAGGAGATCCCTGTCCTAGTCTTCCTCCTGCCCGCGTGGGCTTCAGGCACCAAAGGCCCTGGGCGAGATTGCGCAGGAGCCCCCTGCCCTGCCTGGCTCATTATTATCTTATTTATTCAAGACACTTAAATTCAATGACCACTGAAAAAAAATTCAATTGCAGGAAAATGAAATGCCCGGAAAAAACGAGTAACATTTAATGATTTAATGACAAGTGAAATATAAAAAGGGCATAAGAACAAACTGCAATGCAGGAATTAAGAATTTCAAGACAAAAACTCTGAAACTAAATTAAGATTTGAGGGAAATATATACACACCGTAAAAAGGCCAATGGCGGCCACTGTATGGGTAGAGTGATAGGGGCTGCTGCGCAATGCGCATGAAGATGAGCGATGCATATTCACATATGTACGGCGTCCTGTACTGAAGCTCCCTGGAGGAACATTTTAAAACACAGTTCAATCCACTAATAGCGAGCGATCTGATGTTTTTGTACGACAGATATACAGCTGTTCACTGTAAGAAAAAAGTCTCAAAAGTGTCCCCCAAACCACTCACTCCATTGCCCCCATATCGCCCCCCTTCTCTTCCTTTGCCCCCGCGTCACCCCTTTTCGTTCCATTGCCCCCCTGAAAAACGAAATCACCCCCTGGTGGGCAATATCACCCAGGTTAAGAACCACTGCTCCAGATGACAAAGGGTCTCAAACAGCCAGATTTTTGCTGCTTTTACTACTTTAATTCATTTTTCAAGAGGACTCTGTTGCCCTGCCTGGTTGATGCTCTTAGGACAAACCATATAAAATATATACCATCCTCATTCTGATGCTGTTAAGTCTGCTCTTCTCTATAATCTTAACAAGTAATAAGGTTTGTACTGTCCATGGGATGAGTCAAATGTATAGAAACATAAGCGAGGGCATCTTGGTGGCAGGTGCTGAATTATCTGCAGTCCCCCCACCACACCACCTGCTCTAAAGTAAGACATCCCCCAAAATAAGATTTAATATCAATTTTTTATATTTAAAATCTTCATTAGGGCACAGAACCAGTTGTTACATTATTTGAATCCCACCACTGCTGACAGTTGGGGGTCCCATCCAAGCATGTCCAGCACTGGCAGGGGGCCTGACCATCTCCATGAAACGGACCACATTTCCCACCAAAGTGGTCCCTTCTAACTGCATTTGTTCATTATTCTAATCACCTGCCTGTGGTGTCATAATAATAAAAAGGCTGGGCTTTGGTCACAACCAACTAAACGAATGGCAGCCCCTGCTCTACTGTCAGAAGCCCCCCCCAAGCCCTCCCCCCTGAAATCCCCCCAAAGGCCCCCCTGAAATCCTCTCCTCTCCCGCCAAGGGAGCCGCCGGCCCAGAGAGAGAGAGAAGGGGGGAGCAAGGGGGCCACCCTCTATTTCTTTGGGGCTGATGGAGGGGAGAGTGCAGGACCCCCCAGACGGAGCTTCTCCCAGGCTGGGATGGGGGACTCAAAGGGGGCAGAGAAGGGGCTGCCCTGGGCCAGCCTCCCCGGAGCTTCTGCTGAAGGGAAGCCGGGGGTCACCTGAGGACACATTGGGTCCTCCTCCTCCTACAGGTCACCCAGCACCCAGACCTGATACTGGATCCAGCAAGAGGCAGCTGGGTCTTCTGAGGAGACCCTCTGGGGGCTTCTGGGGCTCCCTCCCTGCCCCCAATGGGCTTCGGCTCTGTTGCCCACCCCCAAAATCAAAGGGGTCCTCTATTGAGAAGCAGCTTCTAGCATGTATTTAGGGAAAACATTCCTTTTCTTCTGGATGTTGTGAATGCCAGGCCCTTTTGACACAACCTGGTGGACTAAATCCAGCAAGCTTCTTTTTTTTTATAATATCTGGAGGGATTGATCCTAGAGTATTGATTATCTGCCTCTGCCATTTCCCTGTTTCTTTATTGCGATCTAGGAGTTGGTGAGAATTATCATCTGATGTCATCACAAGGAACTGGACATGACCTGGGAGGAGAGTCACCTCCAACCAAATGAGGACCTCAAAGGAGGAAAAGCAGCCAAAGCACCAAGAGGAGAAGCTATTTCAAAGATTGAGAAGACTGGAAAGAGTCTCAGGAAGAGGAGATCCCTCCCTTCCCATCAAAGGATCCCTTCAGGAAGAAACCAGAATGAGTCCTTCTCTTCTCTCCCAGGAAAGGCTGCAGAAGGGAGAAACCATCTGAATGTGAGGACTTGGAGGGAGCTGCAGGGAGAGCTTCACCTGGCTTCCCAGAGGGAGAAACCCTGAAGAGGAGATGCAGGGAGGGTGGAAAGAGCTTCAGAGATGGGATCTGTTTGTTACCATATAAAGATCCACAGAGGCCAAAAATGGGAAAGGGTCCATACGAAAGAAAAGTTGATGGACTAATTATTTCAGAAACCTTCAAAAACATAAAACTTTGTGGAAAATCATCGATTTGTTGGACTTCATTGGGAAAGACTTTTAGGAAGCATCATAACAAATTTGCAGAAAAGACTAATGGACTGTGAACATTTAAAAACAGGTAGCCAATTGCAAGACACCACAAATAAATTACAATTTTTACATTTTTTGGTGCCAGAGTACTGGGATATTGCAGTAGTAGTAGTTCCATGGACAGCAGCTGAAGAACAACTGCGCACACTTGGTGACATTTTCAATTACAACATTAATATCAACGACTATAGAGATTTTTTGAAGAATATGTTAAAAGATTCAAAGAACTATACAATTCCTGACAGTATTTAAAAAGCAAAAGATATTGTTAGAACAATTGCTGTCAGTTCTGCAGAAGCAGAAAGGGGTTTTTCGAAAATGAACTTCATATGTTCAGAGAGCAGAAGTCGCCATACAGTTTCTAATTTAAACAACCTCATGACCATCAATATTACTGGCCTATCTCTTCCAAAATGGGACCCTATTCCTGCAGTGAGAAAGTGGGTATAAGGACACCATCGCTCAGCCGATGATCCCAGACTCAAGGTCAAGAAAAGTGGAAGTGAGGAGAGCGCCAAAGAGAAATGGATGTGGAAACATCGTAAACTGAAAGACGACTAACACTTTTATGTAAGTATTTGTGTACCGCTTGTATTGTTTTGTGTACTTCTTTTATTCTTATTTAAGTATTAAATTTGTATATCATGGTTTAGCTTCAGCCCTTTTGTGTGATGCCTTTGAGCATTAACTTTCAAAATAAAGTACATTTTGGTTCCAACTCAGCAGGGAGCTATTTCAGATCTGTGGCATGCTCAGGCATTAACTGCTGGGATTTTCTCTTTAACCACAATGCCAATAAACGTCACATTTATTTTTTTCTTCGGCCACAGGTGCCATGTATTCCCTCTGGGGTCATTTTCAAGCATGGAGACCCCCAATATCTTAATTTTAAATGACTGATTTAATTCCATCTCTGCGCCTGTTATTATGAATCACATGTGGATTATTTCCCTTTCATTTCCCTCCAGAGAATTTCCCAACAACCTTTGAGTCCAAGAACTGGTTGAATTATCCACGGATCCCTCCTGAGAGGGAGAATTATGATAAAAGTTTCAGCTCTGCTCTTTGGCTGAATCCTCCAAGGGAGACTTTGGGCAGAGAAATATGGAGTTTTGGGACAGGCAGGGTCTGTGCACTTGAATATCCGTCTCTCTCCTTTCCAGATGAAGCTGAGTGTTTCTCTGTGTTTGAATCAGGAAAGCAACTGGATCATATTCCACCTTGTGAGAGTCCTTTGAATTCTTCTATTTCTTCTTTAGAAACAGAAAAGAGATTGATTGATTCACCCCATGAATTATGGACCTCCTACTTCGAGTTCTGATGCCGCTTTTGTCCCATCCAGTCTCTGGGAAGCTGAGAATGAAATGCCCGCTGAGTTTGGAGCACCAGGATGGAAAACAACCACAGAGCTTTTACAGCCCAGGAGACCATCTCATCGGTATAGTCACCACTGGAAATAAAAGATTGCATACAAAGTTGCTTTTCAACATGGCTCCTTCTCTTCAATTTGCTTTCCATGATTGGTAAGTCATTCAGGGTGATGGAGTTGCACTCCTTCCATTCTAACACTCTCCTTCTTTTCTGTTTTTTATTTTTCATTTATTCCTTTATTGGAGGATATATCTAATTTCCTGAATGATTTTGATTTTCATGGCTTCTCTCCTTTGTCTGATTTTGTGAAAGAGACTCAAAAAGGGGCCTGAAAAAAGCTGAAAGGGCTGCAGATTATTTTCCTTTCTTAGTTCAATCCTTAATTTGTCACTTGAATAATGAATTTTATTTAAAGTAGTGGTGGAATCAGTTGTAGTTGCCATACCTCAGCCCATTTCCATATTTGTGTAACTGATCATTGCTTCTGGATCAATGGTGGCTTAAGGCTCAGTAGCCTTGTGGAGGATTATATTTTTTTAAAAAAGTATTTGTTGTTGCTGTTGGTTATAATAGCACTTTTTTTTGAAAAAGTTTTTTTTATTTTTAGACAAAAACAAAACATGAAACATAAAACCCTCAACAATTACATATAGCATATCATTTGGTTACAACCATTTGTCCCTCACCACTTTCAATTGTATATAAGATCACAGATTGTCCATCAAACATACATAGATACATTATTATCATTGTACATCATATGTTCAGCTACAAGCTATTCCTTCATTTTAAACAAACATTCTAGAAATTAGATTCATATATATACCAATATTCCATTGCATCCTTATTTGTCTATTTAATAAAAATATGTCTTTATAGTATCACCTATCTCATTCTATTATTCTAATAACACTTTTTTTACAATAGGGATGTTTCTGGTTTTCTAAAAGGCTTACGGTTTATTTTCACCATTCAAATGGTCAACAAGAATTCCCAGCTCCTGTGCAATCTCACACTGGGCTACAACCTCCATGACAACCATTGGAGCACTTTCCACACTTCAGATGCCTTGCTGGACATTCTCTCCACTGGAGAAGCCAATGTCCCCAACTACGGCTGTGGAAGGAAGGACAACCTCATGACTTTTCTTGATGGAGCTAAAAGGGAGATCTCCATCCAGACGTCAACATTAGGAGGCACCTACAAAGTCCCACAGGTTTGTGTGTGTTTTTCTCCATCTGGAAAAGTGAGGGGTGGGTGGTGGTGGGTGAGCAATAGATGCAATCATGTCTTCTCAATACAATACAATACAATAGTAGAGTTGGAAGGGAACTTGGAGGTCTTCTAGTCTAACCCCCTGCCTAGGCAGGAAACCCTATACCGTTTCAGACAAATAGCTATCCAACATCTTCTTAAAGACTTCCAGTGTTGGGGCATTCACAACTTCTGGAGGCAAGCTGTTCCACTGATTAATTGTTCTAACTGTCAGGAAATTTCTCCTCAGTTCTAAGTTGCTTCTCTCCTTGATTAGTTTCCACCCATTGCTTCTTGTCCTACCCTCAGGTGCCTTGGAGAATAGTTTGACTCCCTCTTCTTTGTGGCAACCCCTGAGATATTGGAACAATGCTATCATGTCTCCCTTAGTCCTTCTTTCTCGTAAACTAAATATACCCAGTTCCTGCAACCGTTTTTCATATGTTTTAGTCTCCAGTCCCCTAATCATCTTTGTTGCTCTTCTCTGCACTCTTTCTAGAGTCTCCACATCTTTTTTACATTGTGGCGACCAGAACTGAATACAGTATTCCAAGTGTGGCCTTACCAAGGCATTATAAAGTGGTATTAACACTTCATGTGATCTTGATTCTATCCTTCTGTTGATGCAGCCTAGGACTGTGTTGGCTTTTTTGGCAGCTGCTGCACACTGCTGGCTCATATTTAAATGGTTGTCCACTAGGACTCCAAGATCCCTTTCACAGCTACTACTACTGAGCAAGGTATCACCTATACTGTACCTGTGCATTCCATTTTTGTTGCCTAAATGTAGAACCTTACTCTTTTCACCATTGAATTTCATTTTATTAGATAGTGCCCAGTGTTCAAGTTTGTCAAGATCCTTCTGTATCTTAAGCCTATCTTCTGGAGTGTTGGCTATTCCTGCCAGCTTGGTGTCATCTGCAAATTTGATGAGTTCCCCATTTATTCCCTCATCCAAATCATTGATGAAGATGTTGAAGAGTACTGGGCCTAAAACAGAGCCTTGGGGTACTCCACTGCATACTTCCCTCCATGTAGATGTAGTTCCATTGAGGACTACCCGTTGAGTGAGGTTGGTCAGCCAGTTACGAATCCATCTGGTGGTGATGCTGTCTAACCCACATTCTTCTACTTTATCTAGTAGTAGGTTATGGTCAACCTTATCAAAAGCCTTACTGAAGCCCAAGTAAACCATATCTACAGCATTCTCCTGGTCCACTAATTTTGTCACATTATCAATGAATGCAATAAGATTAGTCTGGCATGATCTGTTTTTGACAAATCCATGTTGGCTTTTGGCTATTACTTTGTTTGCTTCTAGGTGTTCGCAAATTCGTTGCTTGATTATTTTTTCCAGAATCTTTCCTGGTATTGAGGTCAGGCTGATAGGTCTGTAGTTTCCTGGATCTAATTTTTTCCCTTTTTGAAGATGGGAACCACATCAGCTCTTTTCCAGTCCTCTGGTAGTTCCCTGGTGTTCCAGGATCTCTGAAAGATATAATTCAGTGGTTCTGAGATCTCGTCTGCTAGTTCCTTCAGAACCCTGGGGTGTAATCCATCCGGTCCTGGTGATTTGAACTCGTCTAGGGTAGACAGGTGCTCACTTACCATTTTCTTCCCTATTCTTCTCCATGGAATTCAAGAGCTGTTTTTCTCCATATTAGCAAAAATGTCAATATTTTACCCCATTATGTTCATGTTGAGATTAATCATAAAAGGCTTGAAATGCAAGCAATACATTCCCCGGAGAAGACATTCTACCAACTATTTTACTGATCAAAAATAAGCCTGGGGGTCTCTATTGGCATCTTCATTTTCACATATAAAAATGTCTACCCTATCCAGTCAGATTGAAGTTGGCAATAGTAGCATTTTATCTAAAAAGTGTAATAAAAAGGACTCTAGCAATTATAGGCCAAATAGACTAGCAGATATTGTGGCTGAAATGTATGCCTGGATCCTCTTAGTTAAACTTGAGAAAAATGCATTCCTTGCAGAAGAACCAGAAGGTTTTAGGTACTGAACAGCTATATAGATTTTATAATAAATATTGCATGTTAATAATCTAATATTGGTAATAAATTTGTCTTGAAATATCTCATCTATATCACCGAAGTAAAACACAGTTAGCTGGCTTTCTAGATGTTAATGCATTAGGGGACAATCTCTCAAATGTGAGCCAGCAATGTGTGGCAGCTGCCAAAAAAAGGCATTGCAGTCCTAGGCTGCATCAACAGAAGGATAGAATCCAAATCACATGAAGTTTTGGTATCGCTTTAAAAAGCCTTGGTTAAACCTCCCTTGGAATAGTGCATTGAGGGCAAACCTTTTCAGCACCAAGTGCCAAAAAGGGAGCGTGCACACGCTCTTGTCAGGGATGCAATCTGGAATAGGTGTTGCCCAGCGTGCATGCTGGTGCACACATGTGCCCCAGACAGCTCCTCTTCCAGTTTCTGGCACGCTCGCATGGGATGATCAGCTAGCTGGCACACATGCAGACTAGCTCTTCCAGTTTCTGTCACTGCTGTGCGTGCAAAGGCCAGCTGATCATTGCACGGACATGCACATCAAAAATCTGGAAGAGCAACAGGCAAGGCCACGTGTGCCAGGCGACATGGCTCTGCATGCCACTTAGCCCGAGCTAAGAAGCTGAGGCAGAGGGTGCCATTTTCCCCTCCTGGGGTCTCCGTGCATCCCATTTTTGACCTCCCCTTTCTCCAGAAGCACTCTGCCAGCCAAAAACTTTGGTCTTACTTTGCAGTTTCAGTCCGTGGGGCTTGCAAAGATAATGTCTGCATTCAGCTGGTGGGTGGGGGTGACATATGTGCAGGGCAGCCTCGTGATCCCGCTTGGGCCAGATTAATGGCTTTGTGGGCTGTATCTGGCCCGCAGGCCGTAGTTTGAGGACCCCTGGTATAGGGTCTCCTTCTTGAGCAGGGGTTGGACTAGAAGACCTAAAAAGTCCTTTCCAATCCTTTTATTTTGTTATAAGTTCTGTTATAGGTACTGTTAGATATCCATACTAACTACAATAGCACTAAGGTCCTCTGTTCCGGTAGGAACAGAGGTTTAATCCTATTGGTCGAAGGGTTCATTAAATTTCATTTAATTTGGACCCCAACATAGCCCCAATAAGGCTAAAACCCAGGAGAGTGCCTTTTGCTCTCCGCCCCAAAATTGACAGGGAAATTGACAAGCTCGTAGGCCAGGGAATCCTAGAGCCGATCGATCATGCACACTGGGAGACTCCTATAGTGACACCTGTCAAATCTGACAGGTCAGTCCGCATCTGCGCAAACTACAAATGCAAATTTAATAAAGCGTTACAACAAAGCGCCTACCCTGTACCCATTGCACAGCATCTCCTCCATTCATTAGGACCCAGAAAAATTTTCGCGAAATTGGACATGGCGCAGGGATACCAACAATTGCCTGTAGATGGTGCTATGGCGGAGGACCAAACCATTGTGACGCACAGGGGTGCATTCAAATGTCACCGCCTGCAATTCGGTTAGTATCGCCCCTGGACTGTTCCAAAGTGTCATAGAGCGGCTTTTGTAGGGGATTGTCCCCTATCCAGGTGTTGTCCCCTATTTCGACGACATCTTGGTATCGGCTGCAAACGAGGCACAACTTTTAAAGCGAGTACGAACAGTTTTGGCTAGAATTAGAGAAAAAGGCCTCCGTCTTAAAAAAAGAAAAATGCCAAATAAATGTGCCAAGGGTTGAATTCCTAGGATACCTTATTAAAGGCTCTGGGATTCACTTGACTGCACAAAAAATTAAAGCTATTCAGGACGCCCCCATACCTTGCAATCAAACCAAGCTGCAGGCATTCCTTGGGCTCTTTAACTTTTACAGCATCTTTATAAAACAGAAGGCCACTGTTGCTGAGCCCCTACACCGTGTCCTGGCTAAAAATGCAAAGTGGACTTGGAGAAAAGCCGAGGCCACTGCATTTGCCACAGTAAAATGACTCCTGTTGGCAGATTCTTTCCTCGTCCAGTACAGCCAGACCCTGCCGTTGGTCCTGACGCTTCACCGTTTGGTGTCGACGCAGTCCTCAGCCACTGCATGCCCAACAGAACCAAAGCCTCCATAGCATTTTACTCCAGGACCCCATCCGCCACAGAGCGGAACTTACAGCCAGTTGGACCGTGAGGCTTTGGCTGCTGTGGCCGGGGTAAAAAGATTTCACAAGTACCTTTATGGGCGGGACTTCGAACTAATCACAGACCACAAGCTGTTGTTGGGTTTACTGGCTAGGGACCGACCTACTCCAGTATTGTTATCTCCCTGCATGACCAGATGGACTGTTTTCCTAGCTACTTACTCCTACTGCCTTATCCACTGACCTGGCTCCACTTTGGGGCACGCTGACTCTCAGCCGCTGCCCGTTGCTTACCCTACCCCCGAGGCGCCAGTCCTCCTCATTTTTTTTTGTAATAATTTTTTATTGTTTTTGTCTTTTTATCACATATTACAATCGTTATATCAACAGTTTGTACAATGTTACATCGTCGTATCTATGTATGTTTTCCTCTCTTTAACATATATTACAATCCTTATGTCATCTTATCTATACATTTTTATGATATTTAACATATTTACCTACTTTTATATACAGTTCTATGTTTATTTATGTATATTGTTTCCGGCTTAATTGTTTTTCTTATTATCCAACCATTCATACCACTTATTCCAAATTTCGTAGTATTCCGATTCTTCTTTGTCCTTTAATTTTTGAGTTAGTTTGTCCATCTCTGCGCACTCCAAGGTTTTTTTTATCACTAATTCGTCTGGCGGTGTATTATTTTGCTTCCAGCATTGGGCAAAGGCAATTCTAGCTATAGTTAATATATGTGTTAGTAGATATTTAATTTTTTTTGTATAGTTCCCTTTAATTATTCCTAGTAAAAAGGTTTTGGGTTTATACTTTATTTGTTCCCCCGTAATTTCTTGTGCCCACTTCCAGATTCTTTTCCAATATTTTTGCGATTCCGGGCAGGTCCACCACATGTGGTAGTAGGTCCCTTGTTCTTTTTTACATTTCCAACATATCGGTTTCAGTGTTGGGTATATTTTTGCCAATCTTGTTGGTGGTAGATGCCAACGATAGAACATTTTATATATATTTTCTTTCAGTGTTGCTGATCTCGTTAATTTATAATTTATATTGCAAATTTTTTCCCAATCCGCTAGATCTATATTATAACCAAAATTTTTGGCCCATGCTATCATACATCCTTTAACTATTTCTTCTTCTAAGTTTATTTCTAACAAATATTTTTACATTTTCGTTATAAATTTGTTTTCTGGGCCAATTAAGATTTTGTCTATTTGTTGCAATTCCGTATATATTCCATATTCTTTTATATCTTTTTTATATCTTGATTGTAATTGGAGGTATGGCCACCAATCTATATTGATATTGTTCTCTTTTAGTTCTTGGTTCGTTTTCAAATTCCCCTGGTTATCTAAAATTTCACTATACCTAACCATTTTTGATAGATCTAGCGTATTGGGGTGTATCACGGCTTCCATGGTGGAAAGCCATGCCGGTATTTTCATATAGTGTTTTGCTTTAATTTTGTTCCAGACCTGAATCAATGCTTCTCTAATGTAATGTCTATGGAAATATTTTTGCTTCTTTTTACTCTCTTCCCATAAGAAAAAGTGCCATCCTATTTGCAGGTCATGGCCTTCTATTGCTAATATTCTTTTGTTTTTTAAATTTATCCAATCTTTAATCCAAATTAGTGCTGCTGCATTGTAGTAGAGTTCCCAGTCAGGTAGTCCCATACCACCTCTGCTTCTATCGTCCTGTAATGCTTTCAGTTTTATCCTAGCTTTTTTCCCTTGCCAGATGAATTTTAGTATTATTTTATTCAGTTCGATAAAAAAAAAATTCTCTAGTTTTATGGGGATCGTTTGAAATAGATATAGGACTCTTGGTAGTATGTTCATTTTTATAGTTGCTATTTTCCCTAATAGCGATAGTTGTAATTTCCCCCATAATTCTAGGTCTTTTTTTATTTGTTGCACTAATTTTGTGTAATTATTTTCTTTTATGGTTGAGCACTTTGCAGTTAGCCATATTCCTAAATATTTGACTTTCTTTACTACCTGGAGTCCTATTGTTTTTTCTAATTCTTTGTTCTGTTTTTCCTTCAGATTTTTGGTTATTATTTTAGTCTTTTCTCTATTAATTTTTAGTCCTGCCACATCTCCATATTTTTCTAGTTCTTGGATTAACTTATTCCCTGTTTCTAATGGATTTTCTATAATAAATACTAAGTCATCTGCAAAGGCCTGTATTTTGTATTCTTCATTTTTAATTTTGGTTCCTCTTATTTCCTGGTTTTTTCTAATTCATATCAGAAGGCTTTCTAGCGTCAAAATAAAAAGCAGAGGTGATAGTGGGCAGCCCTCTCTTACTCCTTTCATTATTTCAAAGAACTCTGTATTTTCCCCATTTAATAGTATGTTTGCCTTTTGGGTGGAGTATATTGTTTCTATTAATCTTTCAAATTTATTTCCTAAATTCATATTTTTAATTTGTTGTTTCATGTATTGCCAATTTAAATTATCAAATGCCTTCTGTGCATCCAGGAATACAAGTGCCACTTGTTTCCCTGTATGTACCTCATAGTACTCCAAGATATTAGCTATTATTCTGGTATTGTTTCTAATTTGTCTTGTTGGGAGAAATCCATTTTGATCTGGGTGTATGTAATCATTTAGTAATCTTTTTAGTCTCTCCGCTATTATTGTTGCAAATATTTTATAGTCCGCGTTCAGCAACGAGATTGGCCTGTAATTTTGAATTTGGTTTTGGTCTGTACCTTCTTTATATATTAACATAATGTATGCTTCCCTCCATGTGTTCGGTATTTTTGCTTTCGTCAATGTTTTGTTATACATCTCCAGCATTAGGGGTTCTATTGATTCATTCAGATCGTTTATCGTTTTGTACCATTCTGCTGGGAATCCATCTGGGCCTGGTGTTTTATTATTTTTCTGTTTTTGAATTGCCTGTTTCAGTTCAATATTTGTTATTTGTTTCGTTAGCATTTCTTTCATCTCTTCCGGTATTACTGGGGGTTCTTCTTTGTTCAAATATTCTTGTATTTGTTTGTCATCTACTTGTTCCCCCTTATATAACTTCTCGAAATATTTATGTACAATCTTTTTTTTCCCTTCCATTGTGTGTTGTAATTCACCCGTTTCCTCTTGGAGTTGATATATTAGTCTTTTTTCTCTTTCTTTTCTCAATCTATAAGATAACCACCTTCCTGGTTTATTTGCTTGTTCAAAAAAATTTTGTTTCGTTAGTTTTAAGTGTTTTACTATTTCTTCCTGGACTAGTATGTTTAATTTGTGTTTCGCTAGCATCCAATCTTTTCTAATTTTGTCACTTTGTGGTTTGTTTTGGAGTTCTTTTTCTAGGTTCTCAACTTCCTTCTCTAATGCTTTCTGTTGTGCCCATTTTTCTTTATTTCTTTTTGCTGAATAAGCTATAATGATTCCTCGTATGTAGGCTTTCATAGTATCCCATAGGTTTTGTATTGATGTCTGTTCTTGTGTGTTTTCTTTGAAAAATAGTTCCAACTCACTCTTACACTTTTGGATAAATTCTTTTTCTTTTAATATTTGCAGATTTAATTTCCATCTTCGTCTAGTTTTTTTTCCCCCTTTCCAGATTATTTTAATGGGGTTATGGTCTGCCCATGTGTTTGGTAGTATTTCAATTTTATATACTTCTGCCCCGATTTCCTTATTCATCCATGCCATGTCGATCCGTGACCAAGATTGGTGTGGATTTGAGTAAAAGGTAAGTTGTTTTTTATTTGGTTCCATTTTTCTCCAGATGTCTATTAGATTTAGCTCTTCCATCATCTCCATACATGTTGTTGGTAATACTTTTTTTTGTTTTTTTGTCACTTATATAGTCTTTTTTGCTATCTACTATGGCATTATAGTCTCCTATTATACAGATGTTTTTCCCTCCAATTTCTCTTATTTTTTTCATGTAATTTTTTGTAGAAATTTTTCTGGTCTTCATTTGGGGCATAAATTGCTACCAGCAATATTGGTTTTTGGTTTATCCATATCTCTAATATTAATATTCTTCCCCTTGGATCTGCATAAATTAAGCTTGTCTTTATTCTCTCTTTAAATTGCTAATCCTTTTCTTTTTTCTTCTGCCGATGCTGTATATAATTTTCCCAATTTCGGACATTCTAAGTATTTTATGTCTTGTTGTTTGATATGTATTTCCTGTAGACATATTATGTCTGCTTTTTGTTTTGTTAATTTTGCCCAGATGTGTTTTCTTTTTGTTAGTGAATTTAAACCATTGACATTTACAGATAGTAGTTGGATTTCTTCCTCCATTTTCCTGGATCTCTACTTGTCCTTGTTTTTATTTGTCTCTAGTTTCTTTTTGACTTCTTGTTTTTGGTCTTACTTCCTCTTCTTTCTGTTGTTCTTCCTCTTCCCTGCTACGTCCTCCCTGTCTTCCCTCCCTTGCCTTTTGTTGTCTTTCTTCCTTTCTTCTATATTCTATCTCCTCTTCTGTATTTTGTTTCTCTTCCGGATACATTAATTGCTCGTATAATTCCTGTGCTTTTTCAAGGTTGTCAATTTTGATTCTCTTCTCCTGCCATGTTACTAACATCCCTTCTGGTATTAACCATCTAAACAGTATCTCCCTCTTAATTAATTGCATGGCCAAGAATTGGTAGTCTCTTCTCTGTTCCCTCACTCTTTGTGGGATTTGTTTTAATATTAGTATCTCCTTCCCCTCGTACATCATCGGTTCTTCTCTTGTTATTTTATATAGTATGTCTCTTACTTTTTTCCTCGCGAACCTGATGTGCACTTCTCTGGGTAGTTGATGTTTCCTCGCATAATTGGTGGTAACTCTGTAAATGTCATTGAATTCATTTATGATCTCTTGCTTATCTCTGTTTAAAGTTTCTGCAATTAAGCCGGCCATTATCATAGATAGGTCTTCACCTTTTACCTCTGTCACATTCTGAAAGTGGAGGTAGAAAGCTGCACGGTCCATCTCCATGTGAATAAGCGATTCCTCTAGATTTTTATTTGATGCTTTCATTTGTTGTTCAACCTGGTTTATTTTTGTTTCTGTCTGTTCTGTTCTTTTTTCTACTTCTTTTATTAATTGTTCATTCTTTCCCAGAGCTTATAGTTTCCATTTTATCATCTAATTTCTGTATGTCTTTCTTGACTTCATTTTTCATTTCACACATCTCTGCTTTCGTTTCATTCATATCTATTTTCATTTCATTCATATCTTTTTTCATTTCATCGTGGTTTTTTATTGCTGTTTCTTGGAATTTTAACATAGTTTCTTGAATGGTTTGCAGCACTGTCTGTATATTTTCAGTATTCGACCCCGCATTTGTTTTTTCTGTTTCATTCATTTCTTCTGTTGGTCCTTTGGATGTGGGGGGGGGGCGGCGAACCCCTTGTTGTTGGGTTTATTGCAGGGTTAATGTTCATCTTTTTTCCACTTCTAAGTGCTGTTGATGTTATATTTGCCATTTCTCTTATAGTTTTATCTTGTTCTGAAAGTATCTTGTATATATTGTCCCAAACTGGCATTCAATCTTCCCCCCCCCCCTTCTTTTTTTTTTTGTGTTAGTATATCCACATTAATCTTAGTATACTATATAAGTTTTAAGTAATACAGTATAATAATAATAATAATAATAACAATAACAACAACAACAACAACAACAACAACAATAATAATAATAATAATAATAATAATAATAATAATAATAATAATAATAATAATAATAATATATTTTATACAATAATATCTAGAGGTGTTGGGAGAAGGGGTTATTTAGGCAAGGAGGGAGGACTGGGGAGGGTCTCAATATTTGTTCATATTAAAACTTACTTATTTATGGTTATAACAATGTAGCAATAGATATATATATATGAATAGAGCTATTTGTCTTAAATATTAATTAATTTAAATATTTGGTTATAAAGATTACAACAATTGTATATAGTTATGTATTGTTAATATAGACAGTTCATTCACCGCTTTTTTCTCTGTGTTTCTTTAAATTTAGAGCTTCTTTAAGTTCTTTTAAGTTCTTTTCAAATCCTTTCTTTCAACTTTGCTCAGTTTCCCAGGCTCTTCTAAGTTGTTACAATGTTGCAATTTCGTCAGCTTTCTCTTCCACCTTGATACTTTGTTGCTCTATAATTAATGGCTGTCTGCTGCTGTTCCCCGATCTAGCACAATCTTTCAATGTCTCCTTCTGTCTCCTTTCTCCCCCTCGTTTCTTCGGGCTCCTTTTAGATTTTAAAGTGTCGCTCTCACCTCTTCCAGTGGCCTTTTTAATGGGGTTTTCACGCCAAATCCCTGGAGTCTCCCTGTTTGCCCGTTCTCCTCTATAGTTTAGGTACGTCTTTTCCCAGCCTGTAGCTCTCCGCTGTTTTCACTTGTATCAGGCGTTGCAACAATGTAGCAAAAGTTGATTCATTTCTCTTCCTTTCTTCTTCTATTTGGTGGTTTGCCGAGGCTTCAAGTCCACCATTCAGTGCAGCAAGCGGCGAACGCTTACACGCTGGGTTAAAAAGGGTATCCCCAATCGTAACGGGCGATCGCCTTCTGCCTCGTTCATTCTGGGGTATCCCTACTTCTCCGCTTCACCCTACAAGCTCAGCGTATCCCCCTGGAGGATCCTCCAAACGTGTATATCGGGGTTCGAAGAGCAGAGCCCTGCTTTCTTCCCCCCACTTTCCTCCACGTCACCACCGCCCATCCACTTACTTCCAGTCCTCCTCATTGACTGCCTGGAGACTGGGCCTGTCTCGTCCTCTGACGTTGCCCATCACTCTGCGAAGGACTCCACCATCAAACAAATTTTGAACTGGGTGTGGAGGGGGTGGCCCAAGGGGCCTGTTGGGACTGATTTTAAAATGTATTTTGCTAAACATGACGAACTATCGGTGGATAATGGCTGTCTACTATGGGGCGACCGGGTTGTTGTTCCACCCAAACTCACATTGCAGTATTAGAGGCTTTACATGTAGGGCATCCTGGAATTGTCAGGATGAAGTTTTTGGTAGGAGTTACTGGTGGTGGCCTAACATGAACAGGGAGATCGAAGAATACCTGCGCACCATGCCAGGAGTCCAGACCTGCTCCCCCAGAGGTGCCCGCTAAAGAGTGGGAGCGATCTCAAGCACCATGGTCTAGGGTGCACATTGACTTTGCGGGCCCAGTTCATGGCCAGACATTCCTTGTAGTTGTGGACACCTACTTGAAGTGATTAGAAGTTCCAGCTGCGGCCTGTGAAAGACTCATGTCTTTGATCTAACTGAGCTCCTTTAATGATGAGGGTAGTATGCTAAACATATGTACCGTATTTTTCGGGGTATAAGACACACCTTCTTTCCTCAAAAAAGAGGCTGAAAATCTGGGTGTGTCTTATACATCGAATACAGCATTTTTTTGCCTCCCGAAGCTCTGCCTCCTTCACGAAAATGGCCATGCATAGCCTTATGGAGGCTTTCAGAGAACTCCTGGGGGCTGGGGAGGGCAGAAATGAGCAAAAAATCAGCCGTTTTTGCCCCCCAGCCCCCAGCCCCCAGCAGCACTTGATAAGCCTCCATAAGACTATGTATACAATTGTTTTGACAAATAATGGGCCCGTTTTCATAAAAAATGGGCTGTTTTTTGCTCTTTTTTGCCCCCCTCCCACAGGAGCACTCTACAAGCCCCCCCCCCCGACTATTCATGTCTTTTATTTGGAAAAAAAAGTGCACATTTTCGCGAAAAACAGGCCGTTTTGGGGAGGTTTGCAGAGTGCAAAAACTCCCCCCCCCCGCCTTTTGGAAAGCTCTTTAGTTAGAGTGATTGATGAGAATTACATTGATCAAATGCTGTGCCAGCATAAACAAGTCTTAAGTACTGCAGGTTGTCAGTGATTTCCTTCTCCAGCACATGGATAAATACACCTGGAAACACCTCCCTACTGTATTTCTCTCTCTCTCTCTCCCTCTATCTACCTACCTACCTACCTACCTATCTACTCTCTCTCTCCCTACCTACCTACTGTATTTCTCTCTCTCTCTATCCCTCTATCTACCTACCTACCTACTGTATTTCTCTCTCCCCCTCTATCTACCTACCTACCTACCTACCCCCCTCTCTCCCTACCTATCTACTGTATTTCTCTCTCTCTATCCCTCTATCTAATTACCTACTCTCTCTCCCTACCTACCTACTGTATTTCTCTCTCTCTCCCACTCTATCCCTCTATCAACCTACCTACTCACTCTCTCTCCCTACCTACCTACTGTATTTCTCTCTCTCTCCCTCCCTCTCCCTTTATCTATCTACCTACTTTTTTTTTAATTTGCCTCTTCAAAACCTTGGTGCGTCTTATACTCCGGTGCGTCTTATACTCCAAAAATACGATACCTGTTAGATTGGGTAATGGATAAGCACACACAGGCTTAACAGTAACAACAGTTCTTTATTATAACACAACAAGTAAGAACAATCCAGCGAAGGTTGAGTCTGACAACAGCCCTTTTATAGGGAGCTATCATACCCTTCGACCAATAGGATTAAACCTCTGTTCTTGCCGGAACAGAGGACCTTGGTGGAAACCATTGTAACTAGTATGGATAGCTAACACCCCTCCCCTCTTAGATGGAACAATCCTACTGGTAACATAGTCATGCAGGTAGCTCTGCCTGACCTGCGCAGTTCAGTAGGAGGAGTTTCTTTGGACAGGTCAGACGGACCTGTTTGCTCTGCAGCTTCCTCAGCCCCAATTATTAAAGTATCTGAGGCCAAGGTTTCCCCCATGTTCTTACATCAATCTGATGTTTGGGGCTTCAGAGAGAAACCACCAGTAGAACCAACCCAATCACAGGCTCTGAGGAGGATCTTGTGGTGGACAAAAGGACTCCAGCTGTTGCCCTAAGAGCTGATTTGGGAATTTATACAATTTCTGCTTTGTCTAAAATCAGAAAATATGGATATTGGCATTTAATTTATGGAAACTGTCAGACTCTGAAAATTGTGGCTTTTAGAACAGACAAAATTTCAATTAGAGACCAATTTTGGATACTGACAAATTGTATTAGGAACTGAGGTCTCCCTGTTTCTTGTACAATTGGAGAAGAAGCTAAAAAGATTCCTCCCAAAGAATCTGGGCCATAGAAGCATTAAAATATGCAGCACCTCAAAATTATAGTAGGCCCTTTATTGGAATAGAATACTTCAGTTGGCATTTGCACATGTTAATCTAATTGCAATAAATTGTAGGGGTGAGATACAGTAATTTGATTTACATTGTTTATAGTTTTTAAATTTATTTATTATTTTCCACTTTTATAATACAATCTTGCTAATTATATGTCTTTAATGTTTTAAACAATGTCTAATTAACAAATTATTCTAATGCTTTCATGAGAACAAAATTGGATTTATTAAAATCTAATATTTTGCACTTGATCTGACCTCAAATATAACACAGCATTCTTCATTGTGTATGCAGCTCAAAATCAGATAAGTCTGTTATCTGATAAGCCTGAAACTCTGAAGACGAGGCTACTGATTATCAGCTTTTATTTCTGCAGAAAGCAAAAGACTAGATGACCTTTTTGTCTCCCACCTTAACAGAGCAGGCAGAGAGTGAAAAACGGGCATTCCCCAAATTTTTTTCCAAACATTTTACAGCTCACATAGCTTGCACAGAATGTCATTGCTATGGAAACATAATTTGATATCACGTGAATTTCATGATTTTTCTCAGCACTCTGAAAACAACAGACTTTAGAAGGGAAAAGAAATACATTTTCTGGCGTATAACTCAGAGCTTTGTTAGGGAATACTGAACACATATTTTAAGTTACAAGGAAGGTTACTTGGCAGAATTCACATTTTACTTTTCACAAGAAGTTACTTTGCTAGGCTAAGCTTGGGAATTCGCCTAGAAGTTTTATCTATGTAGTTGGCACATTAGGTTACAATGGAGCTTCTCTCAAAAGCAATTTAACAAAAGCTGAATTAGGTTACACTCTGTGTATGCTCTAATCCAGTGATGGCAAACCTTTTCGAGACCAAATGCTCAAGCCGCAACCCAAAACCCCTTATTTATCTCGGAGTGCCAACAACGCAATTTAACCTGAATAATGAGGTTTTAGTTTAGAAAAACAATAGCAGCGCTTTCAATGATACAAACACCTTTTTATTGAAAGGTAAACGTTTGCATTTGGCATGCTTTTGATTAATCTGACTTTTGCTGTTGAATGCACACTGATAATCTTTCTAATCTTGACTCATACATTGTAAGTTTGAGAGCAACACATTAAGAACTCAGGTCATCTGTTAGTCCAGGGGTGTCAAACTCAATTTCAATGAGGGCCCCATTGTGGCTGACTTCGGATGTCATGGTGGTATTATGGAATATAGGAACTGACACAGAATTCTGGGATCAAACAGAAAAGGTTTATTGCGCAATGTTCAGTGGCTACACAGAGGAGCCAAAGACTGAACTCCGAAGGATTCTAAAACATGTATTTTTGTACATACTTGTGACATTTCATGATTGGTTACATTTTCTGACAGCCCACAGCCCCCCTCCCTGTTGCTACGTTTCCTGCCTAAGATTCCTGTCTTCAATTCTGCGGTTTGGCTATGTGTTATTTCCTTTAGATGAAGCTTCCTCTTGCAAACCCTTATTCTGTTCACTAAAGTTTCCTCTTACAGAACTCTTAACATGCTCCATTATAAAGACATATATTTAAGATTCCTATTATCCCATATTATTCCATTCCATCTTAGTGGGCATGGCCAGCTCCCACTGCTGATGTGCTCACTCTCCTTGGTTGCCCATGGTGTGTGCAGGAGGTCAAAGTATGTGGGTCAGAGGGAGGCCCACTCCCTCTCCTTACGAGACCTAGCTTTGTAACAAAAGCAACCTCAATGATAGGATGGGAGACCACCAGGAGAGGTCAGGAGGAGGGGACAAGGGGATGGTAAAAGGCTGATTCAGGCACCCATCCTCTTTTGCAGAGTCAGGGGCTCCTGCATGTGGATGCTAGTGGAGCTGGACTAGGGCAGCTGGCGTGCCGGGAGAGGACGCTCTGCATGCCACAGGTTCCCCATCACGGCTCTAATCCTTTCAATTCCTTTTTCAGATCAATCATGTAGAAGCTTCAGAGGCTCTGAGTGATAAAAGCAAATTCCCCCTTTTCCACCGGATGTTCCCCAAAGAAGGATTCCAGTACCCAGCAATTGTCCAGCTGCTCCTCCACTTCAGATGGACCCTGATTGGCCTCTTTGCTTCAGACACAGAAAAGGGAGAGAATTTCATGAGGATTTTTCCTCCTATGCTTGTCAGGAATGGAATTTGTGTGGTTATATCACAGCAATTCTCAACAATCAAACATGCAGCCCCCCTCAGGGATGCCCTCACTAAGTGGAGACAAGTCAACGTCTTTGTTCACTTCATAGAATTTGATTTCATTTGGGAGAGAACCATTCCTTTCCATGCAATACTTATGCAACTCCCAGGACCCATTGAAGGAAAAGTCTGGATCCTCACAAATTTTTTGGGGTATACAATACATAAATACAAAACTTTCAAATACATCCATAGTATTTGGAACTTTCGTTATCTGGTAAAGGAAAGGCCAAAGGATGATGTCTTTGAACCCTTTTTCTTTGTGGAAGAAAAGTTTCAAGATCATTATTTTCATTGTTCTCTTTCAAAGAACGTCTTTTCTGTCAAAGGCCGCAGAAGATGCACCCAGAAAGCCCCACTGGAGACCCAGTGGAAATGGGACAGAATAAAGAGCCAAAATTACTACCACTATTACAGTCTCATGAAGACTCTGGCCCAGGCCATGAATGCTGCATATTCCTCCAGATCGAGGAGGGGAAGGAAGGAGGATGAAAAAATGTTGGGGTCTCCAAGGCTGCAGCCATGGCAGGTATGGGGGTCCCGATATGGATCCATTAATCTTAGAGCCTTTGGAGGAGGAATCCAGAGGAGAAGGAGGGGAGCCATCTCAACAGATCTGGCCAATTTAATTACTCAGGGAATTAATGGTTCCAAAGAGTAGATACCATGGCATTTTTATATTTAGCACTGTTAATTGGAAAATGCTGTATTCTTTTTAAAAATAAATTCCTGTATTTGTGGATTTGTGATGAGCCTGGTGGAATTCCACCTTTCTTCCGTCCCCATTGCAGGTGAGTCTGTGTGCAGCTGGAGAGGCAGCTAAGCCCCCCTATTCTCCTCCAATGAAAGGGAGCCTGGCGTGGATCTGGATGCTTTATTGGGAGAAGAGGGCAGGTGAAACTGAGGAGATGCAAAGAGTGGAAATCAAATAGAAAGACGAGATAGGCAGCATTAACTAACTGCCAGGAAAGAAGCAGCTGGAACCTCTCCAGCGATGCTCCGTGTGAGGGACGGAGGGGTCTCCGGATGACCAGGGGTCTCGGTCACAACGGCTGCTTCCATCTTCTCCAAAGGCTGACAGAAAATGGAGTCTGGCTTCAGACCTTATAGTGAGGCTTATCTGCCCCTGGCAGATAATTATTCAGCTAAAATCTTATCTCTTGTAACTGAATTCATTTTTCCATGTCTGACACTGTGGAATAATAGTGAGCAGATCTTACATTCATGTGTAACATGAGTCAGGTATTGGAAGAGGGGTGTATCCAGTGGTGGGATTCAAATTTTTTGCTACCAGCTCTGTGGGCATGGCTTGGTGGTCTTCTTATTGGGTGGGTGTGGCTCAGTGGTCTTGTGAATGGGTGGGTGTGGCCAACTTGACATCACTCACATCAAGAGATACCTTGCCTGGCGTCTCTTTGCCTCAAGGAGATACAATTTCCCTGTCTATTTATTTACTACTACTGAACATCCAAAATACACAATTTAATCCTATGTACTATATATATGCCATATGTGTATATACATATTACATAGTATAGTGTGTGTATAGGCACACAGAAAAATACATTATCTACTACATATACTGCATGTGCATGTACCAGTGGTGGGTTTCAGCTGGTACGGACAGATACGGGAGTACCGGATGGTGAAATTTAGCTTGCCTTAGCGTACCCGTTCGTTCGAAGGCCCCGACAAGCCCATGTGGCGTGTGCTGCCTTTTTCTCTTTGATAGCCGCTTCGTTTCCAATGAAGGGGGGGGGAAATCCCTGCAGAGGGAGGAAATCGTATGGATTCCCCACCCCCTTCATTGGAAAAGAGGCAGCTGTCAGAGGAGAGAGCAGCGTGTGCCTGTGGGCTTGTCCAACAAATCCTCGCCTCCTGTTCCTTCTTCGCCTGTTTGAAGAACAGTGGCAGACATGAGGAAAATGGTGTGTGTGAGAGAGAGGGATAGAGAGAGAAAGAAAAAATGAGAAAGAAGGAAAGAGAAAGAAAGAAAGTTGGAGAGAGAGAGACAAGAAAGAAGGAAGGAAGAGAAAGAAAGAAAATAATGGGAGAGAGACACACAAAGAAAGAAGGGAGGAAGGAAGAAAATAAGAAAAAGAAAGAGAACTTATGACCCCAATTGAGCCCAAAGTTTTGGTTGCTAAGTAAGAGCATTGTTAAGTGAATTTCACCACATTTTCCAACTTGGCCACACCCACCCGGTCACATGACCGCCAAGCCACTCGCACAAAACAGGCCACACCTACAGAATAGGTTCTAAAAACTTTTGAAACCCACCACTGGTATGTGTACGTACACACACACACACACACACACACACACACACACACACACACACACCTTCTAAAACTATACACATTCAACCTTACTTAGTTTGTTTGGAAAAGCACAGTCCACTTTCTCCCATACATCTCACTATAACTTCTTACACACACCTTCAGATGCTCTTCCCTAGCTTACACATGACTGTTAGAGCCAGGAGATATCATGGATTGAGCAAAATGTGGTGAAACTCACTTAACAATGCTCTTGCTTAGCAACCAAAATGTTGGGCTCAATTGTCATAAGTCAAGGACTGTCTCTGCCTTCCTCTGCATGGCAGCCTTGTCCTAGTAAACTCCTTCCCTTTTCTGGCAATTTTCCTCTCTCTTAGAGGCACCAAAATAATCCAGAGGATATAAGGTCTCCTGCTGGAGCAGGGGGTTGGACTAGTTGGCCTCCAACTTCCCTTCTAAACCTGCTGGAGCAGGGGTTGGACTAGAAAATGACCTCTGAGATCCCTTCCAGCCCTAGACTGCTCTGCTGTTTCAAAGAGTCTTCTGAAGCCATGGTTTGCGTCCTTCCTTCCTCTCATTTTTTTTCTCTCTCTCCCACCCTCCCTCCATGTACGTATCTATCTATCCATCCATCCATCCAACTATATCTCATTCACTTTCTCCTCCCTCCCTCTTTCTTTCTTTCCCTTCCTCCCATCCCTCCCTCCCTCTTTCTTTCTCTCTCTCTTTCTTTTCCTTTTCTTTCTTGTCTCTTCCTTTCTCTCCCTTTCTCTCTTTCTTTCTCTTCCTATCCCTTCCCTTCCTCCTTCGAAATCTAGGAGACCCATCTAAAACAAAAACTCATTTGGCTGAAACTGACCATTACACACACACATGCATATTCCGCGCAAGCAGCCACAGTAGGGGGACTTGTGGGGATTTGGAAGGGTGGGCAGCTTGTTTATACTAAGTATTGGAATGAGAGGAAAGAGAGAGAAAGGAAGAATGAGAGAGAAAAAGAAAGAAAGAATGAGAGAGAGAGAGGGGGAAGGAGGACTCTGAACCTTTTCAACATTGTGGGCCATCTGGGAGGAGGCTATAGAGACCCTAATCCGACAAGAGAAGAAGAACTGAAAGCCAGGAAAGACGGAGCGATCCCAATTCTGCAGAAAGAGGGGTTTCTGCAAAGGGGAGGGGGAGGGGGCAGCGGCAGCTTCCAAAGGCCTTTTAGCCATAATTGCCACCAGAGCAGATGTTGGGGATGGGGGCAAGGAGGAAAGGGGTCCCCTGACTCTCCCTCAGACCCCCAGGAAGGAAGGGAAGGGAGGAGGAGGGAAAGGAAAGGAAATGGGAAAGAAGGAAAGGATAAAGAAGGGAGGTAAAGGGAAGGGACGGATAAAGGATAAAGGAAGGGGAAAGGAAAAGAGAAAGGAAAGGAAAAAGGAAAGGAAATGGGATAGAAAAGGATGACTAAGGGAGGGAAAGGGAAGGGAAGGAAAAAAGGAAGGAAAAGAGAAAGGAAAAGAAGAAGGAAAGTAAAAGAGAAAGGAAAGAGGGAAAAGGTGAAGAGTGGCCGCTGCTGGAGTTGTTGGGAACAGCCTGAGGTGGGCATTCGGGAGCAGGCCAACTATTTAGGAAGTGTGATGATATGGGAAAGTGACTTTTGGGATGAAGGGAAGAGAGGCTGCCTAGGGAAGGATCAGATAAGAGGGGAGAATCCTGCAGCTGCATAATGGGAGAGAAAGACACTCAGAAAGGATCCTCCCTAACTTTTCAGGCTGAGAAAAGAGCTGGTGGGAGATTCAAAATTTTGTTAATGTCTCATTACAATCAAGTAGAATTAGCACATCTGGAGGTGTTTTCCAAGGAGAAGATTAGCCTGACAGATTTCTTCTTGATAAACCCATGTTTTCTGGGAATCAACCTATTGTTTTCAAAAAGTTTATGGATCATCTTTTTTTTCTCTGTTCATTTTATTGAATGTTCCCTGTAATTGACCAACTGTGTTGATTATATTTTCTCTGTATTTTGTCAATATATGATTGACAATTTTTTTTCAAACTTTTTCATTTGCTTATAAAGATAATGGCAGTATTTGTACCTATTTAATCATATTTGGAAATTAAACAATTGTAGAAGAAAGATTCAAAGTGAGATAAGAAACTAAGTTTTTTACTTTTCATATTGCTGGATGTTCCCTTTCTAGTTTCATCCCTTTCTGAAGAAGAATGAATTTTGGAATATTTCCCACTTTAAACTGTACTTGGACCAAAATGGAGAGATAAAAGCAGATATAGGCATTCACGGCTACTTGCTTCCCCCCATGGAGGATGCCAAAACAGAGAAACTGGCCTATTTTGAAAGACAGAGACTTTCTATCAATCAAGCTGCTCTTTCACGGCTAAAGTTGCTCAATAAGGTGAGAGAAATTTTGGTTTCTTTTCTCTGTTTCCCAAAGCCTGAGGTCCCATTTCAAGTGTGCAAAGCCTATAGTCTCCAGAGTGGTTGGCCTTCCATGCCAGTTGGTGTCATCTAATGGAAGTTCTTCAACAGACGGGACCTTTGCCATGTTTTATGGAAACCTTTCAAGATCTTAGGGGTCAGAGGTTTCTTTCTTCATCACAGTTTTATTCTGTATTTAAAAAATCTAATGGAGTAAAAGTTTCCTAAATATTTTATAGAAAACTGTTATCAGTTTTAATAAAAATATATCATCATACTTAAATCTTTTTAATTCCATCCCTCTAGACTATTAAGTAGAAAAGTACCTTATTGCAATGTTAAATTCCAAAAGGAAAAGGAAGGAACTAAATGAAGAACCTGCCAGTTGTTAAACCTCCTGCATCTGTTTAGAAGTAGTCAGAGGTTTCATATTTACCTCAGTGATGACCTGAGGCTACTTGTCTCCATCCATTTCTCCCTCCATTTTCCATGGATGGAGAGTCCTAACATATTTCTTTGTCATTCCTTGTTTTTTCTGCTCAGTCCCTGCCTCAGTCCAAATGTGTGGAAAGTTGTCATCCTGGATTTGTCAAGAGGGCTCGAGAAGGAGAGCCAGTTTGCTGCTACGACTGCGTTCCTTGTCCGGAGGGGACCTTCTCCACTCAGGAAGGTGGGTCACACTGAGGAAAATGGGAGGCTTTGTGGAACTGGATCCATCCAGAACATTTCAAACTCAACCCTTCCAAGACTGAGTGGCTGTGGCTACCGGCACCTCGGTTCAGCCAGCTGACTCCATCGCTGGCCATAGGGGACGAGCAATTGCCCCCTGTGGAACGGGCGCACAATTTGGGCGTCCTCCTAGATGCCCGGCTGTCAATGGATGACCATGTGGCAGCCATGGCAAGGGGGGCGTTCCACCAGGTTCGCCTGGTGCACCAATTGCGCCCCCTACTGGACCGGGATGCCCTACGCACAGTCACTCATGCGCTGGTGACGTCTCGCCTAGACTACTGTAATGCTCTCTACATGGGGCTTCCCTTGGGACGCGCCCGGAGACTGCAGCTAGTCCAGAACGCGGCCGCGCGGGTTGTCATGGGGAGTACCAGATACTCCCATGTAACACCACTCCTGCGCGAGCTGCACTGGCTGCCTGTGGTTTTTCGGGGGCGTTTCAAGGTTCTGATCACCATCTTTAAAGCGCTCCATGGCACAGGACCTAGTTACTTGCGGGATCGCATCCTCCCACATACATCCCTGCGGCCAATTCGCTCTCACAGGGAGGGGCTTCTCCAAGTGCCGTCCACTAGGTAATGCCAGCGGGCGGCGCCAAGGAGTAGGGCCTTCTCTGTGATGGGCCCAACCCTCTGGAATGACCCCCCCCCCGATATTAGAACCACCACGGACTTCCGCTCCTTCCGACAAAAATTGAAGACTCACCTGTTCCGATTAGCTGGCCTGGCTCTCTACATGGGGCTGCCCTTGAAGAGCACCCGGAGGCTTCAGCTGGTCCAGAATGCGGCTGCACAGGTTGTCATGGGGGTACCTAGGTGCTCCCATGTCACACCCCTTTTAGGCGGCCTGCACTGGTTGCCAGTTGTTTTCCGGGTGCGATTCAAGGTATTAATTATGACCTTTAAAGCGCTCCATGGCTTAGGCCCAGGGTACCTGCGAGACCACCTACTGCCACCAGTAGCCTCCCACCGTCCAGTACGATCCCACAGAGTTGGCCTCCTCAGGGTGCCATCGGCCATGCAGTGTCGGCTGGTGTCCCCCAGGGGGAGAGCCTTCTCTGTGGGTACGCCTTCCCTCTGGAACGAGCTGCCCCCGGAGCTCCGCATAATCCCTGACCTCTGGTCCTTCCGACGCGCCCTAAAAAGTTGGCTTTTCCAGCAAGCCGGCCTGGCCTGTTAATTTTAATTTTAACTTATTTTAAATGTATTGTTTCTTTTTTAGAAAATCAGTTTTTTTTTTTTTTGGAAATGGATTTAATCTTTTTTTAACTTTTGAGATGTGTGTTTTTAATGTTGTACGCCGCCCTGAGTCCTTTTGGAGAAGGGCGGCATATAAATCCAAATAAACCAAACCAAACCAAACCAATACTGCAGGTCAGGGGTGGGTTTCAAAATTTTTTACTACCAGTTCATTGGGTGTCCCTGGGGGTGGGGGGGCATGTGACTGGCTGGGCATGGTCAATTTGATGTCACTCATGCACATGCCCATTCAGTCATACAGTATGTCCCCCACAAACACACACACACCTAGCCACGCCCAAAGAACCAGTGAAAAATTCTGTTTTGCCAGCTGGGAGGCTAACAAAGAAGCCTCGCTTTCCCTGCCACCGCAGAAGACACACAAACACACACACACACACACACACACACACACACACTCCCCATTTAGCTGCTTTGTGTGGCCGGGAGGGTGCGCGTGCGTGGGGAGACACCCCTCAAGTGAGCGCCAAAACACATCAAAGGCACATGGAGCAGATGGCTGATCGTTTAAGGAGGGTCTTAACAGAATGCAAAAGGACAGGGCTTCTCTCCTTGGGTCCAGCCATCGCCTTGCTGGGTTATTCCCACCCACCCACCCCATGAGAGGAGGAGGAGGGCGGAGGAGGAGGGTCGCCTTAGTGCAGGAGCGAAGCAGCTGTGTAGCTCCCTTCATGCCACATTTGTGCGTAAGGCAGCCTTAGCTTCCTGCTGCTTCGGGCTGGAGCTTGCGCCCTCCGCGCTTGGCTGAGGAGCTGCAGGGGGGACATGGCAAGGTGATGACTAGGGCCATTGTGCAGGAGAGAAGCCGTGCCCTTATGCGTCCTGCTCAGATCCTCCTTACGTGAGCAGCTGGCCACCCCACGCGCACCTTTGCTGCAGTTTGGTACTCGCTTGAACGGGGGGAGGTCTCCCTATGTGTGCGCACCTTCCCAGCCCTGCCACAGCCAGCCAGGGGGTCGCGAGAGGAGAAGGAGGAGGGCTGCCCAAAAGGAATCCTCCGCCATGGCTGGCAAGCACCCCAAGGTGAGCTTGCTGGCTTGGCCCAGTGGGCAGCTTTTCGAAAGAGATTCAGAAACACAGAGAGAGATTCACACACACACACACACACACACACACACACACACACTTCTGAGAGAGAGAGAGAGAAGGGGGGGGAGAAACGGGGGGAGATCGGCTGACAAGTGAGGGCTTTCTTTGAGCCTGACACCCGGGGTGGGCATGTGTGGTTCAGCAGAGCCAGCACCCTTTTCCCATCTTTAAAGCCGCATATGGGTGCTGCTAGCCTGCCCCCGTTTATGACCTCCCCTCCTCCTGGATTCCATTCCCACCTTGCCAGCCCTTGTGTGTGAAGGTCGGTGTCGGTCCCAGCTGGGCCAGGCCAGTGTCTCTGGGCAAAGAGCAGGCTGCGCATCCCTTACCGCTCGCCACCGCTCGCCCCCTCACCACTTTCGTGGCCAGCCACCCAGCTAAGCAGGCAGGGCCTGGGTTGCAGCCAGCATGGAGGGGACTGTAAGGGAAGTGAGCCCCATGCCAGCATCTCTGCCTCCTTCCTCTGAGAGCCATCTTGGGGGATGGCCAGCCTCCCCGGCCGCTGCACCCTTGCCTTCCACGTGAGAGCTGGAGGAACGAGGCAGCCTCCCTTCCCTTACCACTCGCTGCCGCCCCCCTGCTCCCTGGCTGTTTTCCTGGGGAAGGGCCTCGGGAGGCTTTGCTGAGCTGTCCCAGAGCTGTGTAGAGGCTTCCCTGCTGGAAAAGCCGACCCGCCACTCCCATGAGAGGCTTTGGCAAGGATCTTGCCTGCTGGGCAGCCTTTTCAGAAGCATCGTGGCTCAGCCTCACCTTGCCCAGCTCTCTTCTGATTCCTTTAGACCAGGCTTTGTTCTAACTCCTCGTGGAAAGCTCAGAATTGGCAAAAGAACTCAATTCAGCCAGAAAACGTTACTTTTGACCCAGAACTCAGTTTCGAACAAGAAACACATATTAGTGGTGTCCTGAGTCGGGAAAGCTAAAAACCCACTCCATTCGCTGATCTGTGGTGCTTTTCCCCTGGGACGCCACAGAAACCCAGGCTGGGGGGCTTTGTGCAGGCTTGACGGCAGGAAGAAGCATCCTGTTGCAGGCACCCAGGGTGGCCTCGACCTCCGCCTCCCTACCACCCCCAGCTCCGCGCAACTTCCCTGCCAACCCACTGACCTGGGGACGCTGGGCAATCTTTTGCACCCCATTGCCAGCTGCAGTTGGCCCTTGGATGGCCCCACTTCCTCCAGGTGCCTCTTCCCAGCTGGGAGACCCTCTGGGTCATCCCTGCCGCTCTGGGTCGGTGAGCAGCCTGCATGCCACCCCCACATGACCTTTATAAATAGAAATTAACCATCTTCCTTTTAAACTTTCCATGAGAATTTTTCTAAAACTTCTTATGTTTACATAGCAAGCATGAGGCCCCTGCCAAATGGAGCCATTGGAGGCCAGGCTCGCCCGCTTGCTTGCCGATTTCCCGGCTGGCTGCCTAGCTGACCAGGTGGGGTCCGGGCTGCAGCCGGCGGGAGGGGGTTGAAACACATGGGAGGTCCAGTATATTAACTGCCCTGAGGAATGACTCCAGGGGTTTTCCTAAAAGGATTACATGATTCATTATTAGCCTCTAATAATGGAGGCTCCTTTGAAGATTCTACACATTACACAGGAAATAATTAACATCCCAGGACTTCCCTCAACTTCAAATACCTAGTTACAATTTTTTTAAAATCCTTCTTTTTAATGAAATCATTAAGAAATACTTCTTGGAAAATGTCCATGGTATCAGCTGTTCTCCAGAGAAAGTATTTCCTGTAAGATAAAAGGACAGAATGTTAAAGAAAGTTGCTTTTTGCTTTCTCAGATACAGAAAAATGCACCAAGTGTCCGGATGATAAATATCCAAATGTGGACAGAGTCCAATGTATCCCCAAAGTTAAAACCTTCCTGTCTTATGAAGACCTTCTGGGCATCATCCTGGTGTCTTTTGCCCTACTCTTCTTCCTAACCACAGGCCTTGTTTTAATTATCTTCATTAAATACCGAGAAACTGCCATTGTCAAAGCCAACAACCGGGACCTCTCCTACATCCTCCTGGTCTCCCTCCTGCTTTGCTTCTTGTCTCCTCCTCTCTTCATTGGTCAACCCAGGAAAGCCACCTGCCTTCTCCGACAAACGGTTTTCAGCATCATCTTCTCAGTTGCCGTTTCTTCTCTCTTGGCCAAAACCATCACGGTGGTGCTGGCTTTCCTGGCCACAAAACCAGGAAACCGGGTGAAGAGATGGTTGGGGAAGAGCTTGGCCAACTCCATCATCCTTTCTTCTTCTGCTGTCCAAATTATCATCTGCTCCATCTGGCTAGGAGTTTCTCCCCCCTTCCCTGACTCTGACCTCCACTCCCAGCCTGGAGAGATCATCCTGCAATGCAACGAAGGGGCTGTTGTCATGTTCTACGTCACCCTCAGCTACATGGGCTTCCTGGCTGCCATCTGCTTCACGGTGGCTTTCCTGGCCAGGAATCTGCCTGGGGCCTTCAACGAAGCCAAGCTGATCACCTTCAGCATGCTGGTCTTCTGCAGCGTCTGGGTGACTTTTGTGCCCACCTACCTGAGCACCAAAGGGAAATACATGGTGGCTGTTCAAGTCTTCTCCATCCTGGCCTCCAGTGCTGGTCTGCTGGGCTGCATCTTCATCCCCAAGTGCTACATTATCCTTCTGAGGCCAGTTCTGAACACAAAGGAACATCTTACTGCCAGAAGAAATGTGGAAGTGTGAGAAAGAAGAATTTCAACTCCAATCTATTTTCTGTACATGATCGGGGGCAACAATTTTTATTCAAATCAATAAAGATTATCTGGAAGATCTCTCTGAAGATTTTTTGGAGGAATGAGAATGTGTTAAAAAGATAGAAATAAAAAATTAATGCACGGGCAACCTTTATGCCTTCATTTCTCAATACATTTTACCCAAACTGCTGTGAAAATACGTTTTTTTTAATTTAGACAATGTCTCTTTCTTGAGATGGTAACAGAGGATGGGCATGAAAGTATCTTGATGTGTGCTAATTATGTATATTCATGCTTATATCCTCTATTAGATATGCATCTTGAGGGTTATCATTTTGTCCTCCTTTCCAGAAATGTTTAAATATGAGTGCATCCTTTTGTCTGTGGGATTTCCTCCCACTATTTTACAGAGGGAAATTCCTTCAATGGACAATGAATAAATATTAATTGCAGTAAACCTTGATTATTGTTTTTTGGGGGGTCATGTGGTTGTTTCCACAGAAAGTGGTGTCAGGAGTGGGATTCACAATCTTCGATCCCACATCCCTTCCCATTGCCACTTAAAGGCACCATTTAGGAATATCTGTGAGACCACGGTCTGTGTCTAAGAGTCTATTGTGGCTGGCATGGTTTGTTGAATGTATGTGGTCCCTTCCTTCCCAACTCTCAGCTGTCCTGGCCCTGCTCTGAGCCCAGCTGAGCAAGGGCCGTTGGTGTCCAGGAATCCCGGGGGGAATTTGCCTTTGGAGGGCTCAGTGTGACCTTTCTGTGTCAAAGAAGGGAGGCTGACCTGGAAACTCTGTTCAAACTCCTTTGTTCCTATTGTCTTAATGGAGGGATTCCCAAAGCTGATCCTAGGCAGGGAGGGAAGTGGATGATGGTGTTCTGACTGGGGAAGGAATCTTTCCCAAAGAAATAGATAAACCCTCTGTGGCCCAGGCACCTCATTTATGTACTACATGAAGACTGCAGGGGCCTCTTGTAGCCCAAAAGGCATAGCTTTGAATTGGAAACTGCCAAGGGGGCAGTTAAATGTGGTCTTCCATTCATCTCCCTCCCTGATACGTATGTGGCAATACACCTCTCTCAAGTCTAGTTTGGTCAACACCTTGCCTTTAGCCAAGTGGTTCAACATATCCTTCATGAGGGGGATGGGGTAGGTGTTTTTTACATATATGGCTTTTATCCCCCGCAGATCAATGCAGAGATGAACCCCGCCATCTTTCTTCTCTTTGAAGAGCACTGGGGCCGCTATTTCTGACTCAGCTGGTTCAATAAAGCCCCGCTTCAAATTGATGTCAATGTACTTCCTTAATTCTACCATCTCTTTGGGAGTCACGGAGTACATTTTCGGCTTTGGTAGGGTAGCCCCAGGTATGAACTCTATTGCGCAATAGGTGGGCCAATGAGAGGGGAGATAGTTGCAATCTTCCTCACTGAAAACCCCTGCCAAGTCCCAGTACTCTTTCGGCACTTGCTGGATTCCTGTGGATTTTGTGTCTGCTGCAGGGGCTGCAGGCACTGGGCGGTCTGCTTTATTGGGCTTCATAGTCCCTGGGTGGCCCTCTGGCTTCATGGGTGGTAGTGGCCCAAAGCTTATGATCAATTTCCGAATGCCGTCCTCCCACTTTATGGTAGGTGTCCATTTGTCCAGCCATGCAAGCCCCAAGATAATTGATTCATACATCTTTGGAGCTATGATGAATCTGAGGAGTTCATAGTGGCGCCCTATCTGCAACTTTACCAAGTCGGTAATTAGTTTGGCCGGGGCCCTTCCAATTAGTGTCCCATCCACCTGCTCAAACCGAATGGGATGGTCTAGGGGTCTTGTGCGTATGCCTAGCTGCTCCTCAATAGACATGGTAATTAAGAATTGGATGCAGCCAATTCCACTTCCGGTTTCTGTGGATGACGGACATGTTGTCTGCTGCTTGCCGTCCTGATGGGCTCCCCCTGACTCTGGGGGGGGGGCACAGGGTGCCATGTAGGGGTGTCCTGCCAAGGGGGCGGCTTGCTGGAGCCACCTGGAGTGGCGGCCGCCGCAGGGGAGCTGCCAGCTTTGCCCTAGGCACCGGGAGGCATTTGGGGGGGGTGCATGCCACACGCGCCTTCGTCCTGAGGAGATCAGAAGAAAATGCTCTACATGAAGGCAACAGCAGAAATGCGGTGAGGGGGGAGTTCCCCTGGGGTCTTTTTCTTGCTTCTTGAACAACTAAGTAAATAAGGATTAGCAGTCTTTCTAAGACTCTTTGATCTTGGTAAAGTGTTAAGATTGGAGAGGGGGGTTTTTCTCCCCCCCCCTCTCGGAAAAGCGGCTTTATACGATCTCACTCTCGGAGGAGAGAGAGAGAACTGGGGAAAAACCCTTTTGATATTCACTTCTTTCAAGCAATGGGATAATGACTTCTTTGAACAATTGCGAAAGAAAGAAAGTGAGCTGACCTAATAAACTATGAACAGAAACTTTTTGAATGGTTGCTCTCCGATCCTTTGAGAGGGCTGAGCCAAAATGGTGTTTCTTCCCCCGTTTTTACTGCCATTACAAATGAACTATCGTCTTTGAAAAATCTTCTGGGTTGGAATTACAAAACCCCAGTGAACCCTAGAGGAATCTCTTTGTACAATCTTCCTTGGATTGGGAAAAATTGACTACAACTGGAGGGGAGCTGTATTGAAAGACTAATATCCCACATTGGACTTTGCCTGCCTGTGGATCCCCCCTGACGGCGCACTTCTGCAGACACCATTTTTTCTGCCTAGACTTATAACTTTTCTCTGACTTCTGCAATGCCTGCGAAAAAGGCCCCCCTTCCTAAACCAGCCTCGGCTCCATCTTCTTCTGTCTCAAGTCCTGTTCCCCAACAAACACAACTATCTTCCTTCTTACAACCTAAAGCCTCCGAGGGGGAACAGCAGTCTCAAGAAATGTTACATCAAATGTTCCAGACACTCTTAAAGGGACAGGACAAAATAAAAAAGCAGTTGGCGGACCTAAAGGAACAACTCAGAGAAAATCAACAACAGACTTTACAAAATAGTCAGAAAATAAATGCCCTCGAGGAGGGTGCTGTGGGGGTGGGAGAAGAGGTGAAGGCTTTACAAAAAAAAAAAAAAAAAATCTTGGGTTTGAGAACTTCATGGAAAAAATGGAATTTGAAAGGATGTCTTTCTTTCTTAGATTTCAAAATATGCCTGAAATAGAGGGTGAAGATTTAAGGGAGACTATGATAACAATGCTAGCAGATTATATTAAAAGAGATAAACAACAGTTAGGGTGGGATATTGATCTGACATATAGAATCAACTCAGCATATGCTAGAACACACAATGTTCCAAGGGAAGTTCATGTTAAATTTTTTAGAAAGACTACAAGAGATGAGATTCTAGGGGCTCAAAGTGGGGAACCTTTAAGATATAAGGACAAAGAAATAACCATTTTGAAACAGATACCAAAAAGAATAAGAGATAAGAGGAAGAAGTTCTTCTTTCTAACTAAAAAATTGTATGAAAAAAATATCTGGTTCAGATGGGTTGTTCCAGAAGGCTTGCTGATTTTCTGGGAGGGTGGTAGAGTGAGAATTAATACAGTGGTGGAGGCAGAAGCCTTCATGGAAAAACACAAGAACCTTCTAGAAGAAACAAGAGACAGTGCACAAGATATGAAGTGGTGAGGAGCCATGGCTCAGCCAACAGACAGGGGAGAGGAGGCAGCAATGAGACTTAGGTCACAGAAATGAATTAAAAGTATATTGCAATTGTTAATATAATGAAATGGTTAGAAGTGATATAAAGTATGATTGAAGATGTTAAAGGATTTGAAGTAAACTTAAACTGCTAATATGTATGTAATAATGATATTTTGATATATATAAAATAAGAGAGAGATGTAAGATCCCGGGGAAGCACCACCTTCCATATGATGTAGCTGTCAAAATTTTTCTCCACACTTATGTACCCTTTTCCCCAAAATACTTGTAAAAACCAATAAAACTTTTTTTTAAAAAAAGAATTGGGTGCAGCCGTTGTCCACGATTGCCTCAACTTTCCCTTCTGCCCCCGTCTCGGGCACTATGAGCTTGGCTTTGATGGCAAAGGGGCGGATGGGTGCGCTTACCATTGGGTTGTCATCCTCACCGCTTCCTTCATCTGGGCTTGACAAGGGCCTTTCGGCTGGGCCTCAATTGATCCCTGGGGAAAAGGTTGCGTGTCTGAGGCTTGTTTTAGCAGCTTGTCTTTTCCCAGGCAGCTTCATTTGCCTCTCTGCCGGCTGAGGTTCCTGGAGGAGCTGTCCTTTCAGCACTTTCCCCTGTCTTGCTATTGGCAGGGAATCATCTTTGGAAGGGGGAGCCCTTTCCCCTTGGAGCTTCCCAAGGTTTTCCCCCCTGCTGCTTTGTGAAGGGGGGCAGAGCCCCCATGCCTGACACTGGTTTTGTGCCGGCGTGGGTGGGGGCGATGAAAAGGGCAGCTCAGCTGCTGTTCCCAGATCTTCAGCTGCTGTTCTTATGTCTTCTGTTGCTCCCTGTTGCTCCTATAAAGCCTCTGGAGCCTGGGGAGGGCAAAAACAGCATGTAAAAATGGGGGGGTCATGCCTGTTGTGCGCGCATGTGCACTGGGGGGTCGCACATTGCATTATGGGTGTGGCACACCTGCACATGACCCCCCTGCACTCCCCCCACTTGTGGCACGTGAGCCAAAAAAAGGTTCGCCATCGCTGACCTAGGTGAATTCTCCAACATGCAAAACTGAAAATCCAGATGGGGAAGAAATGTCCAGATGAGTCATGAATTCATGGGATCCCTGCTTAGTTTATTCTCACCTCTGCTGAGGGTTTTTAAAGGCAAAGTTTACTCAATTCACACCCCCTTTTAAATGTCTTCATTTCTCTCTAGCAAGGAGGATCCAGAGTCGGAGAAGCTCTGCTTGGGAGAGTTTTTCTCATGTTTAGCACAGTTTTTCCAAAGAATCAGTGAGGTCTGCCTGCTTTAGGAGGGTTGTTACAAAAAAGATTGTTGGGTGGGTGAATTGTTGTAAAAGCCCCTTTGTCTGTCTGATTTTTTTTATTTAAGAAAAATGGTTTCCGTTGAGGTTTGGCGGCATTGGGAAGTCTGAGTTCAAGAGTTCTTTGAGTCTTCCTCTTGACTTTGGACTGACTCATAACTGCCAGGGAAAGGGGTTAATTGGAGGGGAGGGGGACTAGACTGGGATTGCTTCCTCTGGTGGGATTCAGGCGGTTCTCCCTGGTTCTCTAGAACCATTTGTTAATTTTATGTGCAATTCTGAGAACCGCCTGAATTGCCTCGGCCAGGCCCCTCCCCCCTGAGGGTTCCCCCCTCCCCCTGAGAAAACGGCCTGTCTGAAGATCCCGTAGACCACTTTGGCTCAGGCAGTGGAAATCCCCGCTGGTTCCCTCTCTCCGCCAAGCAAAAGAATCACAGAAACTCTGCAGAACCCAGAATGGGACTTCCCCGAATTTAGGAAAAAGGAAAAGAGGACGACCAATGGGAATTCTCCCTTCTGTAGCATCATCGGTCTCCGGGCAGAGTCTCTCATGACCTAACCCAGTGCAGGAGAGCGTTCCAAACCCCAAAGGACTCTGCCCGGAGACCGATGACGCTCAAGCAGGGAGAATTCTCATTGGTGCTGACACTCATTCTGACTCCAGGGCCGCAAAAAGGATTGTTTAGTGCTGGAACAAGACTAATATCCCCCCCCCCCCCATATCTTTATAAAACCTTAGTAAGGCCACACCTGGAATCCTGCATCCAGTTTTGGTCACCACACTATAAAAAGGATGTTGGGACTTTGGAAAAAGTGCAGAGAAGAGCAGCTAAGAGAATTAAAGGCCTGGAGACTAAAACATATGAAGAACAGTTGCAGAAATTGGGTACAGCCGCTCTAGAGAAAAGAAGACGAGGGGAGACATGATAGCAGTGTTCCAATATTCGAGGGGCTGCCATAGAGAGGAGGGGCTCATCCTCTTCTCCAAAGCACCTGAGGGCAGGACCAGAAGCAATGGATGGAAACTAATCAAGGAGAGAAGCAACTTAGAACTAAGGAAAAAAATTCCTGACAGTGAGAACAATTAATCAGTGGAACAGCTTGCCACCAGGGTCTTCCATTACTGGAGGCTTTTAAGAAGCTTGAGCAGGAGGATGGACTAGAAGACCTCCAAGGTCTTAATCTTGTAAATTGTGGTCACATGACTACAGGAATACGGTTCAAGTGCCGAACACCCAAAATGTGGTCATGTCAGAACTTTGGAACAGAGTTGTAAGTAGTGGATGATATGTCGTAAATTTGAATGGTCACTTACCGGTTGTAAGTTGAGGGCTACCTGTAGATCTACAAAAGAATTTCATTTCCCTACTTTAGAGAGAGGTAAGGAGTTTTGTGGCCTTCAAGGGTTTTGTGATAATGCTTCACATCGCCAGAGGCTTCTCTTAATGAACGACGCTTAAACAAATTTCTCATACGAGGCAAGAAGACTTTTATTAATCCAGAACTGGTTTTGGGGTAAAGTATTTACGTTTTATTCTTCAATGATTATAGGCTTTGGGTCACTCGGGGCTACTTTGGTTCTAAGTCCATGACGCCCACAAAACGCCATCTCTCCGACACCTTAATGACCTTGTGGTTTTCCTTGTTGCTGCTTGTTAGGCAGGTCCACCAGTTGGAGAAGGAGATCATCCAGCCCGGTCAAATTCCTTTCCAGAGACGTCCGTCCTCTCTCGCCATTCTACTCTATGCAGGAAGGATTGTGGAAGCAAACGTCTGTAAAGGGATGGGAAGGAGAAGAACCCATTGGGTCAGTCCCAGACAAGAAGGGAAGACGGCCAAGGCTTTTCCTAGCTCTTGTTGGTGGGATTTTAGCAGCAACTCACTCTGGTGGGGTTAGGAGGGTCCACAACCCATGGAGTTGCCACAAAGGGGAGGGGGCCAATCTATTTTCCAAGCACCAGGGGGCAGGACAAGAAACAATGGATGGAAACAAATCAAGGAGAGAAGCAACCAGGAATTAAGGAGAAATGCCCTAACAGTGAGGACAATTAACCAGTGGAACGGTTTGCCACTAGAAATTGTGGATGCTCCATCACTGGAGTTTTTAAAGAAGAGATTGGACAACCATTTGTCTGGAATGATATAAGGTCTCCTGCTTGAGCAGGGGGTTGGACTAGAAGACCTCCAAGGTCCCTTCCAGCTCTATTCTGATTGATTGGAAAATATTCCCCTCTGGATTTCTGCAAATTAAAGGTTTAGGAATCGGTCAGTGTTCCTCAGCCTTGACCACTTTAAGATGTGTGGACTTCAACTCCCAGAATTCCCCACCACAAATCTTTAAGTGTTCAAGGCTGAGGAAGACTGAAGTTGGTAAGGCTGTTTTTAATTCCTGGCCAAAGAAAACACCTCCCGTTTCTAGCACAGGAAGTTTTTTTTTTAATTGACTTTTATATGATTATGGGGAGCTGAGAAAACTGATCATGCAGTAGAAAAAATGCTGATACAGGTAGTCCTCATTTAGTGACTGCGGTTGGTTGCAACAACCCAGTGATTAAACAAAATATATTTAATGTATACAGAGAGAGAGTTGGGGGAGAGAGAGGGAGAGAGCGAAAGAGAAGGAGGCTGCAAAGATCACTGGATGTGGCCACCTCATTTAGATAAATTTCTCTGGTACAGCCCCGTATGTCCAACTGTTTCTTTTTCCTCCCTCACAAGACAGAAAGCTGCTTAAACAAGCTCTTTTTTTCTGAGCTGCTCTCCTCCCTGGATTGTGCATCTTTAAAAAGTTCTAACTGCAAGTCAACAAGCTCAGTTTTGTCACCTTAGTTGATTAGAAGCCTCCCATCAGCTGGCAGCTGCTGCCTGAAACTGACTGGATCTTAATCAGAGTCACTCTGAAGACTTTTGTCCTTCTAAAGGCCTGCCTTGCTTGGGAAATGAATTTTTAATCACCTCATCTTTGTGAACAGTCACCATCTGAGACCATTGATAAACAAGGGCTACCTTTATAGAAGAGGATGGTTTTTAAGTTGCTGAAATCTTTTCAGATGCCTCAAACTTTAACTCCCAGGGCTATCAGGAATTCTGGGAGTTGAAGTCCAACACATCTGGAGGGCATCTGGTTAGAGAACAGAATGCTTTAGGGCTTCAGCACCACCCAACATAACATTTGGCTGAGGATGAGTGCAATTAGATTTTTTTACATTGTGTCTGATATTTCTTTTTCTCTTCATTTCCCCTTCCCCACCTCTGATTCCTCCCTCCTATAAATACCCCAATTGCAGCAAATGCCAGGGCCTCCGCATCGCCCATTCCCACTGCAGGGCGTTCTACTACCCTCGCAGGGAGAAGGGTTATCATTCTCCTCCGGGCAATGCTGACTCATCCAAGTCCCAGTAAAACAGCCCATTCCTTTTACACAACAAATGTTGGGCCCGAAGCAGGTCCCTCTGTTCTCAGGGCCGCAGGCCATACAGTAAAAGAGAAATGAAAACAAGACAGTTAACATATGGAGGTATCTCCGAAAAAAGCACTTCTTCTCTCCCCTGGTTTAGCTGACAAAGCGAGGAGAGCCTGTGGCTTAGAGGTTAATACATCTATGCAATATGTAAGTAGTGCAGGTTCAAATATGGCTAGCTGACGAGAGTTAAATAGCTTGAAATGGATCAATCCTAGTTTTCCTTTAATTCTTTGTTGGTAAATATAAATTCCACCCAAAAATAGTTTCTCGTGAAAGCGACTGCCTGCGAAGGCTCCTGGGGCTGAAAGGCCAAAGCAGAAGCAGAATACTCCCTCCCATCTTTGCCCTGATAGACCGGCCTCACCTATCTGGAAGCATGGGTTGATGCTAAGCTGCCATAGCTCCTTCCAACTGCTGGATCCCAAAACATTAAAGTAGACTGCTGCTTGATGTGGAGGTTCCCTAAATGGGCCACCTCAGGAGACCCATCTCTTGTGCAATTTTTCAAGACTCTTTCGAAAGCTGGGTAACCGTCAACTGCTAGGCACACTTACACCCAGGAGTAAGTCTGCTATCGAGGCACACTGCAGAGTAAGTAAAGGTAGTAAAATGAAACATTGCAGGTGACAGTGACGTGCAGTCAGGTGAGGCAGGTGAGGCACAGCCTCACCACTCTCATCATGGAAAAAAAAAGTAAAAGGAAAAGCTGAGCTAGTTACTGCCTCACCGTGGATGACTCTGCTTAACTGTTAAAAAAAGCTGGAAAAGGTACGTGTGGGTTGGAGGGAGGGGGAGGAATTCAAACTTCATCCTCCTGGTGCTGTGCAGGGATTTGGGCAAAGGCTGGAGGGAAGGACCCTGGCTCGCTTGTGCTCTCCCTCCCCAAGAGTAGTTTGATTGCAGGCAGAGCCACGTTGTGGGGCCGGTGTGTGTGCTACAGCATGGCTCTTTGCCTGGCTTCCTGCCTCCTCCTGTGGTCTCCTCACTGGTGCTCTCCCTCCCCAAGTGTAGTGACTTCCTCCCCAGGCCCCCATTCATTTCTCTCTCTCACACACACAGCTGGATAAAACTATATAAAAATCTAGCCCAGCTTCACTGATTACAAGTTTGAAAAGGCAACGTGGCTCCACCTGCAATCAAACTACACTTGGGGAGGGACAGCACAAGCGAGCACTGAGGAGACCACAGGAGGAGGCAGGAAGCCAGGCAAAGAGCCATGCTGTAGTACACACACTTCCCCCCAGCCTCTTTCTTTTGGAAGGCTCGGATCGGCTCTCCTCCGGCTTCTCTGCCTCTCCTCTCACCCCAGCCTGCCAGCAGGAGCTGGTGGGTGGGCTTTATTGTGTTCCAGGCATTTCCCACCCAGACATCAGGCTGCATTTGCAATGGTGGAGGTGTTTGGGAAAGGCAGCAGGGGAATGGGGGGAGGGATGGCAGAGGAGCTGCTTTCAAGCCAATGGAAAAGATATCCAATCCAACTTTTGTGTGTGGGGGGGTTTGTTTGAGTGAGAGAGGGAAGGGGTAGGAGAGATAGTCCAATCCAACTTGTGTGTGTGTGTGTGTGTGTGTGTTTGAGAGAGGGGGAGGAAGGGAGAGAGGGAGGAAGGAGGGGAAGGAAAAGAAAAAGAAAGAAGGAGCAAAGGAGAAAAACAAATGCTGTCGCTTTAAATTGGAACTGAGCATGCCTGGCTGTGGAATTCTGGGAGTTGAAGTCCACAAGTCTAAAAATATTTGAAACTCAGCACTGTGTCAGTGCCTCACCAGCCATAAACCTCACCGCATGTCACTGGCAGGTGATTGGGAGAACAATGCACCCTTTGAAGGTTTGGTCTAGTAGGGGTTAAGGCACCAGGCTGGAAAGCAAGAGATGGTGAGTTCAAATCCTGCCTCAGCTATGAAAACCCATTGGGTGACTTTGGACCATTCATCAGGACCTGTGGTCTCCTACCCAACCTTTAAATCCTTTTTGAATTGAACTCAGTTCCCAGGGATTATCTCTTGTTTTCTTGGCAACAATGGGGAAACCATGGTGTTTCCTTCTAGGATTAAAAAAAAAAACTTTTCCCATGCTACGTGATGGCCCTAGGATTTACTTGTGGTCTCTCATCCAAGCCTTAACAATGTCCAATCTTGGTTAACCCTAATCCTAACCCTTCCAGCCCTATGAAATTCTGTGCCTCCTGCTCAGGGGTGGGTTCCTGCCAATTCTAACCTCTTCTATGGAAGAGGTTCTGTGGGAATGAGGTCGCCATGGTATATGTGCAGATCAGTTTCCCTGATTGGAACACATACGGAATTTGGGACTGAAATAAATTGAGTAATGAACGCGGGTTGAGCTGGATGCCCACTGGGAGGGCCCCATCTAGAAAGCTGTGTCTGCAAAATAGAACAATGCGTAACAGAGACTTTCCAGGCTAAAGTAACCTAGGGAACACACAGTCCAAGCTGATAAGATACTAACACCAAAAAGCACCGCTTGAGTGACAGGCAAATGTATTGTATGTAACCAATGATAATTCAGAATGCTTTTGTTTCCGCATACGCTGCTAATAAAAGGGGGGTCCAGAATTCATTCTGGGCCCACTTGCGCTGAGGAAAAACCGTGCGTTTGTCTTCATTCCCCCCTGAGTGGACCCGCCTTGATGCGGTCACCCCCGGAGGAGACCCGAGACATACCGCATTCTGGTGACCCCGACGTGATACCAAGCAGCGTGATCGTCGCGCACGGGATCCTCTGGTATACGTTTTCGGACCGTCCTTACCCACCCGCTCGAGGGGAGCTGCGCATCATCCCGTCTGAAACACGGCTGGGGTAACGTGAGTATGGGCGGAAAGTTGTCTCAACAACAGGTCGCGTACCTAAGGGAATTGAGAGAGCTAACCGATTCTTCCTCTAAAATCTCTTCAAACGGAGGGAAAGCCCTCCTTCGTTTGAAAAACAAAGAACTAATTGGACTTTTAACCTATGTTTGGCAGAAATGTCCATCATACCCTGAGAGAGGGTCATTAAAAATCTCTACATGGACAAAATTGGGGGAATACTTCCATATGGCCCCTAGGGCCCCAATTCAAATTCTAACCACATGGCGCATAATTATGGAATGCCTCATGATTCACCACAAGTCTAACAACCACTTGCAGGCAGAAGTCATACCTCCCCCGTATGACTCTGTAGTCCTACCACCTGCAAAAATGTATCCTATCCTGGCAAACACTTCGTGTCTCTGCCCGGACAACAAAACAACACCCCCTATCCCTCCGGCCGCCCCCACTGCCCCGGACTGCTTTACAGGAAACTTCAAAGAAAGTGTTATTGTAACAGAGAGTGTAAAAATCCAAGGGGGGGTAACATCTCGCCCTCTCTTTCATCAGGGACCAAAACCCTAGTACAAAATGATTTATGTGTCTACGGATTGTAAATTGTATCAGTTATAAAATACAACTTTTGCTTCCCCTTTCCTGACTTTTGCTTTTGCAATCCTCCCCCGCTGTGCATTCAATTTCCTTTGACTTACCGTTCTTTGCATCTATAATGATAATGTGTAAAATTAATGTGATTTAATTAATTAATTGCTGGCCAGCAAAATGGATGTGCTTTCGCCTTGGGGCAGGGCGACGCGGGCAGTCAGTTCAGGGCCCTGTATCACCTTTGTGATTGAAACTACTGCCTGGGTTTTCACTGCTTTGGAGGTAAGCTAGTTCATTGAAATAAATTTAATAACTGATTTATTGCAAAAGAAATGTAACTACAGGTGTGAATGGGTGTGTATGTAGTCAGTATTGGATGCTTGAAATGTAAGGTTTGTTGGCTGAAAAAGCAGAGCGTGTTGTGCTAAAAGAGGTGTTTTTGAATGAATGATGAGAATTTATTTTTCTCCCTGTCTTCCCAGGAAAAGGGAACCTGTCGTTTTAACAAAACATTTTTTCCTTTCCTCTCACCCCCCTCTTTGCCCCTGGTGAGAAGGCAGGAGGAGGGGGGCTGTGTTCTTTACACCATTTTTTTTTCCTCCTCTCCCTGCCAGCCTCAGAAAGGTGGGGTACAGGGTGATATTTGATGCCTGCATTTGCAGTCTCAATGCAACGTTGCCTTCGATTTCAGAGTATACTCAAACTATCTTAATTGTTTGTTTTATTTTTGAAGCTATGTTTCTTCTCTTTTATGTTTTTATGTTTGCGCGCACTTTGTATGCTTAACAGAAGTCACGTCTGTTTGTTCAATTGTTTGTTGGTCTGTTGTTTGTTTGTTTGTCTGTTGGCAGCGCTGGTCGCTGTCCCCTTTAGAACTTTAACAGAGATGACCTTAAAAATACAAAATGCAGTCAGAAAGAATAAGTAACATTTTTGCTAGAATCCAGCTCAGTTCACACGGACATTTAGAGGGACAATCAGATAATGGAGCCAGAAAAAGGTTACTTTGCATATAGATGGGAAGAGAATGTTGTAAAAGGCATCTGACCTAAATTCGAAGTCAGGATGGACGTGGGAAAAAGAACAATATGTGCTTTGTTGATTGGAAGGTACTGGAAACAAAAGAGAGGAAGAAAAAAGCAAGTTGCTAAGGACAGTTGAAGATTGAGGTGTTAACCTTGGCAGTTGGTGAGGTCATTTTGGGACCAAATCAATGTGCATTTTGTACAGCAACTGGTCATTGCAAGAAAGGATTTCAGAAAGTGAAAGAAAGTTAGAGATATGTTTTTTCAGAGATATGTTTTTGAAGACGGAACATGAAGATGAATATGTGAGGACTTGTGTATGTGAGGACTTGTGAACCTGGCAAACGGATGATTCAATACCTTTTCTTTGCCCCATGGAAATATTTGCACATTTCCATGGATATTTATTCAGAATTTATTATGGCACCCTGCCAAGGGGTGAGGCCACCACACATGTGATCAACCACTGCATTCGTACCTTTGCAATGTTGGGACGCCCAATTGAACTGAAAACAGACAATGGCCCTGTTTACATCTGTACTGCCTTTGCAGACCTTTGTGACAAGTGGTCCAACACACATACACTTGGCTTGCCCTGCAGTTCTCATGGCCAGGGAATTGTGGAGCAAGCTAATTAGACTTACAAACATGCCCTGAATAAATCAAAAGAGGAAAAATGCCTTGGCCTCCCAGCCTTGTAAAACAAACTCAGTCCTTGTTTCTTTACTTTCAATCAATTGAATTTTTTCACTTTCTAATTTGACCACTTATCAGAGGCATTTTCAACAAAAAACAAGTTTGCCTCTCCCTCTGGTATATTTTTACAGCATTACCAGACAAAACACCGATTCCTTTAATTACTTGGGGGTGGGGCTAGGCTGCTGTGTTTACATCTACAGGGTCCAGCCAAAGATGTCGTGTCACCAACCCCTGATTCCTATCCCAGAGATGACAACGATGACTCTACACCACCCCGATCCCGTCATGCCAGTCATCCAGTGACATGGGGAGATGTGAAGAATTTAACCACCAACGCGCACCCAAGAACTTGTGTGCTGCCATTTTTGCAGTTTTCATTTTTGCGGTTTTTATTTTTGCGGCTTTAATTGCAACTTTCTTATTCAAAATTTGCTTGTGTTTGATTGATACTAACTATATTTTGGCATTAGCAGCTGTCATATTACCTAGACATTCGCTTGAACACCATATCTCATTTCCTGCGGATTTGCACATCAAACACTCTTGGGCATTACAGACCCTGCACAAAGACCCTTCCACTGCCTGGCACCTGCCCTGAGAATGCGAACCATGGTCTCCAGCGGTCCTGTGTGTCAGCACCCTGAACATCTCAGCTTCTTGGACATATGGGCAGGCCTGTGTTCCTAGTCACCAGGAACAGGATGGCTGAAAAACATATTGTGTACTGTACTCATGATCATTGCTTTGCTTATTTCTGTACATTGTATTATTCAATATATTCCTGCTTTATTTGCTATGATGACACATATATTTGCCAACCATGAAGAAAACATCACAATGAACAAGCCTCTGGCAGCATCTCCTCCCTCAGGCATCCTTGTACTTCCGGCAGTGACTCTGAACAAGAGGATCGCTTCTAATAAAACAAAAACGGAGGAGATGTGGGAATGAGGTCGATCAGTTTCCCTGATTGGAACACATATACGGAATTTGGGACTGAAATAAATTGAGTAATGAACGCGGGTTGAGCTGGATGCCCACTGGGAGGGCCCCATCTAGAAAGCTGTGTCTGCAAAATAGAACAATGCATAACAGAGACTTTCCAGGCTAAAGTAACCTAGGGAACACACAGTCCAAGCTGATAAGATACTAACACCAAAAAGCACCGCTTGAGTGACAGGCAAATGTATTGTATGTAACCAATGATAATTCAGAATGCTTTTGTTTCCGCATACGCTGCTAATAAAAGGGGGGTCCAGAATTCATTCTGGGCCCACTTGCGCTGAGGAAAAACCGTGCGTTTGTCTTCATTCCCCCCTGAGTGGACGCGCCTTGATGCGGTCACCCCCGGAGGAGACCCGGGACATACCGCAAGGTTCCTCAAATCTACCGTGCCATTTAGATCCAGTTCCAGCTCCCTCCCCCCGCCCATCCGCACCACGCTTTCCCCGCCCACTGCTCACTGATTGGCTGGCTCACCAATCGCCCCGCCCGCCTCTAAGAGTCCTATTTAAACCTTAAAGTCTTAAAGCTGTCAAGTTTGAACATCCCTGGGATTTTTTTTTTCTAAAAAGTTAGGGGTGCAAGGGCCTTGTAACTTGATAGTTTTAAGACTTGCGTGCTTCAAATGCCAGAGTTTCTGAGCCAACACTGTGGTTGCTAAGCAAGAGCGTTGTTAAGTGAGTTTCACCACATTTTACAAGTTGGCCACGCCCACCCAGTCACATGACTGCCAAGCTACTCCCACTCGGTCACATGGCCAGCAAGTCACTCTCACAAATCAGGCCACACCTACAGAAGAGGTTCTAAAAAATTTGAAACCCACCACTGCTCCTGCTTGTCCCTCCCAACTCTGTTATTCTCAACCAAGAAGTTTCAGCTCAGCTCTTTCTCGGTAAAAAAGTCAGTTGCAGAACTGAAGCAGCTGCTTCCTGGATGGGTTGGACTAGAAGACCTCTGAGGTCCCTTTCGACTCTATTATTCCTCTATCGCCTTTGCATGGGGGGGGATTGACTTTCAGGCCAGAGGGGTGGCTCATGGACAGAGGGGAGGCTCATGGACAGAGCTACCACCCTGCTGGGAGTTAAATATTTGGTGATATACAGAGAAGGAAAAGGAAGAGAAGGCTGTGGAATTCTTCCTTAAGGAAAAAGACTGGAGGGGCAAATGCAAATAACCTGGGATTAGTAGTAGCAGGCTGCAGAGAAGGCAGGAGAGAAACACCAAAAGGATCCTGGAAGATATCATAGGGAGGCTGGCAAGCGGGCCTTCCTGTTGTTGTCTTCCCTTCCCACTGTTTGTATTGGATTCCTGACTGTATCCCCTGCATGTTTATATTCTCCGCATCAATTGTTTGGAGCTCTGTAATGCTGTGTCTCCCACATTGTTACAGGTGGGAGGCTCTGCCCCCTCCCTCCGCAGACCTCCCACACGAAAGCCAGCCTCCCACCGACACCCGTCATTGAGCCATTCTATGCCATGAGCAGAGCTAATGGAGGGACAGAGAAGGCAAGGGACCAGCCAGAGAAACCGAATGGAGCTACTGGGAGTCGGGGAAGAGAAGGGGATAGTAGCAAAGCTAATGGGGATCAGGGAAGGCAAAGGACTTACTAGTGCGGAGAAATTGTTGGCCCAATCTGGGTCTCAGCTCATGTCCCGACAAGCACGATTAAGCAATCTGGGACAAGCAGATCATTTCATGAGGATTTACTGGGAATGTTCCGGTTGAAAAAGATTCTGTCTTACAAAGAGAGAACCTGGAAGTCAAAAGTTACAATTTGTTGTAGTTTAACTCATCAAAGGAAAGTAGAAAGGAAAGTTTACCTGGATAGGGCAGAACATCCTGCCCCCTTTACACAGAAAGTCAGTTATATAAGCTAAACAGAATAAACGAATAGCAGAACAATAGCCTTGGAAGGGACCTTGGAGGTCGTCTAGTCCAACCCCCTGCTCAAGCAGAGAACCCTCCACCATTTCAGAATAGTGGCTCTCCAATCTCTTCTTAAAGACCTCCAGTGTTGGGGCATCAACAACCTCTGGTGTCATTTCACTGCTTAATTCTTCTGTCAGGAAATTCTTCCTTAGTTCTAGGTTGCTTCTCTCCTTGATTAGTTTCCATCCATTGCTTCTTTTTCCTGCCTTCTGGTGCTTTGGAGAATAGGTGAACCCCCTCTTCTTTGGGGTAGCCCCTCAAATATTGGAAGACTGTTTATCAGATCCCCTTTAGTCCTTCTTTTCACTGGACCAGACATACCCAATTCCTGCAACTGTTCTTAGTATGTCTCCATCCCCCTAATCCTCTTTGTTGCTCTTCTCTGCCCTCTTTCTAGAGTCTCAACATCTTTATTTCATTGTGGCAACCAAAACTGGATGCAGGATTCCAAGTGGGTTCCTACCAAGGCCTTATAGAGTGGTATTAACACCTCTTGTGACCTTGAGCCTCTATTAATGCAGCCTAGGACTGTGTGGGCTTTTTTGGCAGTTGCAGCACACGGTTGGCCCATGTTTGATTTGTTGATTCAGGATTTAGGACGTGAATGAAAAAAAAGAAGTCATAAGGTTACTTAAGAGCCCACAAAGAGAGAGACCACATACTAATTAAGATGGAAGGAATTCTTTGCATAGAAGAGAAGAAACTATGGGCATCCCATTATCTAAGCATAGTCCTCCTTGGCAAGGAAAAATAGCTTATCCTACAGGTAGGGAGTCTTATAATGTATCAATAGTACAGGTGGTCCCCGACTTACGACACTTCGTTTAGTGACCAATCAAAGTTACAATGGCACTGAGAAAAAGTGACTAATGACATCATCGAAATTCGGATACTTGGCAACTGATTCATATTTATGACGGTCACAGAGTCCCGGGCTAAGATGATCGATCCCCTTTTGCGACTTTCTGGCAAGCAAAGTCAATGTGGAAGCCAGATTCTCTTAACAACCATAGTATTCACTTAACAACTGCAATGATTCACTTAACAACTGCGGCAAAAAAGGTCGTAAATGGGGCAGAACCCGCTTAACAAATGTCTCAGTTAGTTACATAAATTTTGGGCTCAATTGTGGTCGTAAGTCCACAATTATTTACCTGAACACACCGTTGATCCTAACGATATTTAGCCTTAAATGTGTGCAATTAAATTTTTCATATCTCGTCCGATCTTTCTTTGGCTCTCCGTCCCCCCATTCCCACTCCTGGTTCGCCCTCCCCAAATACCATGATTGCATCATTGCAGTGTCACCTAGCAACAGAAATTTTGGGCTCAATTGCGATCGTTAGTGGAGGACTACAGGTTTTCCCTTATTTCTTTTTATCCCTTGTGGATTTTCTAATCAAAATGTGATTAGCCAAACAATAATCTAATAATCCCATTTCCGAGAGGAAAAGCTTTCTAGGTCCCAGCCTCAAAGTCATTGCCATCCTTTCAACATTGCCTTGGCAAGAGAGAAAAATAAGGCCAATCAAGGCCCAAAGAAACCCTGGGCTACTTAGCAAGAGCAACAGCATCAGGACCCCCATGTGGTGGGCACTACAAAGTCCCCCGAGTCCAAGAGAGCTGACGGAGGGGGCAGGAGGCCAGCCGAGGGGAATCTCCCACCCCTTGCTAGAGGCTCAGCTCCCCTGCAGCCATCCAGCAACCGCTCAGTTAGGGCATCCTAAGGGTGGGAGGTCTGTGTGGGGAGGAGGGCAGCCCCCCTGCCCCACCTCTAGCAAGGACGGAGGGGAGGGTCACAGGGGTCTGCACCATTGACCCAAACAACACAAATAGGCAGGAATCAGGTGGGAAGAAGCGAGGAGGCAGGACGGCCGGAGCACTTGTTTTGCCAGCTTCCTAAGATGCCTGCCGGGATCCCTGCGGTGTCTCCCTTTTGTCTCCCTCTCCTTGTCTTCATCTGCTCCATCCAGAACAGCCCCAAAGGAGGGAAAGGGGCCCTGCCAGAGCCACCTGTCAGAGGGGTAAGGCAGAGCATCCCAGGTGTTTCTATTTACCCTTCCAGTCTTCTTCCTTAAGGAAGAATCCCATAGCCTTCCCTTCCCTCTCCTTGTCCTTTCCTTGTCTCTGTGTTACCAAACCTTTCCTTCCCAGCAGGGTGGGAGCTCTGTCCATGAGGCACACCTGTGGCCTGAAAGGTAATCTTCCTCCCCCCCCCCCCAATGCAGAGGTGGAAGAGCAGTAAGAGGTTGGGAGGGACATCAGAGGTCTTCTAGTCCAACCCCCTTGCTCAAACAGGAGACCCTGCACCATTTTAGACAAGTGGCTGTCCAATCTCTCCTTGAAAACCTCCAGTGATGGAGCACCTGCAATTTCTGGTGGCAAGCTGTTCCACTGGTTAATTGTCCTCACTGTCAGGAAATTTCTCCTTAATTCTAGTTCCTTCTCTCCTTGATTAGTTTCCACCCATTGCTTCTAGTCCTGCCTACTTTGGAACCCCCCCCTTTCTTTGGGGCAGCCCCTCAAATACTGGAAGACCTCTATCATGTCATGCCAGGGCCTTCTCTAGACAAGCCATACCCAATCCCTGCAACGGTTCTTCACATGTTTTAGGCATATGTCATTTAGCCATTTGGCCACGTCATGCGTGCAAATTCATTGGAAAAGTCAGTGATGCTAGGAATGGTTAGTGGAAGAAGCTGAAGGGGGAGCAAAGAACAGGTTGGCTTGATAACATCAATCTGACCCAACAGTTGGGGCTTCTCAGGGCACCATGGAAAGCAATGGCCTACAGGTGTTGGACACGACTGAACAGGAGTTCTCTGAACAAGAACTCAAAATAATCTCTCGTCCTGCAGATGTGATCAAAGTTGACACAGTGGGAGCACAGACTCCTTTAGCCACAATTTCCACCGGTGTAATTTCATGGATGAAAGCTTTCCTAGCTGTCAGACGGCTTCAAGGTGGGATTCAAAGGTTTCCAAAATAGACTAGACTAGAATAGAGCTGGAGGGGACCTTGGAGGTCTTCCAGTCCAACCCCCTGCTCAAGCAGGAGAACCTATGCACCATCTCAAGACAAGTGACTGTCCAGTCTCTTCTCAGAAACCTCCAATGATGGAGCAGCCCCAACTTCTGGTGGCCAGCTGTTCCACTGGTTAATTGTCAGGAAGTTTCCCTTTAATTCTAGGTTGTTTTTCCTCTTTGTTTAATTTCCATCCATTGTTTCTTGTCCTGCACTCTGGTGCTTTGGAGAATAATTTGACCCCCCTCTTCTTTTGTGGCAGCCCCTCAAATACTGGAATACGGCTATCATGTCACCCAAATCCCTCCTTTCTTTAGACTTAGCCAGGCCCAGAAAAGAGTCTTTTAAAATAAAGCATGGGAGATTGATCCCCTGAGGTGGCCATTTGGGGAGCATCCAGGTTGAGCAGCAGTCTACCTTGAATGCTTTGGGATTTAGCAGCGGGAAGGAGCCAGGGCTCCTTAGCAGGAACTGATGCCTCCAGGTGTTCCTCCTCCCCGTTTCGTTTCTCCTTATCCTTTTCAGTGGACCCCTTGTGGCCATGGCAACAGAGGGAATTGCTTCGGGCCAAACTCTGTTGCCCAGAAAATGCCCCAGGTGCTTTGGTGGGCCTGCAGCCAGGCTGAGTTGCCAGAAGGAGGCGCCGTTCCCATTTCCCTGCCAGGATCCTGGGAGGCCCTGCGGGGGACGAGGCCGAGGCCTTTGCTGCAATGGCGGTATCTATGGACGGAGCACCAGGGGTGGGAAAGGGGAGACGGAGAGCCAAAGAATGACCGGACGAGATAGAAATATATTTCATTGCACAGATTTCGGGCTAAATACCATTATGATCAATGGTGTGTACAGGTAGTCCTCCACTTACGACCGCTATTGAACCCAAACATTATGTAACTAACCGAGATGTTTATTCAGTGAGTTTTGCCCCATTTACGACCTTTCTTCCTGCAGTTGTTAAGTGAATCACTGAGGTTGTTAAGTTAGTAACACGGTTGTTAAGTGGATAAGGCTTCCCCATCGGCTCTGCTTGTCAGGTGGCGGCAAAAGGGGATCACATGACCCCAGGACACGGCAACCGTCATAAATATGAACCCGTTGCTAAGCATCCGATTTTTGATCATGTGACCACAGGGATGCTGCTGCGGTCATAAGGGTGAAAAATGATCATAAGTCAGTTTTTTCAATTCCGCTGTAACTGAATGGTCACTAAATGAACTCTTTTAAGTTGATAAATACCTGTAGTATTTTATAAGGATGTGGAAAGAAAAACAGCTTAAGAAGAACAAACCTGTTCAACCCCCCTCCACCCAGTGAGGGCAAAACACACACACACACACACACACACACACACACACACACGGCACAGAAGAAATTGATTTTTCTATTTTTATGGTGACTATGATCATGATTGATCACTTCTTTTTTTTTTTATGTACAATGAGAGCTTATGCACTGATGCTTCTTCAGCTCTGACTGGATGGTGGGGAATGGAAGGATTAGTATAAGTATCAATCCTTCCATTCCCCACCATCCAGTCAGAGTTGAAGAAGTTTCTTGGATGAGAAGTGAAGTGTCTTCAAAGAAAAACCAGAAAGTCCAGTTGCCTCTTAGCAGTGGGGTGGGGGTGGGGGGGAGCACCTTTGGGACAACCATGATATGGATGCCTCCAAAGGCATTGTTGGAATGTATTTTTATGCAACAACTACAGTAGTATTTAGCCAGTATAGTGTTTAGAAGTTTGGAACTATGGTATACACTCTATGCTCTTTTGTTCTGAGTTTCCTGTTTTCTGTTACAGTTAGATAATTGAGCAGTAAAGCACATGGTGATTGTACTCTGTTTGTTCTGTGGTGTTTTATACACACAGAATTTCTACCCAGAGACCATCCTAACCTCACCCAGAGTGAGTTGCTTCTAAAACCCCACAAACAAGAGCTAGGGAAAGCTTTGTTTGTCTTGCCTGCCTGCCTGCCTGGGACTTACCCAGGAGGCATCGTGGCAGTGCCAAAACGTAACGGCTTCTTCTACTTCCCATCCTTTCACAGCCATCTGCATCGGAGATCCCAGCTGCAACTAAAAGGATAGCGACAGAGAACAGATGTAACCTGAGGGCCACAGAGGAAGGACTTTGTAATACTTGAAATGTGGCTATTGTAATACTGTTTTCTTGTATTTTAAATTTGCTTTTTCAATTGTATTGGTGATCATTTCACATAACCTTCAAGAAAAAGCCTCTCTTTCGGGAACCAGGACTGGCAGGGGAGCATTCAATACATTGTAGACAACAGTTTCGTTTTTAGCTGTTCTCAAGCCTCCACGAAAGAAGAAAATAGTCCAGGCCAACCTTGGGAAGCGCTGAGGATGTATTTTTGCCAACCCCATTTTGATGTTTTCCCTTTTCAAATGGTTCCTTTACTTTATTCAGAATACAATTCTCTTTTCTATGGCAATGCTGTCATTCTTAGGATGTAACTGAACAGATGATTACCTTATTTTTCACACTATAAGGCGCTCCAGACTATAAGACACTCCTAGCTTTTGGGGAGGAAAACAAGGAAAAAGAATCTGCTTCTGCCTCCCAGCAAACAGCCTGGTCAGCTTCAGCACAGTGTGATTTAGCACGAGCAGCTGATTGGCAGTTGGATTAGCCTCCTTCCAGGCGGCAGTGATTCACTGCCTGTAACAGGCCAAAAATGGGATGCACAGAGGCTGAAAATGGGGCGTGCGGAGGCCAAAAGCATGACACATGGAGGCCGAAAAGGGGCTGCGTGGAAGTGGCAATAGGATGTAGCAGTGATAGGCTGCAACGGCAGTGATGGGCGGCAATGATCGCTGCAGCCTGGAACAGTGGTATTTCGGGAGGCTGATCCAACCACCAGTCAGCTGCTCGTGGCTAAATCAGTCTGTGCTGAAGCTGACCAGGCTGTTTGCTGTTTGCTGCAAGGAGGAAAATTGCTGGGAGGCAGAGTCCAAAGGGTGGGGGCTGGCAGGTGGGCAGAACTTCAGCAACATTCACTTCATAAGACGCACAGACATTTCCACCCATTTGGGGGGGGGGTGCATCTTATAGACCGAAGAATACGGTATTTCTAAACCAATCAACTTTTGCTTTGAAGTTTTTTGTGGTACAAACTATAAAAGCAAGTGAAATCCATTTCTGGAGGTTCCCCCTTTTCATAGAACACACCTTATCAGAGTAATAAATTGCTCTTAAATGAACTTCCGACTCGATTGTTTATTGGAAAAAATAAACTTGAGGCAGAATCTAAGGCCAGATTTGGCCATTGACAAGTTCTGAGTGATTGAAGGGAGGCCGGGCCTGGGTGATTTCAAACAGCTCTTTATTTACTGTGAGGCAACTGAACTCCCTGGCTGACGCAGCTACTTTTATAGGAAACTGCTCAGCCAAACAGCCAATCAGGAGAGAGTATTTTCCCGCTCCAACAGAGAACCAGACAGAGAACTTCAACTGACAACTATATACAATACATAACACCCCTTCCCACCAAGATGGAGCATTATGGTGATTAAAATAACAACATATGTAGTCTTTTAGGTAGGCAGGACGGTGATGTGTCCGTCCTGACCTACGAGGTTCCATCTCAAGACCAGTAGCTCCAGAGCCTTGACTAGGCAGAGTGGCTGCTTCAGGTATAGCTTGGGGCAGCAGCAAGGGCTCGGTCCCTGGTGCTTCCAACACAAGAGGAACCGTCTGTCACTCACCATAGTCCCTTGTCGGTACTGTTGTTTGTGGTGGCGGAGTCCCTTCTGGCGAGCGACAGACGGAGGTTCTGAGGCAGCCATGCAGTTGGTCGATGTGGTGGCACCACAACCTGCCATCTTTGAGCGCCACCCTGTAGGAAGGCAACCCAATAATATTCACTGCACAGGCAGGAATCTAGGAAAGGCCCCCGGCATAGTTGTGGGCATAGACAAGGTCCCCAAGTGAAAATGACCGGAGCTGGTTGGTCAAGTCTGCAGGAGTTGTCCGAGGAGTAGTCCATGTGCAGCGGTTGCAAGTCGGTCTGCAGGCGGCAACCAATTAAGAGTTTGGCCGAACTCCTGTTGGTGGTGGAGCTTGGTGTGACGTGTTGGACCAGGAAGTACTCGGCTGTCCGTGTTTGCCAATCCCCCAGGCCCATCCTTGCCAGTGCTTCCTTTGTTGATCGGACCATCCGCTCAGCCTGCCCGTTGCTAGCAGGATGGAATGGTGCAATCAAGGCATGATGAATGCCATGACCCACCAGGAAGAGCTTGAACTGCCTTGATGTGAGCTGTGGCCTGTTGTCCGAAACGAGGACATCTGGCAGTCCGTGAGTCGCAAATAGCCTTTTGAGGGCCCTGATCATGGTGTCCAAGGTGGCCGAAGTCATGAGTACCACCTAAAGCCACTTTGAGTAGGCATCCACAACCACCATAAAAGTCTATCCATGAAAAGGCCCTGCAAAGTCAATATGCACCCTCGACCAAGGTGTCTTGGGTGCTTCCCACTCGCATGCTGGGGTGGAAGGGGGGTGGCCTTGAGTCTTGGCAAGGCTGACAAGATGAGACCCAATCGGTGATGCCCTTGTCTAAGTTGGGCCACCAAGCATAACTGCGGGCAAGTGTCTTCATCCGCATGATACCTGGCTGGCCTAGAGGAAGAGCTGCCAAAACTGGCCACCACAGCCTCTTGGGTACCACCACACGACTCCCCCAGAGTAGGCAGCCCCCTTGAGCAGACAACTCACCTTGCTGGTTGTGGAAGGGAAGCGACTCTGTGCTGAGTGGCCCCCTCGGCCACCCCCTCCACACCCAGTTGAGCACTTGGGCGATGACATGGTCCTTGGCGGAGTGTGCAGAGATCTCCGATGCCAAAATAGGACCAGATGGCAGGTCTTCAATTAATAAAACAGATGATGCTGGAACCGGATCCCCCACAACCATCATCACAACCTGAAAAATGTCCTCATAGTTACGGCCATCGCAATGTTCTCACAGTCTCATAATCAACATTTGGGCCTTTGGCAGCCAGCGTGTATTTGCCACGGTTGCCGTCTTTCGGTCGTGTGGCCTCCATTGGCCACTTTCCCAGCTGGCTCCCAACAAACGGAGTCGATGGGAGAAGCCGGTTTCCCTTAAGGATCTCGGGGTTCCTTCCGCAACTGCAGTGGATTCTTTGCCATCTGGGGCACAAGAGGTCGGAAAATTGGCTGCGACTCACTGAACGACAGTCCTTTGGATGGAATGGTCTGGGGTCTCCTGCTTGAGAAGGGGGTAGGAATAGATGACCTCCAAGTCCCTTCCAGCTGCATTCCAATTGAATCTTAAGGGCAGGAGCCTCGTTGTCAAAAACTGCCCTGAGGACAACAGGTCGTCCTCGACTTACAGTGATTTATTTAGTGACGGAAGTTACAACAACACTGAGAAAAATGACTCAAGACCAATTTTCACACCTACAACCGCTGCAACACCCCCTGGTCATGTGATCAAAACTCAGGCACTTGGGAACTGGCGTGTATTTATGACAGTTGCCATACCTTAGGGTCATGGGATCACCATAAGATTTGCTTACCGACCGCTTGATTTACTTAACGACTGCACTCATTTGCTTAGCAACTGTGGCAAAAAGGTTGTAAAATGAGACAGAAGTTACTTAGCAACAGAAATTGTGGTCATAAGTGGAGGACTACCTTTATTGCCTCATAGTCCATTCTAATTAATATTCAGAGATGTTCAGGATCCCATAATTAGAACTTCCCCTTTTTTCTCCCTTCTGCTTACTTCCTGGGAGCCGGGAGCAAAGTCCTTCTGAAGGGCTTATTTCTGGGGCTTCTGGGGCTGGAAGCAGCCTGAGATGACTGAGGGGAGCCCACCAGATCAGGCCTTCAAGGGTTGCACTACTGGGCTTCCAACATTGGAGAGAGAGAGAGAGAGAGAGAGAGAGAGAGAGAGAGAGAGAGAGAGAGAGAGAGACCCTCTTTCTTTCCTCTGATGGAGTTTGAGACACACCCGATCTCCTGATTGCAACTATTCACCTGGTGTAGCTACAAGGAGCCCAATGTCCTCAGGATGCAGTCTGACTCTCCTGTGGGGTTTCTCCACCCACATCTTCTGGACTCCAGTCTCAACCTGGCCCATGCATTGGGGAAAAGAACCAGATGTTTCTGCTGTCCTTATCACCCAAAAAACAGGATGGAGACAGGATGGTGGATCTCATGGAAAAGCCTCTTTCACAGGGCTTCTCTGGCTTTGTTGGGATGGCCAATGGTTCTCATGGAGATTATCAAATAACGTGGTAGTTGGAGCTTGACTCCCATAGAATCTATCTTACCACTTTTCCTATTCATTCTCTCACACATACACTTTTAGTGCTGTCCATAGGAATCTTTTTTTAAAATGTTTTTTAAAAAGGTGTCAAATTCATTGGCAGTTGATGAACAACAAATTCCTCTGAATGACTTTCACAAAGTTCTCTTTAGCAAGATTTATTGAGGTGAAAAGGAAGGCAGTAATAAGAATTAAAATCCTTCAACCGTTTCCCATTTGGAAACATGTAGATATGTTCTTTGATTCCTGCATACTATCTAAGGGGAAATAATTCAGGCATTCGTTCAAATAAATGGACATTATACCATTCTTAAATATCATGGTGTTTTTTCTCATGCTTTTACATTTGTTCTGGCTGTGAGATGCTCCTTTGTGTTCAGCTCTGGCCTCAGAAGGATAATGTAGCACTTGGGGATGAAGATGCAGACCAGCAGACCAGCACTGGAGGCCAGGATGGAGAAGACCTGAACAGCCACCATGTATTTCCCTTTGGTGCTCAGGTAGGTGGGCACAAAAGTCACCCAGACACTGCAGAAGACCAGCATGCTGAAGCTGATCAGCTTGGCTTCGTTGAAGGCCCCAGGCAGATTCCTGGCCAGGAAAGCCACCGTGAAGCAGATGGCAGCCAGGAAGCCCATGTAGCTGAGGGTGACGTAGAACATGACAACAGCCCCTTCGTTGCATTGCAGGATGATCTCTCCAGGCTGGGAGTGGAGGTCAGAGTCAGGGAAGGGGGGAGAAACTCCCAGCCAGATGGAGCAGATGATAATTTGGACAGCAGAAGAAGAAAGGATGATGGAGTTGGCCAAGCTCTTCCCCAACCATCTCTTCACTTGGTTTCTTGGTTTTGTGGCCAGGAAAGCCAGCACCACCGTGATGGTTTTGGCCAAGAGAGAAGAAACGGCAACTGAGAAGATGATGCTGAAAACCATTTGTCGGAGAAGGCAGGTGGCTTTCCTTGGTTGACCAATGAAGAGAGAAGGAGACAAGAAGCAAAGCAGGAGGGAGACCAGGAGGATGTAGGAGAGATCCCGGTTGTTGGCTTTGACAAGGGGAGTTTCTCGGTATTTCATGAAGATGATTAAGACAAGGCCTGTGATTAGGAAGAAGAGTAGGACAAAAAAGACCAGGATGATGCCCAGATGTTCTTCAAAAGACAGGAAGGATATAACTTTTGGGATACATTGGACTCTGTCCTCATTTGGATATTTATCATTTGAACACTCGGTACATTTTTCCGTATCTGAGAAAATGAAAAAAAAAAAAACAATATTTCTTTAACATTCTACCCTTTAAGTATATAAAAATATATAACTAAATCTATGAAGTAGAGGTAGGGTGATAGTTATTTCCTGTCCAATGTGCAGAATCTTCATAGAAACCTATATTATTAGAAGTAAATAATGAATCAGGTCATCTTTCTAGGCAAACATCCCGAGTCCAGCCTCCAAGTCCAGCGTGGCACTTGTTAACATGATGGATTTTAGGATATCATCCTTTGAAATCTAGTTGGCTGGGAGAAAAATATTTTCCTGCAAATAATCCAGAATGGGCACTGAAAAGGAAAGGTAAGATGGGTGTAAATGTGTGCCACCCATAACAATCCACACCCTCTCATTCTGGGCCAGCAACACCTTCTCAGTGATCCTCAAGGGAGATCCATGTAGAACCCATTGCAAGGAGCCTTTCAGGAGGTGGACCAGAGACTATTCATCAAATTTCAAAGAACTCAGATGTCCCTAGAAAGGTAAGCTTATGAGGACTCATATATCTGTTATATGCCACACTATATTCCACACTTGGAATACGGCCTTCAGTTTTGGTCGCCATGATGTAAAAAAGATGTGGAGACTCTAGAAAGAGTGCAGAGAAGAGCAACAAAGATGATTAGGGGACTGGAGACTAAAACATATGAAGAACAGTTGCAGGAACTAGGTATGTCTAGTTGAATGAAAAGAAGGACTAGGGGAGACATGATAGCAGTGTTCTAATATCTCAGGGGTTGCCACAAAGAAGAGGGAGTCAAGCTATTCTCCAAAGCACCTAAGGGTAGAACAAGAAGCAATGGGTGGAAACTAGCCAAGGAGAGAAGCAATTTAGAACTAATTTCCTGACAGTTAGAACAATTAATCCATATACAAAAGGGGAAGAAATATTTTCTCTGCTATTAGTAAAGCTTGTCCAGTCTACCACACCTTCCTCCCATCTCTTCCCAGCCCCTCCTTCAAAGTCTTTTTGCTCTTCTTTCCTTTAAATAAGAAATTGTGCAGGTTGAAAATAGCTTCAATCTATCCTTCAAGTTGCACTTTCATGAAAATGCCCTGGAGGGATCCAGTTCCACAAATCCTTTTCCTCAGTGTGACCCACCTTCCTGAGTGGAGAAGGTCCCCTCTGGACAAGGAACGCAGTCATAGCAGCAAACTGGCTCTCCTTCTCGAGCCCTCTTGGCAAATCCAGGATGACAACTTTCCACACATTTGGACTGAGGCAGGGACTAAGCAGAGAAAGAAGGAATGCCAAAGAAAATGTGTTAAGATTCACCATCCATGGAAAATGGAGTAGTTCATGAACATTCTGGCATGTAACATTGCAATAAAGGATTTTTCTACTTACTAAAATCTGGAGGAATGGAACTGAGAGAAGATTTTAGAACTCAGGGACAACCAGGGGGTTCCTTCTCATATCCTTATAAACAAACATACATCCCTCCCCTCTTCATGGAGCCTTCAAGCAGTCTAAGAAAACAATCCGGTTTCTATTCCCCAGATTCAATTCTCAGTGATGGTCAGCCACCCTGGGGACTAGGCTGAGCCCACTTCAAATAGGACCTCTGGCTTTGGAAAACAGAAAAAAGACACCAAAACTTCTCTCACCTTGTTGAGCAACTTTAGCCGTGAAAGAGCATCTTGTCTGATAATAATTCTCTGTCGTTGAAAATATGCCAGAATATCTTTCCTGGAATCCTCCTTGGGGAGAACCAAGCAGCTCTCAATCCACAGATCTGCTTTTATCTCTCCATTTTGGTCCAAGAACATTTTTCTCTCAGAAATATTGAGAAAATCATTCTTCTCCAGAAAGGGATGAAACTGGGATTGAAATCCAAGAATTTGAAAAACACAAAACTTTATTTCTTACCTTGATTTTTTCTTCTAAGTTATCTAACTTGGAAGTTTGCTTAATTAGGAGAAAAGGTGTTGCCACTATGTTCATAAGTGAACAAAAAAGATTTAAAAATTGTCAATCATATACTGTATATATTGAGAAAATATAATAGACACAATTGGTCTATTATTGGTAACATCGTAGAGCTTTTGACAAACAAATTGAAAAAGAGAAGAAAGAGATTTTTAAAGTCTTTACAAGTAACAATTTGATGACCAGAAAGGATAGATTTATCAAGAACAAAGTTGCCAGGCTAATATTCTCCCTGGTAATCCAGATGGAAAACACAACCAGATGTGCTAATTCTACTTTATTGTAATCCTACAGTAACGTAATTTTATAAGTCTGAAAGTGCAAATCTCCCACCAACTCTATTCTTATCCTGAAAAGTGAGGGAGGGTCCTTTCTGAGTTTTAGTTTCTGCCCTTTTATGCAGCTGCAGGATTCTCCCCTCTTCTCTGACCCTTCCCTAGGCACCTCCCAAAAGTTTTCCTCACAAATCATTTCACTTCCTAAATAGATTATGAAAATACTGCTGATATAACTTGATCTCATAAAATAGTAAAAACAAGCTTGTGATGTCATTAGAAGCCTAGTAAGTAAGTTATCAATTTTTCTATGTTGTCATTAATACAGTAGAGTTGATAAAACTCTGTCATACAAGATTTAATAAAAGTTTTATAGGAATTCTCAGGCAAATATAATTTGATCTGACTTAAACATTACGCAGTTTCCAGAAAAATATTTGATTTCCTATTATTTTAATGCTTTTATTTGTAATGCTGGTCTGTGTCTGTCATAAAAATTGATTGATTGAAAGAGGAAGAGATGTTGGATCCATTGACCACCTTGAGTTTTTTTGTAAATAAATAAATAAATACATGTTTAAGAAAATGATCCTAAAATTGTGCTTGACTGCAAACTGAAAGTGAGTCTTGGGAGAAGACAAGGAGAACATTATGAGAAGCAGCTTCTCCAACCTACAAAATCTCTCAACTGGACAAGGGAGAATACAACACTCTTCCAACAACTGAAAGAGGTTAAACAGAAACTTAAGATCTGCTCACTGTTATTCCGGAGTATCAGACAGGAGCAATTAGAGGGTCCAGATCTGATGACCTTTTGCAGCATAAGGTTGAGATGGTTCTTCTGCTTCTCCTCTGTATTCCTTCTCCAAAAGAACTACCGTAAGAACAATGGATCCACATTGAGACCCCCCATACCTGCCACGGCTGTAGCCTTGGAGACCCCAACATTTTTTCACCCTCCTTCCTTCTCCTCCTCAATCTGGAGGAATATGCGGCATTCATCGCATGGGCCAGAGTCTTCATGAGAGTGTAATCATGGTAGTAATTTGCAATCTGTATCCTGCTCCATTTCCCCTGGGTCTCCAGTGGGGCTTTCTGGGTGCATCTTCTGCGACCTTTGACAGAAAAGACATTCTTTGAAAGAGAACAGTGAAAATAATGATCTTGAAACAGATATTCCACAAAGAAAAAGGGTTCAAAGGCAGAATCTTTTGGCCTTTCTTTCAACAGATAATCAAAGTGCCAAATACTATGGATGTGATCGAGAAGTCTGCGCTTCTCCGTTGAACACCCTATAAAATTTGTGAGGATCCAGACTTTCCCCTCAATGGGTCCTGGCAAACGCCTAAGTATTAAATGGAAAGGAATAATTCTGTACGAAATGAAATCATGTTCTATGAAGTGAACAAAGACATTGACTTGTTTCCACTTAGAGAGGGCATCCTTGAGGGAGACTGTAGGTTCAGTTTGTGAAAATTGTTGTGATATAACAACACAAATTCCATTCCTGTCAAGCATAGGAGGGAAAGTCCTCATGAAATATTCTCCATTTTCTGTGTCTGAAGCAAAGAGGCCAATCAAGGTCCATCTGAAATGGAGCAGCAGCTGGACAATTGCTGGATACTGGAATCCTTCTTTGGGGAACATCTGGTGGAAAAAGGGGAATTTACTTTTATCACTCAGAGCCTCTGAAGCCTTTATGAGATTGATCTGAAAATGCAATGAAGAAAGCTGTGTTATATTTGGGGTCAGATCAAATCCAAAATATTAGATTTTAATAAATCCAACCTGGTTCTCATGAATGTATTAGAATAGTTTGTTAATTAGACATTGTTAAAAATATTAAAAACAGAATATTATAATAAAAGTAGAAAATAATAAACAAATTAAAAAACAATAAACTATGTAAGTCATATTGCTATATCAGCCCTACAATTTATCGCATAGATTAACATGTGCAAATGCCAACTGAAGGATTCTATTCCAATAAAGGGCCTATTATAATTTTTGAGGATTGCTGCATCTTTTTCTGCTTCTATATCCCAGATCCTTTGTGGAAACTTTTTAGCTTCTTCTGCAATTATGCAAGAAACAGGGAGGCCTCAGTTCCCAATTTGATTTGTTAGTTGTATAATCCAAGAGGTCTTTAATTAAAATTTTATCTGTTCTGACAGCCACAATTTTTGGAGTCTGTCAGTTTCCATAGATTAAATTTTATGCCAATATTTTCGGATTTTAGACAACACAAAATTGTGTAAATTCCAAATCAGCTCTGAGGGGCAGCAGCTGGAGTCCTTTTGTCCACCCCAAGATCCTCCTCAGAGACTGTGATTGGGTTGGTTCTGCTGGTGGTTTCTCTCTGAAGCCCCAAACATCAGATTGATGTAAGAACATGGGGGAAACCTTGGCCTCATATACTTCAATAATTGGGGCTGAGGAAGCTGGAGAGCTTTGAGGTTTTCATTTAAGCACCACTTTCAGTCATGTCTTTGATCTAACTGAGCTCCTTTGATGATGAGGGAGCCAAGATTCAGTCTCAGAGAAAACAACCCCAGGTAAGGAAAGGTCTTACTTGCTCTATTGGCTGACCATCTATGGCAAGGATGTCATTTCCCAAAGACCATAACTTTTGAACTTGATTTATTAATTATCTGATAATTATTATGCCACAAGGATCCAAGTCTTCCTCACAGAGTATACAATCCAATGTGTAAGTATGATACTATCACATTATCCGTGTAAATCAATGTGTTCCAATAGGAATTTAGCATGCTAAACAAGTGTACCTATAACAGATCTTAAAACAAAATAAAAGGCTCGGGAGGGACCTTGGAGGTCTTCTAGTCCAACTCCCGCTAAAGCAGGAGACCCTATACTATTCCAGAGAAGTGGCTGTCCAGTCTCTCCTTAAAGCCTCCAGTGATGGAGCACCCAACATTTCTGAAGGCGAAAAGTTACATTCCTCACTGTTAGGATTTTTCCCCATAGTTCTAGGTTGTATCTCTCCTTTATTAGTTTCCATACATTGTTTCTTGTCTTCTGGTGTTTTGGAAAATAGGTTGACCCACTCTTCTTTGTGGCAGTTCCTCAAATATTGGTACACTACTATTATGTTGCCCCTAGTCCTTTTCACTATATTAGACATCCTCAATTCCTGCAATTGTTCTTCATATGTTTTAATCTCCAGGCCCTTAATCATCTTTTCTGCACTCTTTCTAGAGTCTTTACATCTTTTTTTATAATATGGTGACCAAAACTGGCTGCAGTATTCTAAGTGTGGTCTTGCCAAGGGATTATAAAGCGGTACTAATACTTCACGTGATCTTGATTCTATCCCTCTGTTGATGCAGCCTAGACTGCAATGGCTTTTTTTGGCTGCTGCCACACATTGTTGGCTCACATTTGAGAGATTGTCCACTAAGAATCCAAGATCCCTCTCACAGTTCCTGCTATTGAGCCAGGTTTCACCTAATCTGTAAGTATACATTTGGTTTTCTTGCCTCAGGGTAAAACTTTACTTTTCTCTACATTGATTTACATTTTGTTAGATAGGCCCAGTGTTCAAGTCTATCTAGATCCATCTGGATCTTCAGCCTGTCTTCTGGGGTGTTGACTATTCCTGCCACTTTAGTTTTGTCTTCAAATTTGATGATTTCCCCATTTCTCCCCTCATCCAAATCATTCATGAATACGTTGAAGAGTACTGTGCCTTAAATGGAACCTTGGGGTCCCCCACTGCTTATTCCCCTCCATATAAATGTAGTTCCATTGAGGACCACAAATTGAGTCCATCTGGGGGGTGATGCTGTCTATCCCACATATTTTAAGCTTACTGAGAAATAGGTTGTGGTTCACTTTGTCAAAGCCTTTCTGTAATCCAAGTATACTACATGCACTGCATTTCCTTTGTCCACTCATTTAGTAATTTTTGTCAAGAAATGAAATAACATTTATGATCTGTTTTTGGATTATTACTCCAAGTAATGATGTTCATGTGTCTACTGAATAACAAGGGTTCAAATATGCCACCTTCCCTATATTAAAACTAATAAAGCTTGTTTAAAAAAACATGCAACCTTCCCTTCCCCCTTGGTAAGTATCGATCCTCCTGGATAGGAGCCCTCCTGTTACTCCATTGAGCCAAATCTCCCTCTCAAACAAGGGCTTGGCGAAAGAGCTTGGATCAGGGCCAACAGTCTAAGTTCCATTTTAAGGGCAATCAATTTCCTCCATATTGGATATGGCAAGCATTATTTATATGTGAAAATGAAGATGCCAGTAGAGACCCCAACAACTAGGGATATTTTTTGATCAGTTAAATAGCTGGTAGAATGTCTTGTCCGGGAATGTATTGCTTGCATTTCAGGCCTTTTATGATTAATCTCAACATGAACGTAATGGGGTAAAAAATGATATTTTTGCTAATATGGAGAAAAGCAGCTCTTGAATTCCATGGAGAAGACATGATTGCATCTATTGTTAACCCCCCACCCCCCAACACTCACTTTACCAGATGGACAAAAAACCAACAAACCTGTGGGACTTTGTAGTTGCCTACTAAGGTTGACGCCTGGATGGAGATGTCCCTGGCAGTTACATCAAGAAAAGCCAAAAGATTGTCCTTCCTTCCACAGCCGTAGTTGGGGACATTGGCTTCTCCAGTGGAGAGAATGTCCAGCAAGGCATCTGAAGTGCAGAAAGTGCTGAAATAATTGGTATGGATATTGTAACCAAGTGTGAGATTGTGCAGGAGCTGGGAGTTCTTGTTGACCATTTGAATGACATTAATTAATAGTAAGCCATATGAAAAATGAGAATAAGTCCTATTGTAAAAAAATGTGTTGTTATAAAAAACAGTAACAACAATTTTTAAAATATATATACATACTCCTCCACACACCTACTGACCCTTGAGCCAACATTGATCCAAAACCATTGATTAGTTACACAGATGTGGAAATGGGCTGAGGTACAGCAACTACAACTGATTCAACCACTACTTTAAATAAAATTCATTATTCAGGTGATAAATTAAGGATTGAACTGAGAGAGGAAAATAATCTGCAGCCCTTTCAGCTTTTTTTTCAGGCCTATTTTTCGATTTGAGTTTCTTTCACAAAATCAGACAAAAGAGAGAAGCCATGGAAATCAAAATCATTGAGGAAATTAGACATATCCCCCCATATACTGTAGGAATAAATGAAAAGTAAAGAAACAGAAAAGAAGGAGAGTGCTAGAATGGAGGGAGTGCAACTCCATCACCCTGAATGACTTACGAATCATGGAAAACAAACTGAAGAGAAGGAGCCACATTGAAAAGCAACTTTATATGCAATTTTTCCTCTCCACTGATGACTATACCAATGAGATGGTCTCCTGGCCTGTAAAAGCTCTGTGGTCGTTTTCCATCCTGGTGCTCCAAACTCTGTGGGCATTTCATTCTCAGCTTCCCAGAGACTGGAAGGGACACCAACAGCATCAGAAGCAGAACCAGGAGGTCCATCATTCATGGGGTGAATCAATCAATCTCCTTCCTGTTTATAAATAAGAATTAGAAGAATTCAAAGGACTCTCACAAGGTGGAACATCCAGTTGCTTTTTCTCAACACAGAGAAACACTTAGCATCATCTTGAAAGGAGAGAGATGGACATTCAAGAGTACAGACCCTGCCTGTCCCAAAACTCCATATTTCTCTGCCCAAAGTCTCCCCTGGAAGATTCAGCCAAAGAGCAGAGCTGAAACTTTTATCATTATTCTCCCTCTCAGGAGGGATCCCTGGATAATTCAACCAGTTCTTGGACTCAAAGGCTGTTGATAAATTCTCTGGAGGGAAATGAAAGGGAAATAATCCTCATGTGACTCATAATAACAGGGGAAGGGATTAGATTAAATCCGTCATCTAGAATTAAGAGGTTTGGGGTCTCCATGCTTGAAACTGGCCCCAGAGGGAATACACGGTGCCTGTGGCTGAAGAAAAAAAAAAGAAATGTGACATTTATTGACATAGTGATGAAAGACAAAACTCCAGGGGCCAGTTAATACCTGACCATGTCACAGATCTGAAATAGCTGCCTGTTGAGTAGGAGCCAAAATTTACTTTATTTTCAAAGTTAATGCTCAAGGGCACCATACAAAAGGGCTGATGCAATAGTACAGCCAGTTTCTAAGAACAAAATCAACTTTAGTGAAAAAGTAGTTGCCAGAACTTTGCAGACTTAAAAAAAATCAGAGAGAGAGGGGGAGGGAGGGAGGGAGGGAGGGAGGGAGGGAGGGAGAGAGAGAGAGAGAGAGAGAGAGAGAGAGAGAGAGAGAGAGAGAGAGAGAGGAGTGTGAAAAGAGATGGAGAAATCAAGGCTTCCTCTCACCCCATGTGAGGAGGGGAGGAAGGAAAGGAATGAAAGGAGGGAATGAAGGAGAGCTCAGGATCCTCATGTTGCAGATGAAAAGGCTGATCTGCAAAACCCAACTTCCATCTTCCAGAGACCTGGGAATGCAGCAGCCCATATCCCATGTTCCCCTGCCACCGTTTCCCATGCAGAGGCCAGGCAAGGAGGTTCTTGCAGGGATGCCAGACAAGACTCTGTCCCGCTGAGTGGGGAGCCCTCTTGGGAGGAGGAAGCTGGGGAGCCTCATATTGGGGAAGGGAAGCAGATCTGCAAAATCCCCCTCCAGGTTCACTTCTGAGTCCTGGAAACAGGTCGGAGACCATATCCCATGTTGCACTGCCATCTCTTTCCATTCATGGGACACCCAGGGGAAAGCAAAGCCCAGACCCATGAAGAAGGCTGAGGATGGCCAGGAAGGAGGAGGGGATCTGGGGCAGCCCCCAACATCCCATTCCTGGGAAGTGACTAACCTGCTTTAGGGATCCCAGGGTTGAAGGTTGGGGGAACACAGCCCCTGGGGTTTCTCCAGCCTCGCTTGGGCGCTGTGTCTTTCCAGGAGTGGCTCCTGTGGGGGAGAAGTCATGCAGGGCTGGGTCTTCCAAGGGGGATCCAGAGTTGTCCGGGAGGAAAAGGCAGCCGACCTCACCCTGGAGGGGAACCTCTGTGACTGAGGAAGATGGGGATACCCTGTGCCTCCCCCGAGAGTGTCTGAAAATGTTACCTCCATTCTGAAAACAAGAAACAGACCTGAAGAGATCATTAGTTATTCACCGATTTTGCATAATGCACAAACCATGATTTCTTATAACCATCAGAATCAAATCCTTCCACAATTAATTGGACTGACATATAACCCTAAGACCCTGATCCTGGTTTGGGAGCCACCCTGGTTGCTTCTGAGGCTGCCCTAAGCCAACCCTGAGCAAAGCCTGGGAGGCCCTGCGAATTCAGCCCCTTCCTGGCCCTTCAGACTCGGGCAGAGTCACAAAACCTGCCCAGATTCTTATTTTTTATTTATTTATTTAGTCAAGTATGAATTAGATAACAGATATAAGTATAGACAGGATTATGAATACATGATACAAAGTTAGAGGCCTGAGTTAATCTCTTTGGGGACTTCAGGTGGGGAAAGGTAAGAAATACACACCTGTGTGCTGTGTCTTCCACCATTCACTCACCTGATGCGAGTGAGCTTGGATTAAACATTTTTAGGGAGCCAAAACAGCCTCATCCTTATGGAAACACGCTAGAAGGAACCCCAAGACTGTTTTGCTCCTCCACACACAAAAAGGGATAAATCCCCCTTTATAACTTTATAAAGAACTTTATAAAGAGAACTTTGTATGACATATAGAGGCAGAACATGGCATATTGAGTGAAATAAAACAGGACAATTAAAGAATCTCAGAGAAGAAAAACCTTTGGTATCCTGAATAAAGCTCATAATTTGGTTTTTAGGTTCCGTTGGGTGATCCTCTTCGCCTTTTTCCTCCTTGAACCTCCATTGAATGTCCCAATTCCTCGCTTGCTGCCTCCCTTCCCTTCTCTTTTCTCCAGCCGGGGTTTGGGGTCCCTGCGAAAGGGAGGAGCTGCAGGATCAGATGGGAGGAGGAAGTCCTGCTCTGCTGGGTCAGATCTGGGCATTTTGTGGCCCTTTGGCTCTCCCTGTCCGGCCAGCAGGAGGTCAATGGGAAGCCAGGGAAGGAAAGGCCCAGAGAATGGGAGCTGCAGGGGGTGGGAGAAGCAGCCCAGAGACCCCTTGAGTGGACTGGGAAGAGGAGCTTTCCTGCCCCTGCAGCCGGAGCCCTCTTGACAGCATTAGAGGCCCCTATGACAACTACTCACAGGAGTAATCATGTAAATTTGATAAAATATATTTATTTTATTGGCATGTTAGTATTAATAAAAATGCAGTCAAATGTAATAAATACGTTGCTGTATTTATGTGATAGAAGGTGCATTGAAGGGTTAACATACAGATTAGCAAGGGGTCCCTATGCTCATGGGGCCCAAGGGCAAGTGCCCATCAGACAGCCCTGCCTGCAGCAGAAGAGCAGCAGCAGGGCTGAGCCAAAGGAGAACAAGGCCCACTCCTCCCTCAGTGAGGTCCAGCCCCTTGGTTTGTTCCTCCAGGACAGTCCCAGCTTCTCAGGTGGCTCCTCTGGAGAACCCATCGCCCACCCCTGTGCCAGGTGGGGAAGTCACCCACGGAGGGCAGAGGGGCTCCTCCTCCCCCACAGCACAAGGAAAGGGGGCCTCCCCCACACAAGCAGGGCTTCCCATCCCCTAGAGAGAGCCTGTCCAATGTGAGCAACTAAAGGAGACAAACATGGTTTCCGTGCAACGTTTCTGCCAAAGGGGCCCTGTGTGTATCAGGAGGGCCTCCATCTCCAGCCTCCATTATGATCTCATCATTGTGATGGCTTCCCGGTTGCAAAGGGGAAATCGGATCCATGGTCCATGTGGGAGGGAAACAGCCTGAGAACTTTGTCCGACTGGCCTTCCCAGAGTTGCCCAGAGACCTTGCTTCATCTATGGGCCCTGCAGAGGCCTCAGATGGGGCTGAGTTCCAAAACGGGGGAGCCTTTTCTGAAGGCCTGTGTGATGAGGGGCCCTTGGGGAGCCTCAGGAGTCCTGGGGAAGGTGGGGTTTCTCTTGAGGAGGCCTGGATGAGGAGGCAGGAAGCCCCCCTGAGGGAAGAAAGGGGACCTTGCAGAGGAAGCCCCAATATCTTCCACGCTTGTGAAGGGATCTTTCTTTTCTACAGGTTGAGAAAGAAACTTCTGCCTGGGATTTTGTGGGACTCTCTCTTGGTCACTAAAGATCCAGCAGGAGGAGAAAGCTGTGTGCTTATCATGTTTTCTACCCATTTAACCCCCTGCCCCAGATGCCCTTAGTTTTATGTCTTTTTGAAGAAATGGGCAGTTAGTATTTGAAAGCAAAGCCTCTGGAATTCATGTCGTGGTTTAAACAATGGGCCTCCTAGTCATTGTTACCAAAAGAGGGAAGATGGCTGCAGCTCCCTCCCTCTCTCCCTTCCATGGGGTGAAAGGCAGCCTTGATTTCTCATCTCTTTTCACTTTTTTTTCATAATTTCTCCATCTGTGTGTGCGCGCGCACAAGAGTGATTGTGTGTATTTGTGTTTGTGTATGTGTGTGTATGTGTATGAGAGAGAGAGAATGATTATTTTTAACTGCAAACTTCTGGGAACTATTTTTTCACTAAAGTTGATTCTGTTCTTAGAAACTGACTGCACTATTTCATCAGCCCTTTTGTGGTGGGGCCCTTGAGCATTAACTTCCAAAATAAAGTAAATTTTGGCTTCAGCTCAGCAGGCAGCTATTTCAGATTTGTGGCATGCTCTGGCATTAACTGGGCTCTGGAGTTTTGTCTTTAGTCACTATGCAAACAAATCTCAGATTTGTTTCTTCACCCACAGGTGCCATGTATTCCCTCCGGGCCCAGTTTCAAGCATGGAGATCCCAAACCTCTCAATTCTAGTTGACCGATTTAATTCGATCTCTGCCCCTGTTATTATGAATCACGTGGGGATTATTTCCCTTTCATTTCCCTCCAGAGAATTTCCCAACATCCTTTGAGTCCAAGAACTACTTGAATTATCCAGGGATCCCTCCTGAGAGGGAGAATTATGATAAAAGTTTCAGCTCTGCTCTTTGGCCGAATCCTCCAGGGGAGACTTTGGGCAGAGAAATATGATGTTTTGGGACAGGCAGGGTCTGAGCTCTTGAATGTCCGTCTCTCTCCTTTCCAGATGAAGCTGAGTGTTTTCTCTGTGTTTCAATCAGGAAAGACACTCGATGTTTCACCTTGTGAGAGTCCTTTGAATCCTTCTAATTCTTCTTTAGAAACAGGAAAGGGATTGATTGATTCACCCCATGAATGATGGACCTCCTGCTTCTGCTTTTGATGCTGCTTTTGTCCCATCCAGTTTCTGGGAAGCTGAGAATGAAGTGCCCGCAGAGTTTGGAGCACCAGGATGGAAACAATCCATGGAGTTATTACAGGCCAGGAGACCATCTCATTGGTATAGTTGTCACTGGAAATGAAAGATTGCATATAAAGTTGCTTTTCAACATGGTTCCTTCACTTCAGTTTGTTTTCCATTATCCGTAAGTCATTCAAGGTGATGGAGTTGCACTCCCTCCATTCTAACACTACTACTTTTTTTCTTTGTTTTTTTCATTTATTCCTATATTGGGGAATATGTCTAATTTCCTGAATGATTTTGATTTCCATGGCTTCTCTCTTTTGTCTGATTTTGTGAAAGAGACTCAAATCCAAAAAGAGGTCTGAAAAAAAAGCTGAAAAGACTCCAGATTATTTGTTGTTGCTGTTGATTAAATAATATTTTTTTACAATAGGAATTCTTATGGGTTTTTACATGGCTCATGGTTCATTTTTGCCATTCAAGTGCTCAACAAGAACTCCCAGCTCCTGCACAACCTCACACTGGGCTACAACATCCATGACAATCATTGGAGCACATTCCGCACTTCAGATGTCTTGCTGGACATTCTCTCCACTGGAGAAGCCAATGTCCCCAACTACGGCTGTGGAAGGAAGGAGAACCTCCTGGCTCTTCTTGGTCGAGCTAGAAGGGACATCTCCATCCAGATGTCAACATTAGGAGGCACCTACAAAGTCCCACAGGTTTGTGTGTGTTTCTCCATCTGGTGAAGTGGATGGTGGTGGGTGAGCAATAGATGCAATCATGTCTTCTCCATGGAATTCAAGAGCTACTTTTCACCATATTAGCAGAAATGTCAATATTTTACCCCATTATGTTCATGTTGTAATTAATTATAAAAGGCCTGAAATGCAAGCAAAACATTCCCTGGAGAAGACATTCTACCAACTATTTAACTGATCAAAAAATATCCCTGGTTGTTGGGGCCTCTATTGGCATCTTCATTTTCACATATAACAAGCTCTATCTACTCAGATTGAAGTTGGCAATAGTAGCATTTTATCTATCTAAAAAGTGGAATAAAAAGGACTCTAGCAATTATAGACCAAATAGAGTAGCAGATATTGTAGCTAAAAGTTATGTCATGATCCCCTTTGTTAAACTTGAGAAAAATGCATTCTTGCAGAAGAACTAGAATGTTTTAGGTAGATTTAAAAGCTATACAGATTTTATAATAAATAATGCATAAATTAATAATCTAATATTGGCAACAAATTTGTCTTGAAATATCTAATCATAAAATATATCAGTGAGATAAACCGCAGTTTGCTGGGTTTCTAGATGATAGTGCAGCATTTGATACAATAAATAGAGAAACGTTATGGAGGAAATTGATTGCCCTCAAAATGGAGCTCAACTTTTTGACCCTGATCCAAGCCCTTTCTCCAAGCCCTTGTTTGAGAGGGAGATTTGGGCTCAATGGAGCCACGAGAAGAAGGATCTATACTGTCAGCTTTGAAAGCCATATTAACACTGGAGGTTTCCACGCTACCACATTCTTGTGCTTGGGAAATTAGAAGAGGGATTTAGTAGAGGGAATGTAGTTAGACATAATAGCATTCTTCTTTTTGGTCAAGGTCATGGTATTCCTGCACCTGGAGGAGGAGTGGTTGAAGGGATGTCTCGAGTTGGGACGGATTGGGATTGGACCATGTGATGGACTGATGGGTTCAGGGGATGGGTTTGGACTTTTGACTTAATGAGGGAAAGGCCGGAACTCTCAGATTCGGGTTTTCCCAGATGTGCCTGTATACCTAGGCTAATAAATGGGAGCTTTGAGAAAATGCCTGTCTCAGAGTTTTTCATTGGGGTTGGGTTTTTCCGGAATGCTGACATTAATCTGACTCAGGAGTAAGGCTTGGAGATGATTGGACCATCCCATAAGACACAAAAGAGGAGCAAACGGATGTGAGCCTTTGCAGGAAGCAACTTCGTTTATTCTGGTCAGTTCAAACTCTGAGAAGCTCCGTTTGACTCTGTTCTCAGTTTGGCCTTGCAAAACTAATTTGCAATTAGGTGTCTTGCAGTGTTTCAAGGGAGATAAAGGTAGGTGCTTATCAGCATTACCCTAAAAGACTGTGGCAGACATATGTCGGACTCTTCACGGACTGTTTGTGAATCATTATGGGCTGTGAATGAACATAATTCACAGTCATTGAAATAAAAAAAGGTGTTTGGGGACTAAGCTTGTGATTTTTACTGTCTCAGGAAGCCTAGGTCAGAACAAGCTTATTGAAAGCAGTGGTAGGATCTACTTTAAGACTCATACCAGCTGCTCCTCCCCAATCTATGGTAGTGCAGGAGGAAACTCATTATGAGATTAAGAAGATTCTTGACTCTAGACTGCATTGTGGTTGCTTACAGTATTTAGTACTCTGGAAAGGGTACTCTTTGTCAGAAGCTACATGGGTAAAAAGTATGGCTGTTTACTATCTCAGGAAGCCTAGGTCAGAACTAAGTTAAATATAAACCAGCACTGAGTGGCAGCCACCAAAAAATGCCAGTGCAATCCTAAACTGCATCAAGAGAAGGATAGAATCAAGATCATATGAAGTATTATTACTGCTTTATAATCCCTTGGCAAGACCACACTTGGAATAGCGCATCCAGTTTTGATCACCATATTATGAAAAAGATGTAGACACTCTGGAAAAAGTGCAGAGAAGAGGAATAAAGAAGATTAAGGTCCTGGAGACTAAAACATATGTAGGATAGTTGCAGGAATTGGGTATATCTAGCGTACTGAAAAGGACAAGGGGTGACATAATAGCAGTGTACCAATATTTGAGGAATTGCCACAAAGAAGAGGGGGTCTACCTATCCTCCAAAAGCCAGACAAGAAATAACGGATGGAAATTCATCAAGGAGAGAACAAACCTAGAACTAAGCAGAAATTTCCTGACAGTTAGAACTATTAATCAGTGCAATAACTTGCCTTCACAAGTTGTGATTGTTCCATCACTGGAGGTTTTAAAGAAGAAACTGGACAGCCACTTGTCCGGAATAGTATAGGGACTCCTTTTTGAGGAGGGGGTTGGACTAGAATACGTGCGAGGTCCCTCACAACCTTTTTATTTTGTTATAAATTCTGTTATAGATACACATGTTTAGCATGCTAAATTCCTAGTAGAACAAGCTGATCTACACTGATAATGTGATATTATCATACTTACGTATTGGATTATATACCATGTGAAGACTTGGGTTCTTTTGTCATAATAATTATCTAATAATTAATTAATTAATTCCAAAAGTTATGGTCTTTGGGAAATGACATCCTAGCCATAGATGGTCAGCCAATAGAGCAAGTAAGACCTTTCCTTACCTGGGGTTGTTTTCTCTGAGACTGAACCTTGGCTCCCTCATCATCAAAGGAGCTCCGTTAGATCAAAGACATGAGTGAAAGTGGTGCTTAAAAGAAAACCTCATAGCTCTCCAGCTTCCTCAGCCCCAATTATTGAAGTATATGAGGCCAAGGTTTCCCCCATGTTCTTATATCAGTCTGATATTTGCAGCTTCAGAGAGGAACCACCAGCAGAACCAACCCAATCACAGCCTCCGAGGAGGATCTTGGGGTGGACAAAAGGACTCCAGCTGCTGCCCTCAGAGTTGATTTGGGAATTTACACAATTTCTGCTTTGTATAAATTCAGAAAGTATGGGTATTAGCCTAAAAGTAAATTAGGGGTAGGATTAAGTGGGTTCAGACTGGTTCGGGTGAACCGGATGTTAATTTTAATCTGGTTTACCTAACCTGTAGCTGCAAGATTGGCTAAGCCCTCCCCTCCCCTCCCAGGAGTCTCCATGAGGTCCATTTTGGATGCAAGGTAAGTGCAGGGACCCCATGGAGGCTCTGGGAGGGTGAAAAAGGGACCCACTGGAAGTCCGAAAACAAGTCTGTTTCCAGTCTCTGGAGGGCCTCTGGAGCCCGGGAAAGGCCCTTTTCGCCCTCCTGGAGGCTCGATGAAAGCCTCCGGAGCCTGAGAAGGGTGAAAACGACCCTCCCCATGGTTCTGGAAGCTGAATAGGCCATGCCCCCATGGCCATGCCCACCCCAGCAAAACGGTTGCTAAAATTTTTCAATCCTACCCATGAACTAAATCTATAGAAATTGACAGACTCCAAAACTTGTGGTGGTTAGAACAGACAAAATTTCAATTAAAGACCAATCTTGGATTGTATTACTGATAAATCGTATTAGGAACTGAGGTCTCCCTGTTTCTTGTACAAATGGAGAAGAAGCTAAAAAGATTCCTCCAGAAAGAATCTGCGATATAGAATCAGAAAAAGATGCAGCAATCCTCAAAAATTATAATTGGCCCTTTATTGAAATATAATACTTCAGTCAACATTTGCACGTGTTAATCTAATTGTGGTCAATTTTAGGGTTGATACAGTAATAAGATTTACATTGTTTATTGATTTTTAATGTATTTATTATTTTCCACTTTTATAATACAATCTTGCTAAAAGTCTGTCTTTAATATTTTAAACAATGTCTAATTATCAAATGATTCTAATGCTTTCATGAGAACCAGGTTGGATTTACTAAAATCTAATATTTTGGATTTGATCTTACCCCAAATGTAACACAGCTTTCTTCATTGCTTTTTCAGATCAATGATCAAACAGCTGGAGAGGCTCTTAGTGATAAAGGTCGATTCCCCTTTTTCCACCAGATGTTCCCCAAAGAAGGGATCCAGTACCCAGCAATTGTCCAGCTGCTCCTCCATTTCAGATGGATCCTGATTGGCCTCTTTGCTTCAGACACAGAAAATGGACAGAATTTCATGAGGACTTTCCCTCCTATGCTTGTTAGAAATGGAATTTGCTTTGTTATATCACAACGATTCTCAACACGTGGATATACTACATACATCAGGGATTCCCTCTCCAAGTGGAGACAAGTCAACGTCTTTGTTCACTTCATGGAATATGATTTCATTTGGGACAGAATTCTTCCTTTCCATTTAACACTTATGCGTTCGCCAGGACCCATTGAGGGGAAAGTCTGGATCCTCACAAATTTTGAAGACTATAAAAAAAACAAGCACAGACTTTTGAAATACATCCATAGCATTTGGAACTTTGCTTATGTGGCAAAAGAAAGACCAAATGATGTTGCCTTTGAACCCTATTTCTTTCTGGAACCTCAGTTTCAAGATCTTTATCTTCGCTGTTCTCTTTCAAAGCACGTCTTTTCTGTCAAAGGCCGGAGAAGATGCACCCAGAAAGCCCCACTGGAGACCCAGGAGAAAAGGGACAGGATCCGGGTCACAAATAAATACCAACATTATAGTATGATGAAGACTCTGGCCCAGGCCTTGAATGCTGCCTATTCCTCCAGATCGAGGAGGGGAAGGAAGAAGGGAGAAAAGGTCTTGGGGTCTCCAAAGCTGCAGCCGTGGCAGGTATGGTATCCTGATATGGATCCATTAATCCTGGATCCTTTGGAGAAGGAATCCAGAGGAGAAGGAGGGAAACCATCTCAACGGATCTGGCCAATTTAATTACTCAGGGAATAATGGTTCCAAAGAGTAGATACCATGCCATTTTTATATTTTACACTGCTAATTTGAAAATGCTGTATTCTTTTTAAAATAATTTCCCGTATTTGTGGGTTTGTGATGAGCCTGGTAGAATTCCACCTTCCTTCCGTCCCCATTGCAGGTGGGTCTGTGTGTAGCTGGACAGGCAGCTAAGCCCCCCTATTCTCCTCCAATGAAAGGGAGCCTGGCGTGGATCTGGATGCTTTATTGGGAGAAGAGGGCAGGTGAAACTGAGGAGATGCAAATAGTGGAAGATAGAAAGAAAGACGAGATAGGCAGCATTAACTGACAGCCAGCAAAGAAGCAGCTGGAACCTCATCCTTTTATCATATTTTTTTTCTCTCATTCAGCTAAAATCTCCTCTTCTAACAATTCTTTTTTCCATGTCTAACACTCTGGAATAATAGTGAGCAGATTTTACGCTTGTATGTAATGTGTGTCAGTGATTGGAAGAGGGCTGTATCCTCCCTTCTCCAACAGAGAGATTGTGTCAGTTGGAAAAGGGGCTCCCAGACTCCTCCTAATTTTCAGCTCTTCTCCTTCTTGTCTTTCCTCAAGGCTAAGAGCAACTCCTTTGAGCTCTTCCTTGGCTTCATTATCCTTCCCTGAAGTTCACGCAGAGTTTGTCCAAATTCTCCTCCAAGCTTGGTCCCTGCAAGGCCGTGGTTTTTTTTACTACTGATTCTATGGGTGTGGCTTGGTGGGCATGGCAGGGGAAATATATTGCAAAATCCCCATTCCCTCCCGATCAGGTGGGACTCGGCAGGCAGAGAATAGATGGGAGTGGGGCCAGTCAGAGGTGGTATTTGCCAGTTTTCCGAACTACTCAAAATTTCCGCTACTGCTTCTCCAGAACTGGTCTGAACCTGCTGAATCCCACCTCTGCTGCAAGGGGACCTGGTCCTTGAGTTGGGAAATGGAGAAACATGTTTTTTTAGGCAGGAAGCAGGGTCCCTTTTAATAGGCCCCACCCTCCTCAATCACCCACAGCAGATATCAGCACTTAAGAGATAAAGAGATGGCTAGATCTGTTCATAAGCAAATACCCTCAGTCAATGTCCAACAAAGGTAGGATTAGCCCCCAGCCATAATAGGAATTGGCCCAAACCCTCTTCATTACATCATCAACCAGGAAGATTCAACCAGGACTGGGACTCAAAAGACAACCTACAAAGTTAACCATGATTGGCCCCATGCGAGTCTGACAACCAATCAGAATACAAGCTCAAATTCAAAGCCCAACAGAGGGTTTAAATTATATTGTGTGTGTGTTTGTGTGTGTGTGTGTGTGTGTGTGAGAGAGAGAGAGAGAGAGAGAAAATAGGCCCACGATTATAAACTATACGCCTATTTACAACTACTTGACTTGTCATCTATCTGCTGTATATAAAAAATGAAGTTAACAGGCAATCCAACAATAAAATTAAATTTCAAAACTTCAAACGTCTGTGTTATCTGCTATTGTATTTAACTCACAGAATATTTATAGGCGCTTCTTATCTACTACAGACCACCACAATCATTATCTCTGATCCATCCAGAATCTGTCCAGGGTTAAACATCTTTGGTTGATTCTTAATAATAATACATTGCCTTAAAATTTTAATTAGGATCTTTCCCAACAATTGCTTTCCATTCCCCAAAGTCATAGGACCTCCTGTAAATGGAAAAACAATGGCTCTTAAGACTTGTTTTCCAGTTAAATATGACAAGTTCATTCCCCAATCTCCCTCAATCTTCTTGAAAGAATCCATTTCATCAGTCATCCATTCTGTCCACTTTGAGTCTTCAGGGTCCATGGCCTCTCCAGCCATCTCCAAGCAGCCTGCCTTCAAATCAGACTCCTTCCCCAGGGATGCCAGCAGCAAATTAAGCTCCAGTCCATCCATCCAATCCATCCGATTCAACAATTGTTTCTTCCTTCCCTTTATCACCTTTAAGTTGATTTAAAACCATTGTTATTTTATCAAACTGTTTAAATGAAGTTTCAAATAAGGCTTGTAAGTTGAAAGACTTTATATTCTTTAAATCACATCAAATTAGCTTACTCTAAGATGGCAAAAGAGAGGCTGCCTAGAGAAGGATCAGCTAAGAGGGGAGAATCCTGCAGCTGCATAATGGGAGAGAAAGAAACTCAGAAAGGATCCTGGCTAACTTTTCAGGATGAGAAAATAGTTAGTGGGAGATTTATTCTTTCAGATTTGCAAAATGTTGTTAATGTCAAATTACAATCAAGTAGAATTAGCACATCTGGAGGTGTTTTCTATCAGGATTACCAAGGAGAAGATTAGCCTGGCAACTTTCTTCTTGATCAACCCATTCTTTCCGGGAATCTACCTGTTGTTTTCAAAGAGTTGATGAATCATCTCTTTTTTTCTCTGTTTATTTATTTTTTTGGAAAATGTTCCCTGTAATTGAACAATTGTGTCAATTATATTATCTATGTTTTATTAGCATATGATTGATAATTTTTTCTCAATTTTTTTTATTCACTTTTGAAGAGTGGCAGTATTTGTATCCTATTTAACCATATTTGGAGATTAATCAATTGTAGAATAAAGATTCAATATGGGATAAGAAACAAAGGTTTCTGCTTTCAAATTCCTGGATCTTCCCATTCTAGTTTCATCCCTTTCTGGAGAAGAATGAATTTTGGAATATTTCTCAGAGGAAACTCTACTTGGACCAAAATGGAGAGATAACAGCAGATCTGGCCATTTGGGGCTTCTTGGTTCTTTCCAAGGAGGATGCCAGGGAACAGATTCTGGCATATTTTGAAAGACAAAGACTTACTATCAGACAAAATGCTCTTTCACAGCTAAAGTTGCTCAATAAGGTGAGAGAAACTTTGGCGTCTTTTCTCTGTTTCCCAAAGCCTGAGGTCCCATGTCAAGTGGGCAAAGCCTACAGTCTCCAGGGTGGTTGGCCTCCCATGCCAGTTGGTATCATCTAATGGAAGTTATTCAACAGATGGGACCTAAGTGGAGGGGCTTTGCCATGTTTTATGGAAACCTTTCAAGATCTTACTGGTCAGAGGTTTCTTTCTTCATCAGTTTTATTGTATATTAAAAAAAATAATGGAATAAAAGTTTCCTAAATTTTTTACGGTAAACTTCATTCTGTTTTAATGTGAATATATCTTCATACTTAAATCTTTTTTCAATTCCATCCCTCCAGATTTTATTAAATAGAAAATACCTTACTACAATGTTAAGTTCCAAAAGCAAAAGGGAGGAACTAAATGAAGAATCTGTGCACTGTTATACCTCTTGCATCTGTTTAGAAGAAGTCAGAGATTTCATATTTACCTCAGTGAAGACCAGAGGCTACTTGTCTCCATCCATTTCTCCCTCCATTTTCCATGGACGGAGAGTCCTAATGTAATTTATTTGGCATCTCTATTTTTTCTGCTCAGTCCCTGCCTGTGTCCAACTGTGCGGAAAATTGTCATCCTGGATTTGTCAAGAGGGCTCGAGAAGGAGATCCAGTTTGCTGCTACAACTGCGTTCCTTGTCCGGAGGGGACCTTCTCCACTCAGGAAGGTAGGTCACATTGAGGAAAATGAGAGGCTTTGTGGAACTGGATCCATTCAGAATATTTTCATGAAAGTGTAAGTTAAAAGACAGATGTTTTTAAATATCTTTATTTATCACCTGCACAATTATCTAAAAGGAAATAAATCAAAAAGACTTTGAAGGAGGGGCTGGGAGGAGATGGGAGGAGGGGGTGGCAGATTGGGCAAGCTTTACTAATAGTAGAGGGATTATCTCTTCTGCTTTTTAGTTTGTACATGTGCTGCTAAGTTCACCTTTCTAGGAAGATCTGAGTTCTTTGAACTTGATGAATTGTTTTAGGTCCACCTTCTGAAAGACCTTGCAATTCACTGTATATTGGATCCTCCCCTTGAGGATCACTGAAAAGGTGTCACTGGTCCATAATGTGGTGCTGTGGATAGTTATGGGGGCAACTCATTACACAAATAGTCTGCCAGTCATGTAGATCAATAAATCAGAGTAGAGCTTTAAGGGACCCTGGAGGTCTTCTAGTCCACCCCCTGCTCAAGCAGGAGACCTGATACCATTTCAGACAAGTGACTGTCCAGTCTCTTCTTAAAAACCTCCAATGTTGAAGAACCCACAACTTCTGGAGGCCAACTGTTCCACTGGTTAATGGTTCTCACTGTTGGCAAGTTTCTTCTTAATTCCAAGTTGCTTCCAGATGTTACAGGATACTGTACGTATCCTCGAAGTCCAGTATATTAACTGTCATGTGGCCGGACTCAAGATGCTTGCCTAAAAAGATTGTATGATTCATTATTTACCTCTAATAATGTAAGTTCCTATGAAGATTCTACACATTAACATCCTATAATTTTCCTCAACTTAATATACTTAACTACATTTTTTAAAAAGAAAATTATATCCTTCTTATGCTCTTTTTAATGAAATAGAGAAGAAATACTTCTTGGAAAATGCCAGTGGCATCAGCTGTTATCCAAAGAAGGTATTTCTTGTAAGTTGGGCAGAAATGACAGAATATTAAAGAAAGTTGCTTTTTGGTTTCTCAGATGCGGAAAAATGCACCAAGTGTCCAGATGATAAATATCCAAATAAGAATAGAGTCCAATGTATCCCCAAAGTTATAGCCTTCCTGTCTTATGAAGAACATCTGGGAATCATCCTGGTCTCTTTTGCCCTGCTCTTGTTCCTAACTACAGTCCTTGTTTTAATCATCTTCATTAAATACCGAGAAACTCCCCTTGTCAAAGCCAACAATCGGGACCTCTCCTACATCCTCCTAGTCTCCCTCCTGCTTTGCTTCTTGTCTCCTTTTCTCTTCGTTGGTCAGCCAAGGAAAGCCACCTGCCTTCTCCGACAAATGGTTTTCAGCCTCATCTTCTCAGTTGCCATTTCTTCTCTCTTGGCCAAAACCATCACGGTGGTGCTGGCCTTCCTGGCTACAAAACCAGGAAACCGAGTGAAGAAATGGTTGGGGAAGAGCTTGGCCAACTCCATCATCCTTTCTTCTTCTGCTGTCCAAATTATCATCTGCTCCATCTGGCTGGGAGTTTCTCCCCCCTTCCCTGACTCTGACCTCCACTCCCAGCCTGGAGAGATCATCCTGCAATGCAACGAAGGGGCCGTTGTCATGTTCTACGTCACCCTCAGCTACATGGGCTTCCTGGCTGCCATCTGCTTCACGGTGGCTTTCCTGGCCAGGAATCTGCCTGGGGCCTTCAACGAAGCCAAGCTGATCACCTTCAGCATGCTGGTCTTCTGCAGTGTCTGGGTGACTTTTGTGCCCACCTACCTGAGCACCAAAGGGAAATACATGGTGGCTGTTCAGGTCTTCTCCATCCTGGCCTCCAGTGCTGGTCTGCTGGGCTGCATCTTCATCCCCAAGTGCTATATTATCCTTCTGAGGCCAGAGCTGAACACAAAGGAACATCTCACAGCCAGAACAACTATAAAAGCATGAGACATAACACTATTATGATTGTGGAAGAATTGTTAATATTTCTGTTATTTGAAAGGAGATATTCTTTCCATTTAGATAGTATGCAGGAGTCAAAGACAATCATATCTATATGTTTCGAAATGGGAAATTGTTGAATGATTGGAATTCTTCCTTCCCTTTCAGCTCAATAGATTTTACTAAAGAGAAATCTGTGAAAGTCATTCAGAGGAATTTATTGTTGGGCAACAGCTACTGAATGTGACACCTTATAAAAATTAATTCGGGCACTTGTTCCTACAGCTACACGTATGTGTGGGTGTGTGAGAGGGGGGGGGGAAGGTTCAGGAAGAAGCTGTGGGATGAATAAGGGTTGTGGGAGGGGACTTTGAGGTTTTTAGGAAGAGGCACCTATGGAAGCTGTTCTTCACACCCCCATTCAATAAGAACTAAGGTGGGACTGGAACTCAGGAGTCTTCTTCCCAGCCCAACTGCGGGGGCTCCCTGCGCCTCTTCCCTCCCAGCCAATTTGGAGGCTGGGGGGGGAGGGAAGCGACTCTTCTCTTGGGTGGGCGTTGAAGGTGTCAGCATCCCCCCCCCTTTTTTTTTCATGCCTGCGTCCAGGTAAAGCTACAAGAGCAGCGGCATCGCCTGGAGTTTTTCATCAGCTGCAGATTTGAGCTCCCTCAATCCTCCCACCCCCCCCAAACACACACACACACCCTTAATCGCTTCCCCGGTCTTGGTCCGACCAGGCGCTCCGAGGGCGGCGCTTCTTCTTCTGGCAGCTGCCTGCTGAGAAGCCCCTGGAGGGGCAGCCGAGGGCAAATTGCCTCCTCCCCAAGGAGAGAAAAGCCCCCTTTCCGCCTGTCTTTCTCAGCGGCAATTGCCCTGAGGCCTCTCAGCTCTCACATGCACACCCTGCCCCACCTTCTGTATCCTTGGAAGGAGCAGGCGGCGGGGGGGAGGAAAGTGATGGAAACAGCCCGGCCCTTCTTCACTCCCAACCACAGACAGCCACACCCGGAGAAGGAGGGGTTTCTTCTGACTTGGGGGGAGATATAAAAATGGCAGGAGGAAATCCAGGTGGGCTGAAACTTCCCTTTTCTTCGGGTTGAAGTGGAGCTGGTTCCTCCCCCTCCAGACCTTCCCAGCCTCCGGGCACCGTGGAGGCTCCTGAGTGGCCGTGACTGATCGACCGGGGTCCCTTGGGGCTTCTTTTTAATCCCAGCAGTATTAAATCCTCCCACTTTCTTCCCCCAGAGAATAAGAGGGGCCCGTCCTTTACTCCCCCCCCCCCAGGCTACTAGAATCCCAGTTCCTCCTTTCCCTTCGCTCTGCCCGGCAGTTCCAGAACTCGCCCCCCAGGACAGCTCCCACTTGCCCCCCCAACCCTCATTTAACCAGAGCTCTCCCCTCCCCTCCCCAGAGGGACTGGTAGGTCTCAATGGTTATAGAGTCCTTTGTGGGGAGATCTTTCTTTTCTACAGGTTGAGAAAGAAACTTCTACCTGGGAGTTTGGGGGACTCTCTGTTGGTCAGTAAAGATCCAATAGGAGGAGGAAGCTGTGGGCTTATCATGTTTTGTACCCCCCTCCCCCACTGCCCAGATGCCCTTAGTTTTATGTCTTTTTTGAAGAAATGGGCAGTTAGTATTTGAAAGCAAAGCCTGTGGAATTCATGTCATGGTTTAAACAATTGGCCTCGTATAGTCATTGTTCCCAAAAGAGGGAAGATGGCTGCAGCCCAGGCCTTTCTCTGGGGGGCTGTGCAGGGGGTTTGCCTCAACTGAAAATGGGGGTGTGAAATGGATAAAGCCCATAAAGGGCCTGGTAAGAAGAAGCAACTGGGAGGAAACTCCGCTCTTCGTTTGTGGATAAATGAGGGTTTTACAGTTGACCCAACTTGCCATGCCAGCCACTCTGAGAATGGGCAGCTCACCCCTGGGACACACATTACGTGAGCGTGTCGATACAAGCATTTCAGCCGTGCCCCGGCACACGCAAAAATGGCCTTGCTCTCGATTTTGCTCTGGAACGGACAAATGGCTCCTTTTAACCATCCATCATAAGCCATGATAAGAAAAGGAGAAGGAGGCCCATTCATATAACAAAACTGAATCAGTTCAGAGCAATGTGAGGTCAGTCTGGGCTGAAGAGGCAGTTGGAGATTGTGGACTTTGGGCTCCAGTCCCAGAAATCTCTTTATTTTAAATGATTTATAGAGCCACCCATCCCATATTAATGACATACCAGACTCCAGACTCACAAAGCACTAGAAGCTTGAATTTGATCTGGGAATTTATCACTCCCTTCAATGGCTGGGGTGAGATTTTTATTTCACAAATAGGAAAGCTTACACATTTTTTTAAATCAAAGAGACAGTCTAAATCTTTTCAACCAGTGCAGAAAGAAATGTTAACACTATAACTAGTTTAGCTATTTTCTATAAGCTGTTTGACAACACTGTTTTCTTTAACGTCCAATTTCCCTTCATCTTCCCATCTTTCTGCCCTGCGTCTCCAATAGATTTGCTTAAGGCTGACTTTTATCTTTCTTTGCTTTTAATTGCTATATATCTCACTCTGGGGAGCTTAACAACTTTTTCTACTGAGTTTGATAATTTCTCTTTTTTTGTTGTTCGCTAATTTATTTTTCTTCTGTCAAAGTCCCTTTCCTTGGTTTTCTCCTTTTCCCTCTTTCTCTCCTGTCTCTCCTTCCCTCCTTCCCTCCCTCCCTCCCCCCTCCTCATGTCATTTAACACTTTGAGACCCTTCTGTGTGTTTAGTTCTTCTGGGGGTCTTGGGGGAGGGGCTTCCCTACGGCTTTCACACAGATGCACCCCTCATTTTTTCCTTCTTTTATTCAACAACCGTTGCCTTTCTCAGGATCTCCCTTTTCCCTTGTGACGCCCACATATTGAGAGGTCCCCAGTTGCTGAGGGGTCTAGAGGGGGCGACCTCAGCATCTCTGCACAGCTGGATCCAAGAGGATGATAGAAAAGGTCAGGAAGACTTTCCTGGGCTGATGGTGGGCTGGGGTACGTAGGTTTCCCCCAACAGGGCTTCCTCTGAGGGTCTGTGGGGCTTTTGAGGAGAAGGCAACACATGGGGAGCCCCCTCCTCATGGAAGGCTCTGAGGAGGATCCTGGTAAGGAAAACACCTCTGAAAGGGTCGCCCAGAGGGTCAGAGGTCGTCTGCTGGACATTGGAAACCCAATTGACCCACAAGAGAGACCCCGGTCCCTCCTTCCTTGCCCAGAATGGCTTCTCCTCCCCCTTTGGCCCTTTTATGGGGGAGGCAGAGAGGACGGAGGCCCCTTGGAGAGGAAGCCCTGAGATGGCCTCACCCAGCCCCCGTTTTCTAACAAGGCATCCAGAGACCATCAAGTCCTTCATGGAAATGAGGTTTGGACAGAATCTGGCACTCTGCTTTGCAGCCCCCCAAGTCTTGGTTACCTGTTTTGCTTTCCGTATTTGGTTTTTCCATCCAAATTTGGTGGCAGAGACCTTGGTGGACGCCTGTCAAACTCTGGTTGCCAATCTGCATCTTTAGAGGAATTGTGGGATGAATGTAGGAAACACTAAGGAGACCTCAGCTATTCCTTGACTTCTCTTCTGACCAAACTTTGGGGGAAAGCTGGGAATAGCTGTAAGTTCAATTGTTTGGATTTTAATTGGCCAATCGCATTTTCCATTATTGTCAGTATTCCTCCATTCCTTTAAATTACAATTTGCCCTGGCTGTCCAACAATTGTCCTAAAGGATCATTGAGGTTAAAAGAACTGGAAGATAAACACAATTAGAATATTATACATGGTCCTGGATATTGTCTCTCAAAACCTATATTCTGATTTTCCAAACAAAACATTAATGCTATTACTGTGTCTGACAGCTGTCACTATTTGATGAAGGCATGCAACTTCCTTAGGAGAATGGGACTCCATGAAAAGTCTCCAAAAAGAGAAAACAATTCTTTCTGGACCACATTAAAGGCTCTCAAAGTCTTTAATCCATGTCAATAACTTTGTCTTTTTAAGTGCATTTTTTCAGCGTTGCAGGAAGAATAATCTGGACTTCCTGCAATAACCTCTATAAAGCATCTCTTTACCAATCCCAGAGGGTCGTACTTGTGGGTCAGCCAGGAGTTCTGCCTCTTGTGCATTGCATGAAAGAGCCCCAATGTGAAGCTTGTCCTGGAAAGAGGAGCCCAAGGGGTCTCTGGGGGGCCCTCCTCCCACCAAGGAGTCTTCCTGCCTGCTGCATTGGAGGATGGAGGCAGAAAGCAAGTCAGGCTGGGATAAATCCTCTCCATTCTTGAAACTTGCAGAGACCTGGCTGACTTCTTCTACACAGATTGGGCCACCCCAATCCTCCCCCCCCCCATGTCCCCAGGACTGTGTGGTAGTCAGGAGAGAGGAGGGGTCGTACCCCTCCCCCTCTCTTGAGAGAGGGCTGTTCAGTTTTAACCTAGATGGCCTCTTGGACCCCTCTTTCCAACCAGGGGTCTCCTCTGTCCAGAGGGTGGACTTTGCTCTCTCCCAAGACAGCAACACGGTCCTTTCCCCAGTTCCAAGGAGGTTCCCCCCCATTTTCCCTCTGATTCAGGTGACCCTGAGGGGGCAGATAAGCCTCAAGGCCTCTCAGAGAGCTCATGGCTGACCTTCACAAGGCTAACCACCAAATGACTGCAAAGAGGACAAATCCTTCCATTCCCCACCATTCAGTCAGAACTGAAGAAGCTTCTTGGAGGAGAAGTAAAATGTTTTCAAGGAAACAAACCAAGAAATCCCAGCTCTCTTTTGAAAAGCACCTTTGGGATGTGCGCTGAAGATGCCCCAAAGAGGGATGGGGCTTTCGGAGTCTCTTCCGTGGCTGAAGAAGGAAAAGGGATGAAGTGGGGGAGCCTCTCTTTTAGGCTGCACCTCAGGTCTTCTGCAGGAGGTGCCCTTTCAAAGAGCAGGTGAGCCTGTCAGGCCTGCTTGGGAGGAATTCAGTTTCTGCCCTGGGTGAAGGGTGTTATTTGAGGGCCGAGTCCATGGGCACACGTGGGATTGAACCAAGGTTTGGACGGTCACTTCTCAGAAAGCCCCACAGAACCTGCCCATCCTATGGTCCACATTCAGGACTCTGCTTCGTGACCCAGACAAGAACACCAAAGGGGGCTTATGCTTAGCCTCGCATCCCTGAGCAGGGGGGTCCTCTGTGCTTTGCCTGCCATGGCTGGTTGCTGGTGGTTTCAGATAGACAGAATTTAACAGAACAACAGAATTGGAAGGGTCCTTGGAGGTCTTCTAGTCCAACCCCCTGCTTAGGCAGAACCCCATGGATACCCCACTGCTGAGTGCCACTCAACTGCCAACCTTCCCTTCTGAGCTGAAAGGGGGGAGGATTCCAAGGGAGGGAGGGGTCAAGGGTTGAGTAGAGGGAGAAGTGTTGTTTGACCTCTAGGTTACCTTGATACCTGGATTCTGTTGGAACTCTTTTCCGTTGATGAGTGAGGCCATGCAGGCTTGAGTGGCTCAGACAGAGAGAGAGAGAGACATACAGAGAGAGAGAGAGAGAGAGAGAGAGAGAGAGAGAGAGACAGAGAGAGACAGAGAGAGACAGAGAGAGACAGAGAGACAGAGAGAGACAGAGACAGAGATCGAGAGGTGAGTAGGACTTGGTTTCTGGCCTCGGGTATTTTGTTTTCTTGCTGGGGAGTTTGACGTTGGGATGGAGAGTCTTGGAGGGGAAGCACCAGTGGTGTATTAACCACTAAGCAGGCTAAGTATGTGCTCAGGGCCCCAGGCCCAAAGGGGGAACCACAAAGTTGAGAAAGAAAAAAAAAACCAATGAACCAGCTTGGCTTCCATTGTCCAGTATGTAGAAAGGAGGGGGGGGACCAAGATTTGTCAGTGTTTAGGGCACCAGGGAGCCTTAATCTGCCAATGAGAAGCACCAACCATTAAAACCAGAGATTGACTCTTCTTCCTCCATCCCTTTTCTCTTTCAGAAATGGACCCGAATGAGCTGTTGCGGCCATCCAGGGAAAGACCCCAGACCTTCTTTGGAGAGCCCTGGAAAGTTGCATTGTTTATCGTTGGGGTCTATGTATTCGTTGGCCTCTGCATTTTGTACCACGAATGCAAGTAAGTTACTTTTGTTAAAGGGAGCATCATCACCACAACCTGGGGAGCACTGGGGCACTGAAAGCCCCCCCCCCAAATGTTGGTGGAACTAACAGGAGCAAGGATAGAATCCCTCAGGGCTGGAAGGGACCTTGGAGGTCTTCTAATCCAACCCCCAAACCTTGAAAATCTCCAGTAATGCAGCCCCCATCAAGAATAACCTCTATTGTCATTGTTAAGAAAACAATGTACCAGTCAGTTAGATTTGATTCTTTTCCTCTTCTTCCATCCACAGAAAAAGGTGTCTGCAAGTGTCACCAGAAAAACAAAATGAAGATGTGGAGGCCACCATAATCACGGTGGAACCGTACATACCGGGACCCATCTATCCCAACATCATCTCAATTGATGGGCGAAGGATGTCAGACGTTCTGCCTTGCACGACAATGTGATGGTTGGTAAGTGATTGTCCGTTTTTCTTTATTTTTTTCATTTTAAAGGCATTTTGTTATTGCTGTTGTTATTTAATTCTTAATGCCTTTTGTTCTTTTGCATTTCTTGCTTTGGGCTTTTGGGTGGGGGTGGTTGGACTATGGAAGCTAACAGGAAAGAAAATTAAGAGCCTTTAACCTTAATTTGGTTGCTCAGTTTTATTGTTTTAACAGATGTTTTAACAGATTAAGAGAGTTGGAAGGGACCTCATAGGTCATCTAGTCCAACCCCCACTCAAGCAGGGGACCCTACACCATTTCTGACAAATGGCAGTCCAATCTCTTCTTGAAAGTCTCAAGTGATGAAGCTTTTTTTTCTTGCTTACTTTTTATTATTATTAAAATGTTCAATCTGTGTTTCTTTTTCCCTAGGACAAATCACAGCCATGGGTGAATTTCCAGCCATCACATTGTTGACCATGACTGAACGTCTGACATCGTCTCCCATCAATTATGGTGATGTTGGGATGGATGGATTCCGGTATGGAGGTTCCACCGTGATGGAGGCCTCCTCATCTTCAGCTGGTGATTCTGGTGACACTTGCAACACCTTCAATGCAGAGGCCAAACAAGACATAGACCCCAAAGACGAACAATGTCACTTTCCAGGGTCTCCAAAGAACTTTGGTGGTCTCTCCCTGGATGGCCGCATCAGCTCTGTGTCGGCTTGTTTGTTTTTAGCCTTGGGGCTCTAATAAATACATTTTAAATTCAAGATTGTTCTCTGAATATTTCTTACCGGTTCTTCTTTGAGATCCTTGTTTTCTTTTAGGAGTTCTGCCTTCTCCCATCCTGCTTTAGACCCAAAGAAAGGAGACGATTATTCTCTCTCCAAAGATTTTCTATCTGCAAAGCTTCATTTGAAATATTTGTTCTCCAAAATATCAAGACCAGAATAAAATTAGCCCCACCCCCATGATTTTTAATTGAATGATCAGACCTGATTCAAGCAAAACCCTAATTAAACCGTATTTTGGTTTTTTATATATAGCCTTACATTTTAAATGTAGTTTTGCTATGTTTTGAACAAGTGGAAAGGAGTCACCTCTTATTTCCCCCAACTTTCTTCCAGGCCACCCAATTCAGACAGACGTCCAATTTCCCAAAGTGTCTTCCGAATTCAAAGTGTTGCCCCTCCCCCTCAAGGGAGGGGGCTCCCAATGTGAGGCCTTCCTTCCCTTGAAGGGCTGGGCAGAGCTCCAGAGGGAGTCCCCTTGAAGGAGCCCCAGACAAAGTCAGCCCAGGAAAGATTTCCTGGCATTTTGCATGGTGTCCTAATCGTGGATTCAGCTGTGGGGAGAGGCTGGGGGTTTCCCCTCAGAGACCCCTCAGCAATAGTGGACCTTGGAGTAGAAGCTCAAAGGGGGATCCTGGGGGGCCTCATGCAGAGTCTCTTGCACAAAAGAAGGGGGAAAATGGAGGGGGGAAATGTACGGAAGGACCTCCAAGGCCCCCAGGAAGCTCAGCACACAGAAGGCCTTCAACCAGCTAAAGAACCTAAGTAGGGGGAAGGGAAGAGAGGGGGACGGGGAGGGAGGAGAAGAAGAGGAGGAGGAAGAGGAGGGAGGGAGGAGAAAACGAAGGGATGCTTAACTGGATTCCTATCCTTGTACTGTGAAGACAGCAGGAGTTTTTTCCAGGCAATATGACCTTTGAATCTCTCTCTTCAAGGTGAAAGGGATCAAGTGGATCACTCAGCTCCCCCTCAATCCATCATCTCCCTTCCCTCCCTTCTCTATCCTGGATCCTCTCGCCCACTCCTTTCTCAGAAGTGACTGGATTCATTTAATGTCCTTGAGATTTCCTATTTTGTGAGGTGGGAGGTTGGAGGCAGCTGGGGCAGCTGGGGAGGAGAGAGTCCGTCCGGTCCAGAATTGGAGGGAAGATCAGATTCCAAAGTCTTTTTGGCCCAGTGGCAGAAAATCTCTTTCCCTGAAAGTGTCTGACTAATGGGGAGAAGGAAGGAAGGTGGAAAGAGGGTTAAGGGGTGGGGGGCCCATTCCTTGGGGGGGGGTCTGTGGCCCCTGCAGAGCTCCCCATTCACCCCAATAGACCCCAACACCCTTTGTGGCCCTTTGGAACTTCCTCCCCCAGAACCCAAATTGGCCCCTGGAGTAACAATTGCGCAAGACCCTCCTTAGTTCAGGGAGTTTAATGACAGACTTTGATGTCTTCTGCACACTAAGAAGATTCCAGAAGTTTAGAGCTCCTTCTGAGCTAACCTGCTTGTCTTTCACTTCTACTTAAAGTTGGGGGGAGGGAGGGAGAAGAGGGAACCCCGAGATCCTGGACAGAAGCATCAGCTCCTCTCCGTAGTTTCCCAGGCATTTGGGAGGGGGCCACCACCAGGGTCCCCATGCAGCCAGGCTGGGCTCCCCCAGTTGAGGTGCCCTGGAAACAGGCAGGAGGTCCTGAGTCCAGATGGGGATGGAAGCCCCAAAGTTCCCTTTGACCTCCTGGGACCCTCTGGATGGAGCTGGGCACTGGGTCCTCTGGAAATTGGCTGCCCTTTGGGTCTCTTGGTTGTCGTCCTTAAGCAGATCCTGGCAGTTTAGGGGGGGTTGGGGGTCATCTTGCATCAGCTATACTTCCCCCCAATCTGTTGCTTTTCTAGTCTATGTGTTTACATTTAGGGATAGGGTAGGATAGAATAGGATAGGATAGAATAGGACAGAGTATGAAGGGCCCTTCGAGGTCCTCTAGACCAACCTCCTGTTCAAGCCGGAGACACTAAACAATTTCAGAGAAATGCTTATCTAATCTCTTCTTGAAAACTTCCCTCAATGGAGCAGCCACAACTTCCACTGATTAATAATTTTTCACTGTTAGAACATTTATCCTGGCTTCTCGGTTGGATCTCTCTTCGCTGAGCTTCCATCCGTTGCTCCTTTTTCCTGCCTTCTGGGTCTTCGGAGGATGAATGGAGCCCCTCTTCTCCGGGACAGCCGCTCAAGTGTTGGATGAGGTCTCCCCGTTCCCTGCAGTCCTTCTCTTCCTAAAAGCGGACCTTCCCAGCCCCTTAATCCAGGGGTCCCAAAGACACACACAGTGATCCCTGGGCAGGCATCGGGCTGCGGCAGCCCAGAAACTGACCTGCAAACACCAGCAAGCCCCACCTGCAGGAGGCAGGCAGCCCACGAATCCCCCCCCCTCCTTCTCCTCTCTGGTCCCAGGAAAAGCCTCTCTCCATGGAACCGGCCCCTTGGGCCCAGGGGGGCGGGCGCTGCCTTCATCACCATTCCCTGGTCCAGCCTCCGGACCCCCCCCCCTTTCTTGCCCTTCTCTACCTAGAGGGAGTCACCCTGGGTGATGGAGGCCGAGGGGTTGGGGGAGCGGACAGCGGACTCCCCAGACCTGCTCTGAGAGTCCCAGAAAGCCTGTTTTCATTTCAGAGCCCCACTTTCTTCTTTTGGGGGGGGGGCAACAGATTTGCAAGGCAGAGTCCTGAAACCTGAGCCCCAGCTGGACATCGAAGCAGCTACGGGATGGTGCTCTTCCTCTAAGGAAAGTCCTCTGTCTCCAACAGTTTGGCTGGAACTTCAAATTTCCTCCTCCTGAATTTACAGCACCAGGACAAATCACAACTGAACATTTGGGGGGAAGGTTTGTGATACGAGGCCATTCCGTGGGCATGCTTTCTCCTTGAAGAAGATGCCACATCTGGGGAACGTTGGGCAGGCTCACCTCGGGGCACCTGCAACAGGACGAGGGCTGGAAGAAAGAAGATCACGGACACCAGGTACAAATGGGGCGGGTGGGTTTCTGGGGGATCTCCCAAGGCGGAGAACTAAACCTGAGAGAAATAAAGGAGCTGGGCGGGAATGAGGTGAGAGAGAACAAAGATCCATCTCTGCCGTCGGTTTTACAAATGACCCTCCGATCCGGCCACCATCCTTTCGCAATCCCGGCCATGGGAGAAACCTTTCTACACTGCCAGCTGCGCACTCCACGCGGCCTTGTTCTGGTGTCGTTACCGCCGGTTTTTGTTTTGGTCTTTTGGTATGGCCTCTCTTGTACCTGGTGTATAAGACGACCCCCTATTTTTGAAATAATTTTTTGGGGTTAAAAAGTCATTTTATACACCAGAAAATACGGTACTCACAGGAATAATAATGTAAAGGCTAATAAAATTAAACACATATTTATTTTATTAGCATGTTAGTGTTAATTTAAAAATGCAGTAAAGCATAATAAATATGTTGCTGTATTTATGTGACAGAAGGTGCATTGAAGGGTTAACATAAACAGATTAGCAGGGGGCTCCTATGATCGTGGGGGCCAAGTGCCCATCAGTCCCAGGCCTGAAGACAGCCCTGCCTGCAGCAGAAGAGCAGCAGACAAGGCCCCCTCCTCCCTCAATGAGGTCCAGCCCCTTGGTTTGCTCCTCCAGGACAGTCCCAGCTTCTCAGGTGGCTCTTCTGGAGAACCCATCGCCCACCCCTGTGCCAGGTGGGGAACTCACCCATGGAGGGCAGAGGGGCCCCTCCTCCCCCACAGCACAAGGAAAGGGGGCCTCCCCCACACAAGCAGGGCTTCCCCTCCCCCAGAGAGAGCCTGTCCAATGTGACCAACTAAAGGAGACAAACATGGTTTCCCTGCAACTTTTCTGCCAAAGAGGCCCTGTGTGTATCAGGAGGGCCTCCATCTCCAGCTTCCATTATGATCTCATCATCATGATGGCTTCCCGGTTGCAAAGGGGAAATCGGATCCATGGTCCTTGTGGGAGGGAAACAGCCTGAGAACTTTGTCCAACTGACCTTCCCAGAGTTGCCCAGAGACCTTGCTTCATCTGTGGGCCCTGCAGAGGCCTCATATGGGGCTGAGTTCCAAAACGGGGGAGCCTTTTCTGAAGGCCTGTGTGATGAGGGGCCCTTGGGGAGCCTTAGGAGTCCTGGGGAAGGTGGGGTTTCTCTTGGGGGGGCCTGGATGAGGAGACAGGAGGCCCCCCGGAGGGAAGAAAGGGGACCTTGCAGAGGAAGCCAAAACATCTTCGACTCTTGTGAAGGGATCTTTCTTTTCTACGGGTTGAGAAAGAAACGTCTGCCTGGGATTTTGGGGGACTCTCTCTTGGTCAGTAAAGATCCAGCAGGAGGAGGAAGCTGTGGGCTTATCATGTTTTCTACCCATTTAATCCCCTGCCCCAGATGCCCTTAGTTTTATGTCTTTTTTAAAAGAAATGGGCAGTTAGTATTTGAAAGCAAAGCCTCTGGGATTCATGTCATGGTTTAAACAATGGGCCTCGTAGTCATTGTTACCAAAAGAGGGAAGATGGCTGCAGCCCAGGCCTTTCTCTGGGAGGCTGTGCAGGGGGTTTGCCTCAACTGAAAATGGGGGTGTGAAATGGATAAAGCCCATAAAGGGCCTGGTAAGAAGAAGCAACTGGGAGGAAACTCCACTCTTCGTTTGTGGATAAATGAGGGTTTTACAGTTGACCCAACTTGCCATGCCAGCCACTCTGAGAATAGGCAGCTCACCCCTGGGACACACATTATGTGAGTGTGCCTATACAAGCATTTCAGCCGTGCCCCGGCACATGCAAAAATGGCCTTGCTCTCGATTTTGCTCTGGAACGGACAAATGGCTCCTTTTAAACATCCATCATAATCCAGGATAAGAAAAGGAGAAGGAGGCCCATTCATATAACACAACTGAATCAGTTCAGAGCAATGTGAGGTCAGTCTGGGCTGAACAGACAATTGGAGATTGTGGACTTTTTGCTCCAGTCCCAGAAATCTCTTTATTTTAAATGATTTATAGAGCCACCCATCCCATATTAATGACATACCAGACTCCAGACTCACAAAGCACTAGAAATGTGCATTTGATTTGGGAATTTATCTCTCCCTTCAATGGCTGGAGTGAGATTTTTATTTCACAAATAGGAAAGCTTACACATGTTTTTAAATTAAAATAACGAGAAATTCTAAATTCTAAATCAGCCAGCGCAGAATATAATGTTAACACTATAAATCTTTTAGCTATTTTCCATAAGCTGTTTGACGACACTGTTTTCTTTAACATCCAATTTCCCTTCACCTTCCAATCTTTCTGCTCTGAGTCTCCAATAGATTTGCATAAGGCTGACTTTTATCATTCTATGCTTTTAATTGCTGTATATCTCATGGATCACCCTCTAGGGAGCTAAACAACTTTTTCTACAGAGTTTGATCATTCTTTCTTTTTTTTGGTGTTTACTTTTTATTTTTCTTCTCTCAACATTTTACTTCATTTTTTAAAATATATTTTAAAATATTACTTTGTTTCCTCTGACCCTTCCCTCCCTCTGATTCTGAGCTGCATCTTAACAGGATTTCTTAAAGGAAAGCAGATTTCTCATTCAAATCCTCCATTATTATTTTTCTTTCTTTATTTTTTATTAATTATAGAATAAAATACAAAATCAAATAGGAAGAAACAGTGTAAGGGGGGGGAGAAGGGGAAAGAGAAATGAGAGGGGGGGAGGAAGAAAAATAAAAAAAGTGATGACTTCTGACTTCCTCTTGTTGTCCCCAATTCTGGTCTGAGCCTGGTGCGAAGCCAATGATGGACGCCAGACATGAGGTGCAGGTTTTCTGATGGCTTTTTATTGGAGTACTCCAAGGAAAAGGGTTCCCGGTCAAAAGGCCAAGAACCAAGAACAAAGCATTAAGAAAGCTTTATGCATTTTCAATAAAGGAGAAGGTGGGACAAGGTGAGATAACAAGAAATATCATCTAATAAACATTTTAGCAATAATTCTACAATTTGTTCTATTGGTCTATAGCTGTCCTGTTCCTAAGCCTTGGCTAATGAATGCTCCAGGAGTTATCTAATACACATTTCATTCGCTGCAGGCCTTCTCTAGTTCTAACTTTTAGCTGAGGTCTGCAAGTTGTCTAATTCTTTTATCAGCTTTCTAGGTACCCGTAATTGCTACAAGCTTTACACATGCATATTTCCTGTTGATAAGCATTCTTTGTTCTTGGCAGACAGACCCCACAATTACAGTCTTCCTGATTTACTTTAAAGAGTGTGCCACGATCTTGCTTTATTTTAGCAGCCAGCCCATCACTCTGTTGCAGTAAAATAAAGCATTAAAATCGAACCTCAATTTATTACTTTTCAATAATAATATACAGGGTTTCCTAAAAGAAAGCAGATTTCGCATTCAAACCCTTCAGTTCTCAGGGGAGATAAAAATCCTGCCCCTCTTTCTCCCTAGTAGCTGCCTCTATTCCTGGCCCGCCCCCTTCGTCATGGCAACCCTATAGCTGATCACACGAGGGGGTGGGGGTTGCCTGTGGGCTTCCCTACCCTCAGTCTGATGGAGAAGAGGCTGAAGAAGCCAAGCCAAAGGGTTGGTGGGTCAAATAAAGAGCAACATTCAAAACTTTGGAGGGGATGAGAAAGAGGCAAAATCTCCCAGAATTGCAGAGGGAATGGGAATTAACCCCCTTCCCCAGAAAAGGCTTTAATGAAGAGGGTCTCCTCGGCTGAGGGCTTGGGGAGGGATGTCTGAAGAGGCCACAGGAGACCCCCATCTTCCTCAGAGTCACGGAGGGTCCCTTCCAGGGTGAGGCTGGCCGCCTTTTCCTCCCAGGGAACTCCTGTTCCCCCTTGGAAAACCCAGCCCTGCATGGCTTCTCCCCCACAGGAGCCTCCCCTGGAAAGAAACGGAGTCCAAGCAAGGCTGGAGAAACCCTGGGGGCTGCGTCCCCCCCACATTCAACCCTGGGACCCATAAACCAGGTTAGTCTCTTCCCAGGAATGCCCCAGATTGCCTCCCCCTTCCTGGCCATCCTGAGCTTTCTCCATGGGTCAGGGCTTTGCTTTCCCCTGAGTGCTCTATACATGGAAAGAGGTGGCTGAGCAACATGGGACTTGGGCTCCCCTCCTTCCCAGGACTCAGAAGATGGAACCTGATCTGCTTCCCTTCCCCAACACAAGGCTCCCCAGCTTCCTCCTACCAAGAGGGGCTCCCCACTCAGCAGGGCCTCTGCATGGGAAAGGGTGGCTGGGGAACATGGGATATGGGCTTCTGCCTACCCAGGTCTCTGAAGGTGGAAGTTTGATTTTGCAGATCAGCTTTCCATCTGCAACACAAGGGTCTTGAGCTCCCCTTCCTTCCCTCCTTCTTTCCATCCATCCTTCCTTCCTTCCTTCCTTCCTTCCTTCCTTCCTTCCTTCCTTCCTTCCTTCCTTCCTTCCTTCCTTCCTCACATGGGATGAGAAGCTTCTCCATCTTTTTTCACTAGGTTTTATAAGTTCTCTCTCTCTCTCTTAACTATGAAAAGTTCTGGAAACTACTTTTTCACTAAAGTTGATTTTGTTCTTAGAAACTGATTGCACTATTTCATCAGCCCTTTTGTTTGGTGCCCTTAAGCATTAACTTTCAAAACAAAGTAAATTTTGGCTTCAACTCAGTAGGCAGCTATTTCAGATCTGTGACATACTCTGGCATTAACTGACCCCCTGGGGTTTTGCCTTGATGCCAGCAAATCTCAGATTTATTTGTTTCTTCAGCCACAGGTGCCGTGTATTCCCTCAGGGACCAGTTTCAAGCATGGAGACCCCAAATCTCTCAAGTCTAGATGATGGCTTTAATTCAATCTCTGCCCCTGTTATTATGAATCACATGGGGATTATTTCCCATTCATTTCCCTCCAGAGAATTTCCCAACAACCTTTGAGTCCAAGAACTGGTTGAATTATCCAGGGATCCCTCCTGAGAGGGAGAATTATGATAAAAGTTTCAGCTCTGCTCTTTGGCTGAATCCTCCAGGGGAGACTTTGGGCAGAGAAATATGAAGTATTGGGACAGGCAGGGTCTGTGCTCTTGAATGTCCGTCTCTCTCCTTTCCAGATGAAGCTGAGTGCTTCTCTGTGTTTGAATCAGGAAAGCAACTGAATCATATTCCACCTTGTGAGAGTCCTTTGAATTCTTCTAATTCTTCTTTAGAAATAGAAAGGAGATGGATTGATTCACCCCATGAACTATGGACCTCCTGCTTCTGCTTCTGATGCTGCTTTTGTCCCATCCAGTCTCTGGGAAGCTGAGAATGAAATGTCCGCAGAGTTTAGAGAACCAGGATGGAAAACAACCACAGAGCTTTTACAGCCCAGGAAACCATCTCATCAGTATAGTCACCAGTGGAGTGGAAAAATTGAATATAAAGTTGCTTTTCAATGTGGCTCCTTCTCTTCAGTTTGTTTTCCGTGATTCGTAAGTCATTCAGGGTGATAGAGTTGCAACTCCCTCCATTCAAACACTCTCCTTCTTTTCTGTTTTTTATTTTCATTTATTCCTATATTGGGGATATGTCTAATTTCCTGAATGATTTTGATTTCCATGGCTTTTCTCTTTTGTCTGATTTTGTGAAAGAGACTCAAATCCAAAATAGGCTCTGAAAAAAAGCTGAAAGGACTGCAGATGATTTTCCTCTCTCAGTTCAATCTTTAATTTATCACTTGAATAATGAATTTTATTCAAAGTAGTGGTGGAACCAGTTGTAGTTGTCGTACCTCAGCCAATTTCCATATTTGTGTAACTGATCAATGCTTTTGGATCAATGTTGTTTTAAGGCTCAGTAGGCTTCTGGAGGGTTACATATTTAAAGAAATATTTGTTGTTGCTGTTGATTATAATAACACTTTTTTACAATAGGGATATTAATGGTTTTAAATATGGCTTACTATTAATTTCTGCTATTCAAATGGTCAATAAGAATTCCAAGTTCCTGAACAATTTCACACTTGGCTACAATATCCATGACTACTATATGAGCTGTTTACAAACTTCAAATGCCTTGCTGGACATTCTCTCCACTGGAGAAGCCAATGTCCCCAACTACGGCTGTGGAAGGAAGGAAAACCTTCTGGCTCTTCTTGATGTAGCTAACAGGGACATCTCCATCCAGATGTCAACATTAGGAGGCACCTACAAAGTCCCACAGGTTTGTGTGTGTTTCTCTCTCTCTGGTAAAGTGAGGGGTGGGTGATGGTGGATGAGCAATAGATGCAAACATGTCTTTTCCATGGAATTGAAGAGCTGCTTTTCTCCATATTAGCAAAAATGACAATATTTTACCCCATTACGTTCATGTTGAGATTAATCATAAAAGGCCTGAAATGCAAGCAATATATTCCCTGGAGAAGACAGTCTACGAACTATTTAACCAATCAAAAAATATCCCTGGTTGTTGGGGCCTCTTTTGGCATTTTCATTTTTACATATAAATAATGTCTGCCCGATTGAACTTGGCAATAGTAGCTATTTGAAAAGTGGACTAAAAAGGAGTCTAGCAATCATAGGCTAATTAGGCAAGCAGATATTGTGGCTAAAATTTATGCCATGATCCTCTTAGTTAAACTTGTAAAAATGTACTCCCTGTAAATACCAGAAGGTTTTAGGAAGAGTGAAAAGCTGTAAAGATTTTATATGAAATAATGCATACGTTAATAATCTAATATTGGGAACAAATTGATCTTGAAATATCTAATCTATATCAGTGAGGTAAATGACAGTTTTCTGGCTTTCTAGATGTTAGTGCAGCATTTGACACAGTAAATGGAGAAATGTGATGGAGGAATTTGATTGCTCTTACAATGGAGCCGAGCCTGTTGGTCCTGATCCAAGCCCTTTCTAAAAGCCCTTATTTGAGAGGCAGGTCTGGGCAGTGGTGGGATTCAACCAATCAACACACTTCATGTGCACAGTTTGTTTGAAAACAGATCTAAAATTTACCTTTTACCGCTGCCCCGGTGAGTAAAACAGCTGAGGCACAGCAATCCGCTCAGCTGCACCAATAAGCTGGGCTTCAAAGAAAGGAAATATAGGAAGGAATAGGACAGGGGCAGGTTGGCCGGGCCAACTGATCACCGGAACAACTGGTTTGCCTGAACTGGTCTGTACCGGCTGAATCCCATCCCTGGGTGTGGGCTCTATGGAGCCACAAGAAGAACGATCGATACTTAACAAGGAGGAAGGGAAGGGTACATATTTGAACCCTTGTTATTTACTAAATATGAATGACTTTTATTAGGAGTAATGAAGGATCTAAAAACAGGTCATAAATAAATGTTATTTCATTCTTTGACAAAAAATATTAAATTAGTGGACAAGAAAAATGCAGTGCATGTAATATACTTGGGTTTCAGAAAGGCTTTGACAAATTAAACCACAATCTATGTCTCCATAAGCTAAAATTATGTGGGATAGACAGCATCACCCCCAGATGGACTCAGCCTGTGGTCCTCAATGGAACTAAGTCTACATGGAGGGAAACAAGCAGTGGGGGACCCCAAGGTTCCATTTTGGGCCCAGTACTCTTCAACATCTTCATGAAGGATTTGGCAGCAGTCAAAACAGACAATTCAGTCCTAAATTGCATTTACAGAGGGATAAAATCAGGATCATATGAAGTATTGCTACTGCTTTATAATGCCTTGGCAAGACAATACTTGGAATAGTGCATCCAGTTTTGGTCACCATATTATAAAAAAAGAGAAAAGAGGAACTAAGATGATTAAGGGCCTGGGGATTAAAACATATGAGGAACAGTTGCAGGAATTCAGTATGTCTGGTCTAGTGAAAAGGACTAAGGGTGATATAATAGCAATGTACCAATATTTGAGGGGCTGCCACAAAGAAGAGGAGGTCAACCTATTTTTCTAGAAAGCAAGAGAAGAAACAATGGATGGAAACTAATCAAAGACAGTAACAACCTAGAAATAAGAAATGTCCTAATAGTGAGGAATGGAACGTCTACCCTTCAGAAATTGTGGGTGGTCCAACACTGGGGGCTTTTAAGAAGAGACTGGACAGCCACTTGTCTGGAATAGTGTAGACAGATACAGATTAACAGAGTTGGAAGGGACCTTGCAGGTAATCTAGTCCAAGCAGACTCTACACCATTTCTAACAGATGGTAGTTCAGTGTCTTCTCAAAAGCTTCTACTGACGAAGTTCAAAGAATTTATGAAGGCAAACTGTTCTGTTGTCTGTTTGGTCTCACTGTCAAAAAAATTATCCATATTTCCAGGTTGAATCTTTCCTTATTCAAATTGTATTCATTATTCCTTGTATGGCCTTCAGGTGCTTTGGAAAATAGCTTGACCCTCTCCTCTCTGTGGCAGCCCCTCATATACCGCTATCACGTGTCTCCTAGCCTTTCTCATCACTAAACTAGCCATGGCTAGTTCCTGCCTAGAACTAATGTGATGACCAAAACAGGATGCAGTACTCTACATGTGATCTTACTAAGCCTTTACAAAGCGGTATTGGTACTTCTCTTGATTTTGATTGTATCCCTCTCTTAATGCCACTTAGGATTGCATTGGCTTTTTTGGCTGCCACTGCACACTGCTGGCTCATATTTAATTGGTTGTCCACTAAGACTCCAGAATTCCTTTCACAGTTACTGCCATTAATCTGGTTTCACCCAGTAGTTTATATGTATTTAGCATCTCCTGCTTCAGCAGGGGGTTGATCTAGAAGACCTCCAATGTCCCTTCCAACCCTTTTATTTTGTTACAAGTTTTAGGTACAAATGTCTAGCATGCTAGATTCATATTGGAACATGCTGATTTACACTGATACAATACAATACAATAGTAGAGTTGGAAGGGACCTTGGAGGCCTTCTAGTCCAACCCCCTGCCTAGGCAGGAAACCCTATACCGTTTCAGACAGATGGCTATCCAACATCTTCTTAAAGACTTCCAGTGTTGGGGCATTCACAACTTCTGGAGGCAAGCTGTTCCACTGATTAATTGTTCTAACTGTCAGGAAATTTCTCCTAAGTTCTAAGTTGCTTCTCTCCTTGATTAGTTTCCACCCACTGCTTCTTGTTCTACCCTCAGGTGCCTTGGAGAACAGCTTGACTCCCTCTTCTTTGTGGCAACCCCTGAGATATTGGAACATTGCTATCATGTCCTTCTTTTTCTTAAGTTAGACATACCCAGTTCCTGCAACCGTTATTCATATGTTTTAGTCTCCAGTCCCCTAATCATCTTTGTTGCTCTTCTCTGCACTCTTTCTAGAGTCTCCACATCTTTTTTACATCATGGCGACCAGAACTGAATGCAGTATTCCAAGTGTGGCCTTACCAAGGCATTATATGGTAATGGTATTAACACTTCACGTGATCTTGATTCTATCCCTCTGTTGATGCAGCCTAGAACTGTGTTGGCTTTTTTGGCAGCTGCTGCACACTGCTGGCTCATATTTAAATGGTTGTTCACTAGAACTCCAAGATCCCTTTCACAGTTACTACTATTGAGCACGGTACCACCTATACTGTACCTGTGCATTCCGTTTTTGTTGCCTAAATGTAGAACCTTACTCTTTTCACCATTGAATTTCACTATTGATAATGTGATATTATAACACTTACACATTGGATTGTATACCCTGTAAAGAACACTTGGGTTGTTTTGTCGTAATAATTATCTGATAATAAAATCAAGTTCAAAAGTTATGGTCTTTGGGAAATGACATCGTAGCCATAGATGGTCAGCCAACAGAGCAAGTAAGACCTTTCCTTACCTGGGGTTGTTTTCTCTGAGACTGAATCTTGGCTCCCTCATCATCAAAGGGGCTCAGTTAGATCAAAGACATGAGTGAAAGTGGTGCTTAAATGAAAACCTCATAGCTCTCCAGCTTCATCAGCCCCAATTATTGAAGTATATGAGGCCAAGGTTTTCCCCATCAATCTGATATCAATCTGATGTTTGGGGCTTCAGAGAGAAACCATCAGCAGAACCAACCCAATCACAGCCTCTGAGGAGTATCTTGGGGTGGGTAAAAGGACTCCAGCTGCTGCCCTCAGAGCCGATTTGGGAATTTACACAATTTCTGCTTTGTCTAAAATCAAAAATTATGGGTATTGGCGTAAAATTTAATCTATGGAAACTGACATTGAAAATTGTGGCTGTTAGAACAGACAAAACTTCAATTAAAGACCAATCTTGGATTACACAACTGACAAATCATATTAGGAACTGAGGTTCCCCTGTTTCTTGTACAACTGGAGAAGAAGCTAAAAAGATTCCTCCACAAAGAATCTGGGATACAGAAGCAGAAAAAGATGCAGCAATCCTCAACTATTATAGTAGGCCGTTTATTGGAAAGGAATCCTTCAGTTGGCATTTGCAAATGTTAATCTAATTGCAATAAATTGTAGGGGGTGATACAGTAATATGATTTACATTCTTATTGTTTTTTAATTTGTTTATTATTTTCCATTTTTATTATACAATCTTGATAATATTCTATCTTTAATATTTTAAACAATGTCTAATTAGCAAACTATTATAATACATTCATAAGAATCGTGTTGCATTTATTAAAATCTAATATTTTGAACTTGATCTAACCCCAAATATAATACAGCATTCTTCATTGCTTTTTCAGACCAGTCAAAAGATTGTTTCAGAGGCTCTGGGTGATAAAAGTAAATTCCCCTTTTTCCACCCATTGCTACCCAAAGAAGGGATCCAATACCCAGCAATTGTCCAGCTGCTCCTCCATTTCAGATGGACCCTGATTGGCCTCTTTGCTTCAAACAGAGAAACTGGAGCAAATTTTATGAGGATTTTCCCTCCTATGCTTGTCAGGAATGGAATTTGTGTGGTTATATCGCAACTGTTCTCAACAACTGGACATACAGCAGCCCTCAGGGATTCCCTCTCTAAGTGGAGACAAGTCAATGTCTTTGTTCACTTCATGGAATATGATCCCTTTGTAGACAGACTCATTCCTTTCCATTTAGCACTTAGGCATTTGCCAGGACCCATTGAGGGGAAAGTCTGGATCCTCACAAATTTTGCACGGTATGAAGTAAACAAGCACAGACTTCACAAATACATCCACAGTATTTGGAACTTTGGTTATCTGGAAAAAGAAAGGCCAAAAGATTCTGTCTTTAAACCCTATTTCTTTGTGGAAGATCCGTTTCAATATCATTATTTCCACTGTTCTCTTTCAAAGCATATATTTTCTGTCAAAGGCCGCAGAAGATGCACCCAGAAAGCCCCACTGGAGACCCAGTGGAAGTGGAACAGGATCCGGATCAGAAATTACCACCATTACTACAGTCTCATGCAGACTCTGGCCCAGGCCTTGAATGCTGCCTATTCCTCCAGATCGAGGAGAAGAAGGAAGGAGGGAGAAAAGATCTTGGGGTCTCCAAGGCTGCGGTCATGGCAGGTATGGGGGTCCCAATATGAATCCATTAATCTTTTTTTACAGTAGATTTTTTATTATTTTTCTCCTTCTACCACACATTACAATCATTATATCAACATTGTTTACATTGTTATATCATCATATCTGTACATATATATCACATTCTGCTTCTATATTTACACACTTTTATACACAGTTCTATAGATATTTATATATAGATATATTTTCAGCTTACTTATTTTTCTTGTTTTGCAGCCATTTATACTAATTGTTCCAAATTTCATAATATTCCGATTCTTCTTTATCCTTTAATTTCAGTCTTAATTTATCCATGTCTGCACAGTCCAAAGGTTTTTTTATCGCTAATTTGTCCGAGGGGTATTATTTTGTTTCCAGCATTGGGCAAATGCTATTCTAGCTATAATTAAAAGATGTGTTAATAAATATTTAATTTTCTTTGTATATTTCCCTTTTATTATTCCCAGCAGAAAGGTTTCGGGTTTGTATTTTATTTGCTCTCCTCTAATTTCTTGCACCCATTTCCAAATTTTTGTCCAATATTTTTGTGTTTCCAGGCAGGTCCACCATATATGATAAAAAGTCCCTTGTACTTTTTTGCATTTCCAACAGGTTGGTTTCACATTTGGGTACATTTTGGCCAGTCTAGTTGGTGGTAGATGCCAATGATAGAACATTTTGTACGTATTTTCTTTAAGTGTTGCTGATCTTGTTAATTTGTAATTTATGTTCCAAATTCTTTCCCAATCTGCTAGATCTATGTTATAACCGAAATTTTTGCCCCACGCTATCACACAACCTTTAACTTTTTCTTCTTCTAATGTTACTTCTAGTAAATATTTATACATTTTTGTTATGAATTTATTTTTGGGGCCAATTAAGATTAATCTATTTGTTGTTATTCTGTGTATATTCCATATTCTTTTACGTCTTGTATGGATCCATTAATCTTAAAGCCTTTGGAGGAGGAATCCAGAGGAGAAGGAGGGGAACCATCTCAACAGATTTGGCCAATTTAATTACTCAGGGAATTAGATACCATGACATTTTTATATTTAGCACTGCTAATTGGAAAATGCTGTATTCTTTTCAAAATAAATTCCTGTATTTGTGGGTTTGTGATTAGCCTGGTGGAATTCCACCTTTCTTCCGTCCCCATTGCAGGTGGGTCTGTGTGCAGCTGGAGAGGCAGCTAAGCCCCCCTATTCTCCTCCAATGAAAGGGACCCTGGCATGGATCTGGATGCTTTATTGGGAGAAGAGGGCAGGTGAAACTGAGGAGATGAAAAGAGTGGAAATCAAATAGAAAGACCAGATAGGCAGCATTAACTAACAGCCAGCAAAGAAGCAGCTGGAACCTCTCCAGTGATGCTCCGTGTGAGGGACAGAGGCGTCTCCGGATGACCAGGGGTCTCGGTCACAACGGCTGCTTCTGTCTTCTCTAAAGGCTGACAGAAAACGGAGTCTGGCTTCAGACCTTATAGTTAGGCTTTGTCAGGGGAAGAATTATTTCACCCTGAACTAGACGAGGCGTAGACCGCGGCGTTTCCAAACAGCATTATCTTTAAGGTGTGAAGAAAAGAAATAAAATCCCGGAAAACATATTCTAATGAAAACCAAACTTTAATACAAAAATAATAAATGGAAATAAAACAAAAACTAACTAATTGTTACATTTTGGAAAAAAGCAATTCTGTCTGCCAGTTTCCTGGTAGACGGACAAAGATCAAAAGGGAAAGAGAAGTCTCTGGAATGTGTGAAGAGCATGCGCAGTACATCATTGTCAGATAAGACCTTATGACCTGCGCAGTAACTCTTTCAGTTTAACTATTTAGTTTCAATTCGTCAGTTCAGGCTAGCAAACAATTTAACGCAGTGACAGGCCACTAGGTGGGGCTAGAGCAACAACAGCACAACAGTTACATGTTGTGGCAGGACAACCTTTATAAATTTGGAGGAGACCCTGAGTCCATCTAGTCAAACCCTCCTATCATTCTTCCATGTCTCAAAGTCTGGAATAATAGTGAGCAGATCTTATGCTTGTAGCGTGTATCAATGATTGGAAGAGGGCTGTATCCTCCCTTCTCCAACCGAGAGATTGTGTCAGTTGGAAAAGGGGCTCTCAGACTCCTTCTGATCTTCAGCTCTTCTCCTTCTTGTCTTTCCTCAAGGCTAAGAGCAGCTCTTTTGATCTCTTCCTTGGCTTCATTGTCCTTCCCTGAAGGTGATGTAGATTTTGTGCAAATTCTCCTCCAAGCTTGGTGCCTGCAAGGGGACCTGGTCCTTGAGTTGGGGTCTCCACAAACCAGAATGTTCACTTCCTCAGATTCTTATGGCTGCATTTGCCTTCTTTCTATGAAACATACAAACATACATATCAAGTTTGGTATCCCTCATCTTTCTTCCAGTCCATCATTAATAGTCTTATGTGAGACTTTATTGTTAGTGGTCCTAGTAGCTAAAAATCAGATATTTTTCTACTGCCTTTTACTTATTCACTCTTTTCTCTGCGCTAATCATAAATATTGCTTTTGAGAACTTGATATTCCTCTTATAAAATTTTATTTTGATTATCGCATTTAAATTGATTTAAAACCATTGTTATTTTATCAAACTTTTAAAATGAAGTTTAAAATAAAGCTTGTAACTTGAAAGACTTTATATTCTTTAAATCACATCCAATTAGCTTACTCTACGATCATATTAATGACAACATAGAAAAATTGATGACCAATGGCAAATTATTATCCATCACCTTCAAGTTTCATAGGAAAGATTAAAAAGAGTTAAAAATTATTTGAGTATCATTTTGAAGACAGTTTTTATCCACTTAGTTATCACACCATCCACCCCTCAGGATTCCAATCACATCACAAAATTGTTTCTGAGTCCTTTACTGAAATCCAGTTCAATCATCAGAGTCCCCATAATCTATTTAGGAAGTGCAATGATACAGTATGTGAGAATGACTTTTGGGATGAGGGAAAGAAAGGCTTCCCAGGGAAGGATCAGCTAAGAGGGGAGGATCCTGCAGCTGCATAATGGGAGAGAAAGAAACTCAGAAAGGATCCTCGCTAAGTTTTCAGACTCAGAAAAGAGTTGGTGGGAGATTTGCTCTTTCAGATCTGCAAAAAAAATTTTTTTATGTCACATTACAATCAAGTAGAATTAGCACATCTGGAGATGTTTTCTATCAGGATAACCAGGGAGAAGATTAGCCTGACAGATTTCTTCTTGATCAACCCATGCTTTCTGGGAATCAACCTGTTGTTTTCAAAGAGTTTATGGATCATCTTTTTTCTCTCTGTTCACTTTACTTGTTAACTGATCTAGAATGTTCACTATAATTGACCAATTGTGTCAATTATATTTTCTCTATATTTTGTCAGTATATAATTGACATTTTTTTCAAACTTTTTCATTCACTTATGAAGATAATGGCAGTATTTGTATCTTATTTAACCATATTTGGAGATTAGACAGTTGTGGGAAAAAAGATTCAATGTGGAATAAGAAACAAAGTTTTCTGTTTTTCAAATTCCTGGATGTTTCCATTCTAGTTTCATCCCTTTCTGGAAAAGAATGAATTTTGCAATATTTCTCAGAAAAAACTGTACTTGGACCAAAATGGAGAGATAAAAGCAGATCTGGCCATTTTCAGCATATTGGTTCTCCCCAAGGAGGGTGCCAGGCAAGAGACTATGGGACATTTTGAAAGACAGAGACTTACTATCAAACAAGGTGCTCTTTCACGGCTGAAGTTGCTCAATAAGGTGAGAGAAATTTTGGGGTCTTTTCTCTGTTTTCCAAAGCCTGAGGTCCCATTTCAAGTGGGCAAAGCTTAGAGACTCCAGGGTGGTTGGCCTTCCATGCCAGGTGGTGCCTTCCAGTGGTGGGATTCAAATAGTTCAACAACCAGTTCTCTGTCCTAATGACCAGCTGGGTTGGCACGGCTCAGTGGTCATGTGACCATGTGGGTGAGACCAACTCAATGTCACTCATGTCAATGGGTGCTTCGCCTTAGCTGTTGCAATGTAATATGGCTTAACTGGAGAGGCAGTTTCTGTAAGCAGAGCAATAAAGATTAGGCTAGAAACAACACCAGAGTGTTTCCTTCCTGCCTTCCTTATAAGATTAGGAAAAACAATTTTGAAAAAAAAAAAGATTTCTTCTGACAACCGATTCTCCAAACTGCTTAGAAAGTTAACAATCAGTTCTCTCGAATAGATATACCACTACTGGTATCATCTAATGCAGTGGTTCTCAAATAGTGGGGCGTGCCCCCCAGGGGGGGCGCGAGGCTCCGTAAAGGGGGGCGCGAAGGCTCCCTTTCCATCTGGGTGCAATGGCGGCGGCGAAGGTGGCAACGGCGGTGGCGAAGGCGGCAACGGCGGCGGACTGGAGTTTCCCACCAAGATTGCCTGTCCGACCAGCCCCTGCTGGCTCCTGGCTGAGGGAGGAGCTGCCGCTCCGCCTTCTCCGAGCGGGATCCACGTCCTGCAACTGGCCGCGAGGGGAAGCGGAAGCAAAAGCTTTTGCTATCAAGTCTTTTGAAAATCTCCAGGAAGCACAAAAAATGGGTGAAAATGGCAGGTTTTGGCCAAAAAACGGGCCATTTTGCCCATTTGTTGCCAGTAGAATGCTTCTGGGGGTGGGGAGGTGAAAAATGGGGTGCACAGATGCCCCAGGAGGCACAAAAAATGGGCCCCTTTTCACCCCCCCACCTTCAGAAGATGATAGAGAAAGAGAGAGCTAGTGAGAGGGAGGGAGGGAGAAGTGAGACAGAAAGAGAGAGACAGAGAGAGAGAGAGAGAGAGACACAGAGAGAGACAGAGAGAGACAGAAGGAGAAAGAGGGACAGAAAGAGAGAGAGAGAGGAGAGACCGAGAAAGACAGAGAGAGACAGGGAAAGACAGAGAGAGAGAAGAGAGAGACAGAAAGAGAGAGTGAGACACAGAGAGACAGAAAGAGACAGAGAGAGAGGAGACAAAGAGACAGAGAGAGTGAGAGAGAGACAGAGAAAGACAGAGAGAGAGAAAGAGAGAGGGAGACAGAAAGACAGACAGAAATAGAAGGAGAGACAGAAAGAGAAAGGCAGAGAGAGAGAGAGAGGGAGAGAGACGAGGGAGAGAGAGAGACAGAGGGAGAGACTACTTGGACTGTCTTCGCATCTGGGATGCGTGGGTCTTTCCCACTGAGACGAGCAGGTGTTGTTTCTAGAAATCACTGCGTGCAGGAAATATATGTGTGTGTTTGTGTGTGTATACATGCACATACAAGTGTCATTTCTTCAGTGTTACTCTCTATATAAATATATGTATGTATATGTTCTAGCTGTGCTCCTTTAAATCTTTTCTGCTACAGTTAATAAAGCTATTCTTTGTTGTAAATTGATCCACATTTTTCTTTTTTTATTCTCTTATACGTTAATTAGAATACAGTGTTATGCAGAGGTGTACTTATAACAATTTTATAGACAAATGATACTATTTACAGTCGTGCGTGGGGCGCGAAATGTTTTCTTCTTCCTAGGGGGGGCATGAAAGAAAATAATTGAGAAGCACTGATCTAATGGAAGTTATAATGGAAGTTCTTCAACAGACGGGACCTAAGTGGAGGGGCTTTGCCATGTTTTATGGAAATCTTTCAAGATCTTACTGGTCAAAGTTTTCTTTCTTTGTCACAGTTTTATTCTATATTTTAAAAATCTAATGGAATAAAAGTTTCTTAAATATTTTACAGTAAACTTTATTCTCAGTTTTAAGATGAATATATCGTCATACTTGAATCTTTTTTCAATTCCATCTGCCCAGACCTTATTAAATAGAAAAGTAATTTATTGTAATGTTAAATTCCAAAAGCAAAAGGGAGGAACTAAATGAAAAATCTGCCAGTTGTTATATCTCCTGCATCTTCTTAGAAGTAGTCAGAGATTTCATATTTACCTCAGTGAAGACCAGAGGCTACTTGTCTCCATCCATTTCTCCCTCCATTTTCCATGGATGCGAGTCCTAACATCTTTTCTTTGGCATTCCTTCTTTTTCTGCTCAGTCCCTGCCTCAGTCCAAATGTGTGGAAAATTGTCATCCTGGATTTGTCAAGAGGGCCCGAGAAGGAGAGCCAGTTTGCTGCTTTGACTGCGTTCCTTGTCCGGAGGGGACCTTCTCCACTCAGGAAGGTGGGTCACCCTGAGGAAAATGGGAGGCTTTGTGGAACTGGATCCATCCAGAACTTTTCATGAAAGTGCAAGTTAAAAGACAGATTGAAGCTCACATGGGTTTTCTTTTTATTTTTAACATGCACAATTTCTTATCTAAAAGGAAGTAAATCAAAAGAACTTTGAAGGTGGGGCTGGGAAGAGATGGGAGGAGGGGGTGGAAGATTGAAAAATCTTTACTAACAGCAGAGGAAATGTGTCTTCTGCTTTTTAGTTTTCTTGGGTGCTGCTAAGTTGACCTTTCTAGGAAAATCTTCTTTGAAGCTTGATGAATAGTTTTAGGTCCATCTTCTGAAAGACCCTGCAATTCACTTTATATTGGATCCTCCCCATGAGGATCACTGAGAAGGTGTCACTAGTCCATAATGTGGTGTGGTGGATAGTTGGGGGGGGGGGGAACTTATTACACAAATATTCTGCCAGTCATGTAGATCGATTGATCAATCAATCAATCAATCAATCAGAAGAGAGCTTTAAGGGACCTTGTAGAACTTTTAGTCCACCCCCTGCTCAAGCAGAACCTATACAATTTCACAAAAGTGACTGTCCAGTCTCTTCTTAAAAACCTCCAATGTTGAAGAACCCACAACTTCTGGAGGCCAGCTGTTCCACTGATTAATTGTTCTCACGGTTAGGAAGTTTCTCCTTAATTCCAGGTTGCTTCCGGATGTTACAGGATACTCTGGGTATCCTCCAAGTCCAGGATATTAACTGCCATGTGGCAGGACTCAGAATGTTTTCTAAAAATATTATATGATTCATTACTAATCTCTAAAAATGTAGATTCCTATGAAGATTCTAAACATTAACACCCTATAGTTTCCCTCAACTTCATATACCTAGTTAATTTTTTTAAAATGCTCTTTTTTATTAAAAACTTTATTTATTAACTTTATTAAATTTATTAAATTTTACAATTATCACCCCCCTTACCCCCCCTCTCTTCCCCCCCCCTTGACCTCCCAGAGCAAAATACAGGGTATAAACATTTAACAACCACACGCTAACATAAGCTAACTAATTTTAACAGGTTACTATTCTTGTGCTTTAACTCCCCCTTTATTAAACTAACTTTGAATAAATTGTAACATTCTTTATGCCTTCATTCATAGGCTAACTGAAATTTTTTAGTCCGGTATTTGTTTTGAATATAGTCAATCCATCTTCTCCAGTCCAGCTTGTACTTCTCATCCGAATGATCCTTCAAATACGCTGAAATTTTGGCCATTTCTGCTAAGTTTGCTACTTGTAACGTCCATTCTTGGATAGTGGGCAACTCTTCCTTCTTCCAGTATTGAGCCGCCAACGATCTTGATGCCGTCGTTAGGTTCAAGATCAGATTAGTCTCTATGACAGTACAGTCTGAAACTATGCCTAACAAAAACAACTGGGGTGTGAACTTTATCCTCTTTTTTCAAAATATTTTGATTAACCCACCATATTTTTATCCAAAATGCTTTAACTTTTTTACAAGTCCACCAAATATGGTAGTACGTGGCACCAGCACAGTCACATCTCCAACATTTAGATTGTAGGTTTGGATACATACAGGCTAGCCTTTTTGGATCTAAATGCCATCTGTACAACATCTTGTAGAAATTCTCTCTCAAGTTCTGAGCTTGTGTAAATTTTACATTTCTTACCCAAATCTCTTCCCATGTTTCCATCATTATTGGTTCTTCAAAATTTTGTGCCCATTTTATCATACAATCTTTAACTAATTCTGTTTCTGAGTCTATTTCTATCAATACATTATACAACCTTTTTATGTGCATTTGACCCTGGTCTCTGATTTGTTTTATCAAGTTATCCTCATTTTGAATAATACCGGATTTCTGGTCTTTTTTCCATCTAGCCTGTAACTGACCATACTGGAACCAGGTTTGAATTACCCTTTCATCTTTCATCTCTTAATGTATTCAAAGATTTCAACTGCAGTGCACCTCTGTCCATACTAAGGAGTTCTGCATATGTAGTTCGATTTTGTTTTTGTTCTATACTTATATTCTCTATAGCATGTCTAGGCACCCCCCACATAGGTATTTTGTTGTTTAACCTATATTGATATTTTTTCCAAACATGCAGTAAGGTATTCCTTAAAATATGACTTTTAAAGATCTTGTCGGCCTTCTTGTCGTATATTAAATAAGCATGCCAGCCATATACCAAATCATAACCCTCAATATTCAAGATTCTATCCTCTGTTAGGTTAATCCAATCGCTAATTGTTGCTAAAACTGCTGCTTCATAGTATAATTTTAAGTTAGGCATTTTTAAGCCTCCTCTTTCACGTATATCTTGCATTATTTTAAGTTTTATTCTTGGTTTCTTTCCTGCCCAAACAAAGTTGTTAATACCTTTCTGCCATTCTTCCAAATTTGCGTCTTTTTTAAGTATTGGTATCATTTGAAAGAGGAATAGAAACTTAGGCAAAACATTCATTTTGACTGCTGCTATCCTTCCCAGCAAAGACAATTGTAGTTTTTTCCAATTGTCCATTTTGCTCTGTATTTTATGCCATAATGGTTCATAATTGTACTTATATAATTTCCCATTTGAGGTTGTAATATAAATTCCTAAATATTTAACCTTTTTTACTATCTCACATCCTGTTACTCTTTCTAATTCTGGTTTTTTTTTTTTTTTGGTTTGTAGTCATATTTTTAGCTATCATCTTTGTCTTCCCTAGATTTACTTTGAACCCAGATACTTGACCATATTGGTTAATTATATTCATTAGACCTATAACTGATTCCCCCAGCTGAGTTAAAGTTACAACCAAGTCATCTGCAAATGCTCTCACTCTATATTCGTAGTGCCTAATCTTAGTTCCTTGTAGTTCACCAGACCCACGTATTCTGTTCAATAACAATTCCAGGGTTAAGATAAACAATAATCGAGACAAGGGACACCCCTGCCTTGTTCCTTTTTCAATTTTAAAAGATTCTGTTAAGCCTCCATTAACTATAATTTGTGCTGTCTGTTTCTGATATATTGCTTTGATAGATTGCATAAAATGCTCTCCGAACTGCATCTTTTGTAGTATTTTTATTAAAAATTGCCAATTGACTTGGTCGAATGCTTTCTCCACATCTAAGAATAGAAACACTGCCGGGACTTGGTTATATTTTCCCAAGTATTCCATTATATTAATAATTTGTCTTAAATTACTTTTCATTTGCCTTCCCTGTATAAAACCAGACTGATCATTGTGAATCATTTGTTGCGCAATTGGCATTAACATATTTATCAATATTTTAGCAAACAATTTGTAGTCTGTATTAAGTAATGAAATAGGCCTGTAGTTTTTTGGCTGGGTAGAATCCTGGTCTTCTTTTGGAATCAAAGAAATAAAGGCTGTTTTCCAGGATGGTGGGACCCTGCCTTCCATTTGAATTTTATTAAATAGTTCCCTAAGAGGTTCCATCATTTCTAGTTGTAACTTTTTGTAATAAACTGCTCTCAGGCCATCTGTGCCAGGCGCTTTGCCCATTTTTAACTGCTTAATTGCCAGGAGGATTGCCTCTGCAGTTACAAGTTGATTCAATCTTCCCCTTTGCTCATCTGTAAGTATAGGAATTTTCTCTTTCTCCAAATATCGGTCTATATCTGATCCTTGTATTTTGTCACCAGCATACAGTCTGGTGTAGAATTCTAAAAAAGTCTTTTTAATCATATCCTGTTGAAAAACTTCTTTCCCTTTATATTCTACTTTCTCTCTATTACGGAATCTTTGTTTTTTCCTTAACATATATGCTAGCCATCGACCTGACTTATTGGCATTACAAAAAGTGTTATGTTTAGCATATAGAAAATTAGTGGCTATCTGGTCCGACATTAACATATTGAACTGCCCTCGCAATAAAGTAATTATCTCTTTTGTCTTCTTATCATCTGGTTTAGACATTAACTCCTGCTCTTTTTTTTTAATCTCTTCCTCTAATTCTCTTTGTTTCTCCCTTTGTCTGCGCCTATAAACATTGTTCAGATTTATTAGAACGCCTCTCATGTATGCTTTACTTGCGTCCCAAACCATTTCCATTGATATCCCCTTATGCATATTAAAAGCAAAATATTCTTTCAATAGTTTTTTACATTCCGTAACATTTTTCTCATATCTAAATAGATTTTCATTTAATCTCCAAGACCTCCTGGGTCGGTCTCCATATTCAAGTTCCATCCAGACCAGGTTGTGATCTGTTAAAGTTCTCGGGCATATCTTAGTCTTCTTTACCCTGGAAAAAAATATTTGTAATTAGTATAAAATCAATTTTGGAAAGGGATTGGTGCCTATCAGAAAAAAAAGTAAAATCCCGTTCTTTAACATTCCGTTCTCTCCAGATATCCCTCAATTCAAAGTCATCCATCATATCAAAAAAAGATTTAGGTAATCTTGTTCGTGTGTTGGGTATTTTGCGAAAGCCTCTTCTTGTCTTGAACAGGATCCAGTACTCCATTCCAATCGCCCAGTAAAATGCAGGATCTGTAACCACATTGTGTTAGTTTGGTGTGAAGCAACTTATAAAATTTTTCTTGTTGTTGATTGGGAGCATATATTCCTGTTAAGAGTATTTTCTTTCCTTCTATTAATAGTTCAATTGCAATATATCTACCTTGAAGATCTGCTTCAATTAATTCAGCCTTTAAGTCTTTTCTTAAATATATAACTATACCGTTTTTCTTCTCCGAAGCAGATGCTACAAAATGCGATCCCAGTCTTGCGTTCATCAAATATTTCTGATCCTGTGTTCTAATGTGTGTTTCCTGTAAGCAAATTACATCATTTTTAAATTGTTTCAAGTAGTGAAATATTTTTTTCCTTTTTTGTGGTGAATTTAAGCCATTGACATTCCATGTTAGAAATTTAGTTGTCATCTTTAGCACACTGAAACTTTTTAAGAGCTGCCTGGAAATCTTGCTGGGATTTCACCTTCAGTCTAGTTCCTCCCACTGCTTCTGTGCTCATGTTTGTATTATTTTGAATTGCCATCTGGGCTTGTTGAGACATTAATTCTTGTTCTTTACGTTTGGTAGCCGCGCGGGTTTGTCTCTGTTCCATAATTTCTTCTGTTTCCTGCAGCAAACTCACAACCCCAATTTGTGCCTGGTTATCTTGCTGCCTGGGGTCCTCTGTCTCTTTTCTTTCTTTGGGACCTGGAGATGGAGGGCGTCCTGCCTTTAGTACTATGCTATAGAAATCTTTTGCCTTCCAGACAGAGTTGAGGCGATGTCTTTCTCCCATGTAGTTCACCACCAATCCGGCTGGGGTCTCCCATCTGTATTGAATCTGGTGCTTTCTAAGTTCATCCACTAGAAATGCATAATCCTTTCTAGATCTCAACATTTTGGGGGGGGATTTCCTTCAGTACTATCACATCTTGACCTGCCACTTGCAGTTTGGTTTTATAGGTTGCTTGCAATATTTCATTCCTAATTTTCCTGGTGACAAAATAGATTACGATATCTCTTGGCAGTTGTCTTTATCTGGCATTCCATGAATTAACTCGGTAAATTTTGTCAATTTACCAGAGGCATTCGGCCTTTGGCTCTCCAGTTAATTGGACAAAAGCATCTGCAAAAATCTCTCTTAAGTCTTCTTGAGTATGTTCCTTCAATCCTCTTATCCTCAAGGCAAATTCCATTGTTCTATATTGCATCATCGTAAGCTCCGCCTCCGACTTATCAATTTTAATTTGTGCCTCCACAAGTTTGCTGTCCAACTTTGTATTAGCCTCATTAATTTCTTCCACCTTCTCATCGAGAGATGCCACGTAGCCAAATAATTCTTTAAGTGCCTCAACTATATCCTCCCTTATCTCTTGGTTACGTGTTTGGATTAAATCCTTAATTCCAGATATTTCATCAGAGACATCTTTAAAGGCACTTGTAATTTTCCCCTCCAAGACAACTGCCTGTTCTTTTAATGCATTTTGTAAGTTATTTTGTAGAGCCTCCAGTGTCAAGGTTTGTGGTTGTGTTTCCACCAGAAGTAATAAAGATTGCAATTTTGAAGATTGTGCTGGCGAACTGCCTGCACTTTTCAAAGCATTGATTTTTGACTGCTTAGAGGCCATTTCAAAATATTCAAATCAAGCTTTTAAACAGCCAATTTATTCAGTCCAAAAAGTCCAGCTATTCTTTGAAGTCTTCCGGCAACACTAACAGGCACTTAACAAGTGCTAATCAGTTTTCTGCTTCACTTTCATTTTCAACACACCCTTTATTACTCCAGCGCCATTTTTTTTAAAAAAGTTCCTTTTAAATTTACAGAAAGAGATATAATCTACGGAGTTAAGGCTTGCACTTGCAATTTGTTGACCTCCTGGTTTGCTCTGCCTGCTTCTTATTCAGATGTAAAATGAACTTGAAGTTGCAGGTGTGGATGCTGCCTTTTGTTCTGCAAAGGCAGAGGCGCCCCATGATGAGGAGATTGTCAGGCTTCCTGGGGAGTTCACACCCTTCACGCCACAGAATTGCTTCTGGGGCCGCTGGGCGGCTCTACCCTCTGCCAGACTGCTCACTTCCCCCCCTTTTCCCGAGGGGGAGGTCTTCAAACTGATGGACAGCTGATTTATGCTATCCTAACAGCTTGTTACTCAAACACGGGCTGGCGTTCCCGAGGGAACGTCTTCCAAGGACAGCGGCGCCACCGGAAGTCCTCTTTCTTAAAATGCTCTTTTTAATGAAATCATTAATAAATACTTCTTGGAAAATGCCCATGGTATCAGCTGCTATCCAAAGAAGGTATTTCTTGTAAGATAAAAGGACAGAATATTAAAGAAAATTGATTTTTGGTTTCTCAAATGTAGAAAAATGCACCAAGTGTCCGGATGATAAATATCCAAATGAGGCCAGAGTCCAATGTATCCCCAAAGTTGTAAACTTCCTGTCTTATGAAGAACATCTGGGAATCATCCTGGTCTCTTTTGCCCTGCTCTTGTTCATAACAACAGGCCTTGTTTTAATCATCTTCATTAAATACGGAGAAACTCCTCTTGTCAAAGCCAACAACCGGGACCTCTCCTACATCCTCCTGGTCTCCCTCCTGCTTTGCTTCTTGTCTCCTCTTCTCTTCATTGGTCAACCAAGGAAAGCCACCTGCCTTCTCCGACAGACAGTTTTCAGCATCATCGTCTCAGTTGCTGTTTCTTCTCTCTTGGCCAAAACCATCACGGTGGTGCTGGCTTTCCTGGCCACAAAACCAGGAAACCGAGTGAAGAAATGGTTGGGGAAGAGCTTGGCCAACTCCATCATCCTGTCTTCTTCTGTTCTCCAAATTATCATCTGCTCCATCTGGCTGGGGGTTTCTCCCCCCTTCCCTGACTCTGACCTCCACTCCCAGCCTGGGGAGATCATCCTGCAATGCAACGAAGGGGTTGTTGTCCTGTTCTACGTCACCCTCAGCTACATGGGCTTCCTGGCTGCCATCTGCTTCACGGTGGCTTTCCTGGCCAGGAATCTGCCTGGGGCCTTCAACGAAGCCAAGCTGATCACCTTCAGCATGCTGGTCTTCTGCAGTGTTTGGGTGACTTTTGTGCCCACCTATCTGAGCACCAAAGGGAAATACATGGTGGCTGTTCAGGTCTTCTCCATCCTGGCCTCCAGTGCTGGTCTGCTGGTCTGCATCTTCTTCCCCAAGTGCTACATTGTCCTTCTGAGGCCAGAGCTGAACACAAAGGAGCAGCTTGCTGCCAGAATGAATGTAAAAACATGAGATACAGCACCATTGTGATATTGGAAAAAATGTTAATTTTTCTTTTATTTGAAAGGAGATATTCTTTCCATTTAGATAGTATGCAGGAGTCAAAGAAAATCAAATCCATATCTTTGAAAATGGAAAATTGTTGAATGACTGGAATTCTTGCAGCTCCCTTCCCTTTCAGCTCAATAGATCTTACTAAGGAGGACTCTGTGAAAGTCATTCAGAGGGATTTGCTGTTCAGCAACAGCTACTGAATGTGTGGCCTAGAGTTGGAGCTCTTGCCTCACAATCAGGAGGTTGTGAGTTCGATCCTAAGTAGAGGCAGATGTAGGGTCTTCTGCTTGGGCAGGGAGTTGGACTAGATGACCTGCAAGGTCCCTTCCAACTCTGTTAATCTGTTAGACTTTATAGAAAACAATTCTGGCCCTTGTTCCTACAGCTAAGTATGTGTGAGCGAGCGAGCAAGCAGGAAAAGAGGTCAGGAGGAAGCTGTGGGAACCAAGCACCAGCCTGGAATGATGTGAAATGCCATGTTTGACTGGCTCTCAGCTGGGGAGGGAAATCTTCATCCCTCTTATAGAATTCTTCCTTGATATCCTGATAAAACCTCCTTTGTAGAAAGTGTTCAGCAGAACAGTTGTCTAGGATTACAGGTTGGAGTTGTTTTTATTTTGGTGTGTAACTTCAAACTATAATAATAAAAACGTAAATAAAAATATACACTCTGTAAAGAAATTTCCACTGTATTTTTTTTCTTTCATCAACCAGAGAATTAAAATAGCAGTTTCCAGGCCTTTAATTTTCCACTCTACTATTTATACCTAAAGCATTTTCTCTGCTCCTCTTCCAAGCTTGTCTTGTCTGTGAAGGGCTGGAGAAGATGCCTAGAGAAAGGGGACTTTGAGACTCTCCCCAGGAGGAGGTTGGAGCGATGCTGTCTAAAGGCAGCCGCATCATTGACCAGGTCACAAACCTTCAATGCTGCACAATATCCATCCAGGTCCAAGAAAGGGGAGAATAAGGGATGGGGGACAAGTCTAGGTTTCTAGGAAGAGGCACCCATGGAAGCTGTTCTGCTCTCCAACCACAGAGATTGCTGATCAATTGGGAATCAATTTTTATGTTTCAGAATGGATCCTAATTGGGAATGGAATCCCCCTGAAAATTCCATTTTAAGGAGGTAATAAAAGCTCAAATGGATCAAACCAAAATCAGTCTAAGATTCCCAGTCACCACAGAGAGGATTTTGGTTCTCCCACAAGCAGAAGAAGGCAGAGACTTATGGCTTTGCCCCACGTGGAATAGGTATTTTCACACACTTTCACTTTCCTCCATCCCACCACACAATATTGGACACTCAGCCATCCCACATTCTAGGAATCCGCAATTCTGGTATCCCACATAAATTGAGAACATTTTTCAAAGTTTCACACCCCCAATCAATAAGTACTAAGGTGGGACTGGAACTCAGAAGTCTCCAGGTGTTTGGCCCAAAGTCACTCAGGAAGTTTTCATGCATAAGGGAGAATTAGAACTCAGAGCCAGATGGCTTTCCTGCACAAGGAGGGACTGGAATTCCCAGTCCCCTTGTGATTGGCTCCAAGTCACTCATTTGGCTTTTATTTGATGGTGGGATTAAACTCCAGTGATTGGCAGAAGGTCCCTCAGCTGGCTTTGATTCCCACACCCCCACCAGGCACTCCTTGCCCCCCCCACCCAAGAGACTCCTTCAGGCGCTGCGCTCCCCCTTGTCTCCTCCCCCCCTCATCCAAAGGGACAGCACACATGCCCTGCTGCCTCGCACCCAGGTCAGGCAATGCTACTCCCAGAAGGTGGTCTGCCTGAAGCCCTTCCCCCCTGCCCGCTTCCTCTTATCACGCCCTCCCTCGGGACCGGCCAAGCAAAGCAGGCAGGCGGGCACCTGGACTGGCTTCCTGGGGTCGGGGGCTCCCTGGCCTCTCCCCCTCCGCCCCTACACTCCGTGTAGAGTGTGGACTCCGGAGCTGAGAGCTGGAGAAGCGCTCCCAGGGGGGGTAGTCCCTATTGGAAAACATGTTTCCTCTTAATAATGCCATCAAGCCACAAACGGATGCGGTGGCCTAGAGATGGAACTCTCACCTCCCAATCAGGAGGCTGTGAGGACTGTTCTGGAAAAGGGGGAGGGGCAGCCGGATCTCCCCAGATGACAACATTGGAAGGAGAGGACCTAGAGGCTTCCACCCCCTCTGCCTTGGGGAGATGGGCAGGGACCCTCAGAGAGTGGGGCTCAGTCTCCTGGCCCCATCCTGTCCCTTGCGTTCCAAGTGATGTGGAGCTGTTTCCTCTCCACCTGGAGCCTCGCAGCAGGGACGGGAGAGTTGTCGTCTGAATGGCATTGGCTGACGGACCAGTTCTGGGCATGGAGGATCGTGTGGGGTGTCTCGGGGACTGTGGTCTTCCTGCTCCTTTTAGATCTCTCTGATTCCATGAAACCAGGGTCACCTGATCCTGTACAGCAGCACATTCTGTCCAATGATGTCATCCAATGATTTCACCTAGTGCTGGGACTAAAAAAGATCCTGGGCGATCAGGCAATGCTACTCACGGGATACTAAATGTCAGCCTCTGCTTCGCTACTTGCTTTCGGCTGCCATTGAAATGGGGAGGGGGGAGGCTGGTATTTGGGAGGGGAAGTTTAAGTACAGGAGAGATTGTAAAAAGGGAGTTTTGGTCTCACCGTCTACTGCGCATGCTGGAGACTAGTGCTTGGTGTTGGTCAAGGCCAACCGTCCTGCATACCCACCTGATGATGCTCCTTGAAGATGAAACTCACATGACACCTGAGGGATTTGCAGATTGGACAGTGAGATGGGGTTGCTAGGGGAAGGGGGTTGGTCAAATATTGATATGTATGATTTTGTGCGCTTTTGCCTCAGATCTTGCTTTGCTTAGCTGCTATCTTTTCATAACCAGTAAAAGTAGTCTTAATTCTGCGAAATGGAGTTAAGCGGTTTCTTTCTTGATTGCTGAGGGAGGCCGGCTTGACACTAAAGGTGGTGAAGGTCTCCGTCTGGAGAGGTCCTGCAGGTTCTCTTCTTTCAGCCCCGAACCTCCAAGGAGCTTCAGTGTCCCCTCCCCCAGGTGCAAAAAACAAAGGTTGGGGACTCTCCTTTCAAGCCATGAATAGCACGGAGGCTGGATATTTGCAGGACCACTGCCCTCGAAGGGTCCCTGCCCCTAAGCCAGGCAGGGTGGCTTCCTCCAACCCCTCTCGGTCAGCCGTTGCCCTCCTAAGAGACTGAGCGGGCACCCATTTCCCAGAGCTGCCCCTGCCAGATGAAAGAGGATGTCCGTGAAGCCCAGCCTCCCCCCGGCGTCCTCTTCCTTCTTGGGGGATGATGACGCCCCAAACAGCCGGTTCTTGTCCCCAAATACAGAGGCCGGGTTGAGACTGGAGTCCCAGAGATGTCAGGGGAAGGATGGTTCTGTGGGCACCATAGAGCCCAGTCTTTGTGGTTGCTGCCATTTTGTTGGGTTTTTGTTAGGGTGTAACCAACAAGTTGGGTAGACAATATATTGCACAAGGCATGTTATGTATCTTTAAGAGAGGAGATCTGCTAATTAGTAGATTACAGCATTTAAATTGCAGCTGATGTTCTCTCTCTCTCTCTCTCTCTCTCTTGATTGATGTATGATAACTGCTGTCTAACTGTTACTACTGTTGCTACTACTTACTGTGTGTAAGTTATTTGCTACTTGTATCCAAGTTATCTTGGTAGTATTGGACTGTTTTTTCTGTGTATGACTTTTTGGCTGTGTTTATGGATTTTGCTATATTCTTCAAAAAGTAAAGTTTATTTTGTTACTTTACTATCCATTATTCAGTGTGGTTGCTTTATCTATCGCACGCTGCGTATACTTTACAGGGTTGCTCTGTTATAACCTCGACCTGGGGTTCATTGCTAGTGCTTAATCACACTAGTACCACTAACATTGGTTATGGGCCCAGACGCCCTGCCTTAATTATAATTTTTTTTTATTTTTATGCACCACTTTTTGGATAGTTTATTTTTGTGAATATGATTACCCGGTTTGATGGAACCAACTATGTTTCCTGGTCCTTGAAGTGTTCCCTACTTCTGCGTAGAGAAGGACTGTGGTCTGTGGTTCAGAACCCACCGGATGTTACAGGTTGGGATCCTGCTGATAATGAGGATGCGAAGAAGATTGCGCAGTTTAACAGGGACAATGAGAGAGCTCTCTGCATTATTGGACTAACACTGAATGACCAGCAACTGGTCCATATTCGTGGCGAAGAGTCTGCTGCTAGGTGTTGGAACACATTGCGGAGAATTTATGTTCGGGACAGTGTGGGTGCTCATATTCATCTCACACGGAAACTGTTTAGAGCCCGTTTGCAAAAAGGTGGTGATATGTTGGCTCATTTAGACTTCATGAAGAAAACTTTGCAGGATTTGCAAGAAAAAGAGTTACATTTTTTCTGAGCTTCAACAGGTGTATATTATTCTATCATCGCTTGATGAAAGCTACGACTCTTTTGTTTCCTCATTGGAAGTTCTTTCACGTGATGAACTGACATTATCTGAGGTTACCGGGAGATTGCTTGAAGAGTCCAGACGAAGAGAGGATAGAGTTCAGTTCAGAGACAATCAATCACAAGAAGAAACACAGTTTTCAACTGTAAATTTTGTTAAGAAATGTTATTCTTGTGGTGGTAAGGGGCATATTGCTAAGAACTGTAAAAATAGCAAGAAAAGGAGTGTTGCTAATAGTAAAAGAAAAAGCAACAATGTTACTGTAACTGTAGCTAAGGTTGATAAGGCTGTAAACCATAGTTTCTGGGTGGTTGACAGTGGCGCATCCCATTCTATAACTAAGGTTAAAGAAAGGTTTGTTACTATGAAGGCTAGCAAACAGCATATTTCCTTAGCAAATGGTTGGAAAATCAAGGCTTCAGCTGAAGGTACAGCTTATTGTCCATGTATTAATGAAAAATTGGAAATGTTATATGTACCTAAAATGAAATTTAACCTATTATCTGTAAAAGACCTTGTGAAATGTGGGTTTACAGTAACATTTAAGAATGATAGATGCATTATTGAAAAGGAAGGTAATAGTGTTATTGCCAATTTGGAGAATAATTTATTTATTCTACATGAGAACTCTTTAAATATTGCGAGTTCTGAACCTGATTATAAGAATAAACAGCCCCATGATAACTGTATACATCTACTTCATAGACGTTTAGGCCATGTAAATTATAAAATGGTACGTCAAACTGTTATTCTATCTAATGGAATCAATTTGAAACCTTGTTCAAAATATCTTAACTGTAATGCCTGTAACCAGGCTAAAAGTAAGGTTACTCCTGCAAACCGGTTTCAAGGATTTAAGACATCTAAACCACTGGATGTAGTGTTTGCAGACCTAATTGGCCCTAAGAAACCTAGCTTAGGAGGTGCCTGCTATATACTCAGCATTATGGACCATTATTCTAGGTATGGTTTCTGTTATGTAATGAAATCAAAGGCAGAAACTTTCCAACATTTTACTAAATGGTTAAAGTTTGTTGAACGTAAGATGGATAAAAAAGTACTTTGCCTAGTCACTGATAATGGGTCTGAATTCACTAATCATAGGTTTACATCAATGTTGGAGAATGCTGGTATAGAACATAGGCGTTCTGCCCCCTACAGGCCAGAACATAATTCATTTATTGAAAGACGTGGTCAATCATTGCAGGCAATGACCAGAACTATGCTAGTTGATTCTGGTTTGTCAGAAAAGCTTTTATTTTGTTACTTTACTATCCATTATTCAGTGTGGTTGCTTTATCTATCGCACGCTGCGTATACTTTACAGGGTTGCTCTGTTATAACCTCGACCTGGGGTTCATTGCTAGTGCTTAATCGCACTAGTACCACTAACAGTTTTATCTTTTATTCTCCTGCACTGACCCTCCCAAGGATGTTGTCATTGGATGGGAGTCCAGCTCGGTCTCTGAAATAAATAAAGAGGGGATGGTCGCTTCTGGGTGGCCTCCTGTCCAGGTGATCCCAATGAACCTGCATTCATTCAGGGTCAGCTGCCTGGAAAGAGGAAGGGGAAAGGAGAGAAACCCTTCCCCCCTTTTCCCCCTTTGGATGAGTTTGTAACTAGAAATAACGGAAGAGGAATCAGCCTGACCTGCTCAAAGCTTCAGAGATCCAAGCAGTGAAAATGTTTCCCTCTTCAGAAGGGACCCCAAGTCTTCTGGCCAGTTATTGATCTCTGTCCCCCACTTCCCCTCCCTCTCCGGCTCTCTCCCGTCTCTCCTGTTCATGGACTCTTCCTCCCTCCTCACCTGTCACCAGGTGTCCCCATCATATTTGTGATGTTTCCTTATGCAGCTCTTACACAGCAGAGCAAAGCTCACCCAGCCAGGCTACCTCAAAACCAGCCCCAAATACGCAGGAGCTGCCAATCATCCCTGGCCAGATCAAGGTTCCTGCAGAAGTTGAAGAGGAAGAGATCCAGTGGGATGGCTAGTCGGAGATGTTTGGCCGAGGAAGGGAGGCTCTCCGGGGACTGAAGGGCCCTCCTTAAGGGGCGTCTGCAGATCCCCACAGCCGGAAGGTCTGAAGGGGGGGGAACCGGGTCTGCCTCAACTCGAGCAAAAAGTGCCCCCCCCCCGATTCTGTGTACCTGTCATCTTTTCTTTCCTCCCCCAAGGCAGAGGAAGCTCCTCCTTCTCCAGATGTTGCTGCCTACAGTTCTGGGAGTGAAGAAGAGCTGAGCTGCCATCTTTTCTATCTGCCCCTCCCCTCCTGCAACCTCCCAATAAACCTGACCCCGAGATTGGGCTGTGGGGGGCAGGGAAAGTTCAGGAGCCCCCAGGGCTCAGCCCAGGCACCCGACAAAGGCAGAGGCGAAAGGGGGGAGGTGTTCTCCCCTCGCCCAGCCCTCCCCTCACTTCGCTTCTCAGAGAGCAGCTATTATTATCCCATGATTCTTTCTCTCCTGACTTCGAAGTGAATCTGCTCTTCCCTCATTGTGGCTTTTTTACCAGCACTTTGAGTTCTTTTGCTGAGTTGCCAGCGGCCTCCCAGAGTTGAAGCCGGCTTGTCTTTTGCCACAGAATGGTCAGGAACCTGCGTTTCTCTTCTGACCCCAGAGACAACCCTCGTGATGTGGGAATGAGTTTGAAAGTAGCCACCTGGCCTGGATGGAGAGAGATGCTCTGGGAGGCTCCCCAGGATCTGCCTGGGGAAACATTCTCGAGGGGGCCAAAGCCCACCAGGGTCCCCTCTGCGCCTGAACCCCTCCCCCATCCAGATCTGAGCTCCTGGGGGTTCAGGGAGGAAACAGAAGGGGACGAAAGGGGGGGGGGCAGACGCTGTTCCTCTCTCTCCAGGCTCATGTCTAGCATTCCCCTCCCAGCTTAAGGGGTCCTTAGCCTGGTGGGGAGGAGCCATTCTTCCTCCAGAGGAACCTTAATGCTCACAATCTACAGATTGGTTTCCTCCCCCAGGAATCGAACCACTGGGAGCTTCTTCTTGAGGCTGCAGAAGAAGGCCTCCTCTGCAGGGGTTTGGCCCCTCCTCCTTCCGCTCCAGCCGAAGCCCCTCTGCCCCAGAGGGAAGCCCACCCTCGCTTAGGAAAGGCGGCTGGTCTATTGGGGAGGACAGTAGGGGTCTCTCAGGGGAAGGCTGGCCAAGGACCCACCTGGGCAGGGCTAGTAGCATGGAGGGATGTCTGAAGTGGGAGGAATCGGGGTCTTTGTGTGTTTTTAAAGCACCAGGAAGCAGAGTTGGGGGTCGGGAATCATGGAAGCTCCTCTTAGTACAGAGGACTAGAAACTTTGTCCTCACCATAGCTGAAGCCAGTTTCTATCACCCCTTCCTGAGCTTTGCTTTCTGTCGCCCGCTGCAAAATTCTTGTGGTTGGGTGGGAGAGTTCTCCGTGTTGGGGGGCTTCATAACTCTGAGGGCTTGGTTACCCTTAGATTCTGAGGAAATGTACCCCATCTCACATACAGGCTTACAATGATTCAATTAGTGACTGTTGGGAGTTACAATGGCTCTGAAAAAAGTAAATTATTACCATTTTTTACACCTACAACCATCACATCATCATCCCGTGGTCACGTGTTCAAAATTCAGTGGCTTGGCAACTGGCATGTACTTATGACGGTTGCAGTGTCCCAGAGTCATTGATCCCCTTGTGCGTCTTTCTGAGTAGTCTCGTCTGGACTACTGCAACGCTCTCTACATGGGGCTCCCCTTGAGATGCACCCGAAGACTATAGCTAGTTCAGAATGCGGCCGCGCGGGCTATCATGGGGAGGACCAGATACTCCCATATAACACCACTCCTGCGTGAGCTGCACTGGCTGCCTGTGGTTTTTTGGGTGCGTTTCAAGGTGTTGGTTACCGTCTTCAAAGCGCTTCATGGCACAAGACCTAGTTACCTGCGGGATCGCATCTCACCTCATACATCCCTGCGACCAATTCACTCCCACAGGGAGGGACTCCTCCGGGTGCCGTCCACTAAGCAATGCCAACGGGCGGCGCCCAGGAGTAGAGCCTTCTCTGTGATGGGCCCAACCCTCTGGAATGACCTCCCCCCCGATATTAGAACCACTACCGACCTCCGCTCCTTCCGACAGAAACTTAAGACCCACCTGTTCCAATTAGCTGGCCTAGCTGATTTATAGTCCCACTTTCAACCTCCTGGCAAACATCTTATTTGGAGTAGTTTTTAAGGGTAATTGTTAAATTTTAATTTTATTCGAATTTTAATCCATTATTGTACAGTGTATATCCTACCTCCTCCGTGTATCTATATATATCTATATTTTTGTATCCACATTGTTTTTAATATGACTGTACACCGCCCCGAGTCCTATCTAGGAAAGGGCGCGGTCTATAAATTAAAGTATTATTATTACTATTATTATTACTACTACTATTATTATTATTATTATTATTATTATTATTATTATTATTATTATTATTATTAAAATCAATGGGAAAGTCTGCTTCACTTAACAACCGTGTTACTAGTCTAAGAACTTTAATCACTTAGCAATTGTGGCAAAAAATGTCATAAAATGGGGGGAAACTCACTTAACAACTGTCTCGCTTAGTAACAGAAATTTTGGGCTTGGCTGTGGTCGTTAGGCAAGGACTTCCTGCCTTTCAGTTTCTTATTGCCAGCTCTGCTTCCGAAGGGCAACCTGGAAATTGGACATAGTCGAAACCTTCCAAATGTGTCCATTAATGCCCTCGATGGTCTTTAAAGTATAAGCAGTCCTCGATTTATGATGGCAATTTGGGCCAGAATTCCCACAGCTAAGCAGAGTTAAGAAAGTCCACACCACTCAGCGATGGCAATCCCTGCAGTCACGGTTGCTGTCATTAAGCGAATCCCACTGTCATTAGTTGAGGCAACTTGGTCAGTGGGGAAGCCAGCGGGAAGTCTCAGGCCTGCAGGCAGGGAAGTGGGGGAGGGGAGGAGGCTCAGAAAAGTTCCTAAAAGCCCAGATGTTCCCACCCTTACTCAGCCCCTTCTTGGACCTGGATGAATGCTCTGGATTTAGCGCTCTTGCCACAGTCAACGATGCGGCTGCTTTCAAACAGGATCCCTTCAATCTCGTCCCAGGGGAGAATCTCAAGGTCCTCTTTCTCTGAACATCACTCAAGCCTTCACAGACAAGACAAGCTTGGAAGAGGAGCAGAGAAAATGCTTTAGGCAGAAATTGTAGAGTGGAAAAATAAAGCACCTGAATGTCATTAGATGTTGCTCTTTTATTTCTCTGGGCAATGAAAAGAAAAAAAATAACAGTGGGAATTTCTTAAAGGTGGGCATATAAACAACAACAACAACTTGAAATCCTAGAGTACTGTTGCAATCAACACTTTCTGTACAGAGGATTTTACCAGAAAATCAAGAAGGAACCATATAATAGTAATGGATATTTGCTTCCCCAGCTGAAAAGAGGGAACCATTTCAGGGGAATCTGCCATTCCAATGGTTTTCATGGAGATGATCAAACAAGCTGTTTGGAGTTTGGTTCCCACAGCATCCATCTTATCTCTTTCCTATTCACTCTCTCATACATAGTCTCATTTAGCCACTGACAGTAGGAATAATTGATCCAATGACTTCTTAAAAGGTGTCACCTTCATTGGCAGTTGCTGAAAAGCAAATTCCTCTGAATGATTTTCACAGAGTTCTCTTTAGCAAATTTATTGAGATGAAAGGAAAGGGAGTTACAAGATTTTCAGTCATTCAACCATTTTCTATTTGGAAACAAGTAGACATGATTATATTTTCTTTCAAATTAAAGGAAATCCTACAATTATTTAAATGTCATAATTGTCTTATGTCTGATGTTTTTATATTTACTCTGGCTGTGAGATGCTCCTTTGTGTTCAGGTGTGGCCTCAGAAGGATAATGTAGCACTAGGGGATGAAGATGCAGACCAGCAGACCAGCAGACCTCACAGAGAGACTGAAGATCTTATTTGACAAACTTGAACATTGGGCACTATCTAATAAAATGAAATTCAATGGTGAAAAGTGTAAGGTTCTACATTTAGGCAAGAAAAATGAAATGCACATGTACAGTATAGGTGGTATCTTGCTCAATAGTAGTAACTGTGAGAGGGATCTTGGAGTCCTAGTGGACAACCATTTAAATGTGAGCCAGCCGTGTGCAGCAGCTGCCAAAAAAGCCAACACAGTTCTAGGCTGCATCAACAGAGAGAAAGAATCAAGATCACGTGAAGTGTTAATACCACTTTATAATGCCTTGATAAGGCCACACTTGGAATACTGCATTCAGTTTTGGTCACCACGATGTAGAAAAGATGTGGAGACTCTAGAAAGAGTGCAGAGAAGAGCAACAAAGATGATTAGGGGACTGGAGACTAAAACATATGAAGAACGGATGCAGGAACTGGGTATGTTTAGCTTAAGAGAAAGAAGGACTAGGGGAGACATGATAGCAGTGTTCCAATATCTCAGGGGTTGCCACAAAGAAGAGGGAGTCAAACTATTCTCCAAGGCACCTGAGGGTAGAACAAGAAGCAATGGGTGGAAACTAATCAAGGAGAGAAGCAACTTAGAACTGAGGAGAAATTTCCTGACAGTTAGAACAATTAAACAGTGGAACAGCTTGCCTCCAGAAGTTGTGAATGCCCCAACACTGGAAGTCTTTAAGAAGATGTTGGATAGCCATTTGTCTGAAACGGTATGGGTTTCCTGTCTAGGCAGGGGGTTGGACTAGAAGACCTCCAAGGTCCCTTCCAACTCTGCTATTGTATTGTATTGTGTTGTATTATTTTCTGGGGATGCCTTTTCTCCTGTCTCACCTTGTGGCTGTGGCAGTGACAGCCCCACCCAGCTAGATCCCCTGTGGCTGGCCCACTTCTTCTGCAGAAACACCTCTGATGGTGAAGTGGAGGCTGGGAGGCACCGGACATATCAATCTGGAGCTCATTTCTCAGCTGCAGAGGCCTTTCCTTTTCTGACCTCCCAGAGGCTTCCTCCCCTCCCCGGGGCTTCTCCCGCTCTCAGATCCGGGGCCAGCTCCCCCCTCCCCCTGCGGATCCTCTGGCTGCTCTCCTCTGCAACTTCTGCAGATGGAGCGTGAGTGGCAGCTGTCTGTTGGGGCTAGGGGAGGGAGGGGGCGCAGCTGCAGGAGGAGCCTTTTGTGTTGGGGGAGGGGTGCCAGGTGAAGGTGTGGAAATCAAAGGCAGCTGAGGGACTTTGTGCCAATCCCTGGAAGTTCAAAGCTAAAGGAGGAACTTGGAGCCAATCATCAGGGCCCTGTGGGGTCTGGTCCTGCCTTAGGCATGAAAGCTTGCTGGAGGAGAACTTCTGCAGTGGGAGAACCAGAGGCCTCTGTGTGGTCCCTGTGAATCTTAGACTGACCTTGGTCTGATCCGTCAGAGCTTTTCTTTTCTCCTTAAAATAGAATTTTAAGAGGGATTCCATTCACAATTAGGAGCCATTCTCATACCTAACCATTGATTCCCAATTGATCAGCAATTTATATGGCTGGAGAGGAGAATATCTCAAAGCACCGCAGGGGGCTGCAAGCACCGCAGCCTGGACTGGAGCCTCGAGTCTAGGGCAGTGAGTCATTCGATAGGAAACTTGCCTCCTGGAAGGAATGACTCGGCTTGGCTCCTGCTTTGTCTCTCCTGCCTCTTCGCTTCTCGGTCGTTGGGCCGCAGATTAAAAGCGGGAGCCAAGCTGGGTCATTCCTCCCAAAAGGCAAGTTTCCCATCGAATGACTCGCTGCCCTGATGATGAAAGGTTAGGCTGTGCCTCACGTGCCTCACCAAATTATTAAATAGATAAATTAATGAATTAATAAAACGTGAATTGTACTTACCTCTGTATTATTGAATATTCACTGAGAAAGAAATAATTACCGGGAGTCATTCAATTGCCGATGTGCCGTGTCGTGTTTTGATAAACAAAGCCACTTGCAGGCGGCGCTCTATCTCAAGATCTCTCGTGTGGAGCGCATGCGTCTCATAATCACTGGAAATATCGAAAAGGAGGACATGTAGGAGGACACTTTTCGAGGGAGGACAGAACTTACAAAAGAAGGACTGTCCTCCCTAAAGGAGGACAGTTGGTCACCTTATTTTTAATTATTATTTTGCTGTGAAGTACATACCAAAATAAAAGCAACCCCAAACTGAACTAAAAAAAGAATTATATGAGGGACGAAGATTTTCCTCCCCAGCTGAGAGCCAGTCAAACATGGCATTTCACATCATTCCGGCATTCTCAGAGAGCTGATCAGGCAACCAGGCTGGTGCTTGGTTCCCACAGCTTCCTCCTGAACGCCCCCCCCTCTCTCTACACACACACACACACAAACACACACACACACTTTTAGCTGTAGGAACAAGTGCCAGAATTATTTTTTAAAGGTGTCTCATTCAGTACCTGTTGCTGAACAGTAAATTCCTCTGAATGACTTTCACAGAGTTCTCTTTAGCAAAATTTATTAAGCTGAAAGGGAGCTCCAAGAATTCCAGTCATTCAACAATTTCCCATTTTGAAATATATAGAAATGATTTTCTTTGACTCCTGCATACTATCTAAATAGAAAGAAAATCTCCTTTCACTGCATCTGGAGGGCTGTTGAATTTCCCGCAAGGCGGAGGAAGGTGAACCTGGCCCAGATGTTGCCCTCTGTAGTTTGGGGGGGGGGGGTGAAGACGGCCTGAGCTTTCACACACACAGAAGATCCGGGTATTCGGGGTGGGAGCTGGGGGGCTTCAGTGGAGCCCTTGACAGAGGCAGAAAGCCCCCCCCCCCCTTCCAAGGGCATCCAACTTTAGAGCCGCTGCTCCCGGCCTCTCCTACCCCGGGAGTGGAGCCGGGCGCAGTTTCTGCCCATCCGCCCCCTGCAACCGGCAGTGCCCGATCCACTCCTCCCACGCCGCCCCCTCCACAGCGCCCGCCCGCCCGCCTTGCACAGTCTGCGGTGGGGAGGTGCCGATAGAGGCTCACCCTTATTCTCCTGGGGTCCCCTGTGGGCCCAGACACCCCTGGGCTTCTCGGGCTCTCAGGTCCGGAGGCCACCCCCGACCCCCGCAGATCCTCCAGCCACTTTCCTGGGCAAGGGCACAGGAGCCTCTGGAGCCGGAGCCCCGATGTGGCTGGGAGGGAAGAGGCGCAGGGAGGAAGCCCCCCTGGGAGGAAGCCTGTCCGATCCCTCGCCCACCCTCGGCACTCCGACCGGCTCCTTGGCAAGGCTCCAGGCCAGCCCTGAGGAGGCTTCTGCGGGGACGAGACGGCGGGAGGGCAGGGGGCTCAGGCAGACTGCCAGCAGGGGGTGGCACTGCCCTACCAGGGCGCGAGGATGTGGCACTGCCCTACCAGGGCACGAGGATGCGGGGCAGGGCAGGCAGAAAGAGACTTTTGTGTTGGGGGGGGGCAAGGAGTGCCTGCTGGGTGGGGATCAAAGCCAGCCAATTGCAGGAGTTTTAATTCCACCTTCAAAATAAAAGCCAAATGGCTGACTTTGGGCCGATCATCAGGAGACACTTGAGTTCCAGTCCTTCAGGACTTTTTGATGGGGGGGGGGAGGAGCTTGAAACCTGGAAATATTTTCTCAGATTAGTGTTGGATAACAGAATTGAGGATTCCTAGAGTGTGAGATGTCCATTATTGTTTGTTGGGATGGAGGAAAGTGAAATTGTGGGGAAATGCCGTTTCCACGTTGAGCAAAGCTATAAGTCTCTGCCTTCTTCTGCTTGTGGGAGAACCAGAAGCCTCTGTGGGGTCACTGAATCTGAGAATGATCTTGGTCTGATCCATCAGAGCTTCTCTTATTTCTTTAAAATAGAATTTTCAGAGGGATTCTATTCCCGATTAGGAGCCATTCAGAAACCTAAACATTGATTCCCAATTGATCTGCAATCTCTGTGGTTGGAGAGCAGAAGAGCTTCCATGGATGCCACTTCCTAGAAACCTCAAAGTCCTCCCTCTCTTATTCACCCCCTTCTTAGACCTGGATGAATCTTATGCAGCATTGAAGGTTTGTGAAATGGTCAATGATGCGGCTGCCTTTAGACAGGATCCCTTCAACCTCCTCCTGGGGAGAGTCTCAAGGTCCCCTTTCTCTGGGCATCTTCTCCAGCCCTTCACAGACAAGACAAGCTTGGAAGAGGAGCAGAGAAAATGCTTTAGGTCGAAATTGTAGAGTGGGAAATTAAAGGGTCTGAAAACTGCTATTTTATTTCTCTGGTTAAGCAAAGAAAAATATACAGTGAAAATTTCTTTAGACATTTTATTTTTTATTGAATTTATTATTATCATTTTGCTGTGAAATACATATAAAAAAAAAAAATTCCAAACTCAAATCCCAAATAGCTCTTCTCCTGAACACTTTCTGCAAAGGAGGTTTTATCAGGAAATCAAGAAAGAATTCTATAATAGGGATGAAGATTTCCCTCCCCAGCTGAGAGACAGTCAAACATGGCATTTCACATCATTCCGGCATTCTCAGGGAGAGGATCAGGCAACCAGGCTGGTGCTTGGTTCCCACAGCTTCCTCCTGACTTCTTTTCCTGAACTCATACTCTCTCTCCCCACCACCTCTCTCTCTCTCTCACACACAGACACTTTTAGCTGTAGGAACAAGTGCCAGAATTATTTTTTAAAGGTGTCACATTCAGTACCTGTTGCTGAACAGCAAATTCCTCTGAATGACTTTTAGCAATGTTTATTGAGCTGAAAGGGAAGACAGCTAGAACAATTCAATAATTTCCCATTTTGAAACATATAAATATTATTTTCTTTGACTCCTGCATACTATCAAAATGGGAAGAATATCTCCTTTAAAATCAAATAAACTTTAACAATCTTTCCAATATCATAATGGTGTTATATCTCATGTTTTTATATTTATTCTGGCTGTAAGCTGCTCCTTTGTGTTCAGGTCTGACCTCAGAAGGATAATGTAGCACTTGGGGATGAAGATGCAGCCCAGAAGACCAGCACTGGAGGCCAGGATGGAGAAGACCTGAACAGCCACCATGTATTTCCCTTTGGTGCTCAGGTAGGTGGGCACAAAAGTCACCCAGACACTGCAGAAGACCAGCATGCTGAAGGTGATCAGCTTGGCTTCGTTGAAGGCCCCAGGCAGATTCCTGGCCAAGAAAGCCACCGTGAAGCAGATGGCAGCCAGGAAGCCCATGTAGCTGAGGGTGATGTAGAACATGACAACAGCCCCTTCGTTGCATTGCAGGATGATCTCTCCAGGCTGGGAGCGGAGGTCAGAGTCAGGGAAGGGGGAAGAAACTCCCAGCCAGATGGAGCAGATGACAATTTGGACTGCAGAAGAAGAAAGGATGATGGAGTTGGCCAAGCTCTTCCCCAACCATCTCTTCACTCGGTTTCCTGGTTTTGTGGCCAGGAAAGCCAGCACCACCGTGATGGTTTTGGCCAAGAGAGAAGAAACGGCAACTGAGAAGATGATGCTGAAAACTGTTTGTCGAAGAAGGCAGGTGGCTTTCCTTGGTTGACCAATGAAGAGAGAAGGAGACAAGAAGCAAAGGAGGAGGGAGACCAGAAGGATGTAGGAGAGGTCCCGGTTGTTGACTTTGACAATGGGAGTTTCTTTGTATTTAATGAAGATAATTAAAACAAGGACTGCAGTTAGGAACAAGAGCAGGGCAAAAGAGACCAGGATGATGCCCAGATGTTCTTCATAAGACAGGAAGGCTATAACTTTGGGGATACATTGCACTCTGGCCTCATTTGAATATTTGTCATCTGTACACTTGGTGCATTTTTCTGCATCTGAGAAACCAAAAATCAATTTTCTTTAATATTTTGCTCCTTTTATTTTTCATTAAAAATAGCATAAGAAGGATGTAATTTTTTTTAAAGTAGCTAGGTATATGAAATTGAGGAAAGTCTTAGGGTGTTAATTATTTCTGGTGTAATGTGTAATGTAATTCATAGGAAGCTACATTATTACAGGTTAATAATGAATCATATAATCTATTTATACAAATATTTAGAGTCCTGCCACATGGCAATTAATATACTGGACTTAGAGGATACCTACAGTATCTTGTAACATCTGGAAGCTATATGGAATTCAGGAGAAATTTCCTAACAGTGACAACAATTAACCAGTGGAACAGCTGGCCTCCAGAAGTTGTGGGTGCTTCAACATTGGATGTTTTTAAGAAGAGACTGGAACATCACTTGTCTGAAATGGTATCAGGTCTCCTGCTTGAGCAGGGGGTAACACTAGAAGACCTCCAAGGTCCTTTCCAGCTCTACTCTGATTGATTGATTGATTGATTGATCTACATGACTGGCAGCATATGTGTGCAATGAGTTGCCCCATAACTATCCACAGCACCACATTATGGACCAGTGATACCTTCTCAGTGATCCTCAAGGGGAGGATCCAATATACAGTGAATTGCAACGTCTTTCACAAGGTGGACCTAAAACAATTCATCAAGTTTCAAAGAACTCAGATCTGCCTAGAAAGGTGAACTTAGCAGCACATATCCAGACTAGAAAGCAGGAGAGATGTTTCCTCTGCTATTAGTAAAGCTTGCCCAGTCTGCCACCCCCTCCTCCCATCTCCTCCCAGCCCCACCTTCAAATTCTTTTTGATTTACTTCCTTTTAGATAAGAAATTGTGCATGTTGAAAATTTAAAAAGGTGAGCTTGTGTCTTTTAACTTGCACTTTCATGAAAATGTTCTGGATGGATCCAGTTCCACAAAGCCTCCCATTTTCCTCAGTGTGACCCACCTTCCTGAGTGGAGAAGGTCCCCTCCGGACAAGGAACGCAGTCATAGCAGCAAAATGGCTCTCCTTCTCGAGCCCTTTTGACAAAACCAGGATGACAATTTTCCACACATTTGGACTGAGGCAGGGACTGAGCAGAAAAATGAGGAATGCCAAAGAAAATGTGTTCGTAGTCAACATTCATGGAAAATAGAGGTAGACACTGACATTAGCCAAATAGCCTCTGGTCTTCATGTAAGTAAATATGAAATACCTGACTACTACGAAGAAGATGCAGGAGGTATAACTAACTACTGGCAGATTCTTCATTTACTTCCTGCCTTTTGCTTTTGGCATTTAACATTACAATAAAGGACTTTTCTACTTAATAAAGTCAGCAGAGATGGAATTGAAAAAAGATTTACATATGGTGATATATTCATATTAAAATTGAGAATAAAATTTATTGTAAAAGATTTAGGAAATTTCTATTCCATTAGATTTTTCAATAAAGAATAAAACTGTGATGAAGAAAGAAACCTCTGACCATTAAGATCTTGAAAGATTTCCATAAAACATGGCAAAGCCCCTCCACTTACTGTAGGTCCCGTCTGTTGAAGAACTACAATCAGATAACACCAACTGGCATGGGATGCCAACCACCCTGGAGACTATAAGCTTTGCCCACTTGCAATGGGACCTTTGGAAAACAGTGAAAAGACACCAAAATTTATCTCACCTTATTGAGCAACTTTAGCCCTGAAAGAGCATCTTGTTTGATAGAAAGTCTCTCTTTTTGAAAATACGCCAGAGTCTCTCTCCTGGGATTCTTCTTGGGGAGAACCAAGAAGCTGCCAATGGCCAGATCTGCTCCTATCTCTCCATTTTGGTCCAAGTATAGTTTAAGCTGGGAAATATTCCAAAATTCATTCTTCTCCAGAAAGGGATGAAACTAGAATGGGAACATCCAGGAATTTGAAAGGCAGAAAACTTTGTTTCTTATCCCTCATTGAATCTTTCTTCTACAATTGTCTAATCTCCAAATATGGTTAAATAGGATACAAATACTGCCATTATCTTCATAAGTGAATGAAAGAGTTTGAGAAAAAAAATTGTCAATCATTTAGTGAGAAAATATAAAGAAAATATAATCAACACAATTGGCAAATTTTAGGGAACATTCTAGAGCAAATGGCAAATAAAATGAACAGAGAAATAAAAGATGATCCATAAACTCTTTGAAAACAACAGGTTTCCCAGAAAGCATGGGTTGATCAAGAAGAAAGTTGTCAGGCGAATCTTCTCCCTGGTCATCCTGATGGAAAACATCTCTAAATGTGCTAATTCTACTTGATTGTAATACGACATTTTTTTTTTTTCAGATCTGAAAGAACAAATCTCCCACCAGCTCTTTACTCAGTCTGAAAAGTTAGTGAGGATCCTGAGTTTCTTTCTCTCCCATTATGCATCTCCAGGATTCTCCCCTCTTATCTGATCCTTCCCTAGGTAGCCTCTCTTCCCCTCATCCCAAAAATCATTCTCACACATCATTACACTTCCTAAATAGATTATGGGAACTCTGGTGATATAACTGGATTTCAGTAAAGGACTCAGAAATAATTTTGCGATAGGATTAGAAACCTGAGGGGTGGACGGTATGATAACCATTGTGGCCCAGCAGGAGCCGTTGGAGCTGCCACCAGACTCCGACAGCAAGGGTCCCTATGAGTCAGCTCTGGAGGATGTGGAGGACCCTGGACAGGGTTCCGACTCTGAGCAGGGCACAGAGGGGCTGGTTGGCCACCAGGAGGTCCCTGAGCCTTGGTCCAGTGGGGAGGAGACAAGGGAGTGTGCTCCTGACGTCATGCCTTGGAGCAGTGGGAGGAAACAAGGGAGTGGTTTCTGGATGCTCAGCAACGGAGAGCTGATAGACGTAGAAACCAGCTACGCACTTATTTCAAGAGATGATTGGATGCAGGTGATCGTAATCAGGCTCCTCTCAAGGCTATTTCAGGAAGGGACTTTCTGACAGTTGTTTTGCAGGAATCAACTGATCATTAGAGTTGGAGATGCTCTCAGATCTGTGTCGTACCTTGGCAGGCTGGATTGCTGCCAAGGTGGAGTCTGGACCTCAGCAGGCTAGAGTGCTGCCCAAAGTGTTATTTGGATCTTGGCAGACTGGATTGCTGCCAAAATGTTTCACTGTACCTGGATTGCTGTCAATTTTGTTATCTGGACCTCGGCAGGCTGGATTGCTGCCGAGGTTGAAACTGTATGTAATAAAACATCTTGCAGAGACTTTGTTTCGGAGTGATTTGATATATGAGAAGGGGGGAGTCAGAACAGATAACTAAGTGGATAAAAACTGTCTTCAAAATGATACTCAAATAATTTTAACCCTTTTAAAACTTTCTTATGAAACCTAAAAGTGATGGATACAAATTTGCCATTGGTCATCAATTATTCTATGTTGTCATTAATACGGCAATTAATAGGATCTTAGAGTAAGCTAATTTGATGTGATTTAAAGAATATAAAGTCTTTCAACTTAGAAGCCTTATTTGAAACTTCATTTTAAAAGTTTGATAAAATAACAATGGTTTTAAATTAAAGGTGATAATTCCAGTTATAGAGACTAATTTGATTCTGAATCTAACAACGGCAGCAAGATTGCTGGTGGTGCAGTACTGGAAGAAGGAAGAATTGCCTACTATTCAAGAACGGACGTTAAAAGTAGTAAATTTAGCAGAGATGGCCAAAATCTCAGTATATCTGAAGGACCACTCAGATGAGAAATACAAGTTGGAATGGAGAAGATGGATTGACTATATTCAAAACAAATATCGGACTAAGAAATTTCAATTAGCTTATGAGTGAAGGAGCAAGGAATGTTACAATTTATCTAAAATTAGCTTAATAAAAGGGGTGTTAAAGCACAAGAAGAGGCAAGATGTTAAAGTTAGTTAGCTTATGTTAGCGTATGATTGTTAAATGTTTATACCCTGTATTTTGCTCTGGGAGGTTGGGGGGAGGGGGGGTTGGAGGGGGGTAGGGTTGGGGTGGAGGGAGGGAAGGGGAAGGGGAAATATCTGTAAAATCTATCAAAACTCTTTAATAAAAAAAGTTTGATAAAATAACAATGGTTTTAAATCAATTTAAAGGCAATAATCAGAACCAAGCAACAATTGTTGAATCGGATGGATTGGATGGATGGACTGGAACTTAATTTGCTGCTGGAATCCCTGAAGGAGGAGTCTGGTTTGAAGGGAGGCTGCTTGGAGATGGCTGGAGAGGCCATGGACCCTAAAGACTCAAAGTGGACCGAATGGATGACTGATGAAATGGATTCTTTCAAGAAGATTGAGGGAGATTGGGGAATGAACTTGTCATATTTAACTGGAAAACAAGTCCTAAGAGCCATTGTTTTTCCATTTACAGGAGGTCCTATGACTTTGGGGAATGGAAAGCAGTTGTTGGGAAAGATTCTAATTAAAATTTTAAGGAAATGTATTTTTATTATAAGAATCAAACAAAGATGTTTAACCCTGGACAGATTATGGATGAATCAGAGGTAATGATTGTGTTGGTCTGTGGTAGAAATTTTCTGTGAGTTAAATACAATAGCAGATAACAGACAGCTTCTGTTTGGCTCCCTTGCCTCAACCACTTGTCCATGCAGCCGAGCCCGTTTTTCATGTCTTTGCCGTGGCCTCCTGCTCGTCTTGGTCTTCTCCCGAATGCCCACTTCAGGCTGCTCCCGACCAATCCACCAGCGGCCATTCTTCACGTTTTCCCCCTTTCCTTTCCTTTCCTTTCCTTTCTCTTTTCCTTTTCCCTTCCCTTCCCATTCCCTCCATTTTTCCTCCTTTCCCATTTCCTTTCCTTTCCCTCCCCCTCCCCCTCCCCTCCCCTCCCTTCCCTCCCCTCCCCTTCTGCTTCCTTCCTTCCTTCCTTCCTTCCTTCCTTCCTTCCTTCCTTCCTTCCTTCCTTCCTTCCTTCCTTCCTGGGGGTCTGAGGGAGAGTCAGGGGACCCCTTTCCTCCTTGACCCCCTCCCCAAAATCTGTTCTGATGGCAATTATGGCTAAAAGGCCTTTTGAAGCTGGAGCTACTCCCTCCCCATTGCAGAAACTCCTCTTGCTGCAGAATTGGGATCTTTCAGATCTTCTTCTCCTGCCCCCCTCCTCCCCTGCTGCTTGGAGGGTTGGAGGATTTCTGATTTTGCAGGGCTGAGAGGAAAAGGGGAAGGGTGAACAGGCCCTCCAAGGCTGCCCACCCCTTGGCGTTTCTGCAACCAATTCTACCCCCAAACAGAGGAAACACCCCCTCCCGAATACTGCAGGGAAGAGTAGGCTGGGCCCATAACTGGGCAGCGTGTTGGGGGAGAGGCTGCAGCAGCTCCGCAGTGACCAGAGGGAGGGAGGAAAGTTCGGCCAGGTCCAAGCGGGGGAGGGGATTGACCAGCTCAGCCAACATATTTCAATTGTCCCTCCTGGCTCACCCGAGCCACTCCAATTTCCCCCCCTGGCCAGATGTGCCTCTGGCTAAAAGCCCCTCAGTGGACACCCCACGCACACGCCCCCCAAACGGGGAGTTCAGAATGACGCTTCTCCCAAAGAGGTTCTTGGGAACCGAACACCCCCCCCCCCGCTGCCCCTTCCACAGCCCAGAAAACTCCCAGGCAAAGCAGTGCTGCCTCGCTCTCAGGAGTGGGGGAGAGAATGGATGGGAGGAAAGAAAAACTTGGGGAAGAGGGAGGGAGATCCAGAGGAAATGGGGAGAGGCCTTCACCCCGTTTCTGCCTCCTCCCATGCAACCCACAACGTTGAAAAGCTTCTGATTCCTCACTCTCACTCTCTTTTTCTTTTTCTTTTCCCCCCTCTCTCGTTCTTACTCTCTCTCTCTCTCTCTCTCTCTCACACACACACACACACACACTCTTATGCCTGCAAGTCCCCCTTCTCTGCCTGCTCCAGAGAGAGAAGCTTGCCTGTGCAGAAGAGGCACCGATCGAAGCGCGTCCCAGTAAGTTAATCAGCCAGGCTTTCCTGGGATGCGAGCGATGCTGCTGGGCGCTTGGAAAGAACTTCGGCCACCGGCCCACCACTAAAATCAAACAATGAGGCGAGACGCAAAGCTGGTTGGAAGGGTGTGTGCATGTGTGTGGGTGTGTAAAATGGGTGGTTTCATCCAAAGGAGTTTTTGTTTCAGGTGTATCTCCTAGCTTTGGAAAGAGGAAAGGAAGGGGTAGAAAGAGAGAGATGAAAGAAAAGGAAAAAGAAAGGAAAGGAAAGGAGAAAGAGAAAGAAAGGGAGTTATGGAAGGAAGGGAAAGAAAGAAAGAAAGAGAGGGGGGAGGAGGAAGTGAATGAGATCTAGTTGGATGGATGGGTCAATAGATACATGGAGGGAGGGAGGGAGGGAGGGAAAGAGAGAAAATGAGAGGAAGGAAGGACACAAACCATGGCTTCAGAAGACTCTTTCAAACAGCACAGCAATGTTTGAAAGGGCTGGAAGGGATCTTGGAAGTCATTTTCTAATCCAAGCCCTGCTCTAGTAGGGTCAGAAGGGACCTTGGAAGCCATCTAGTCCAACCCCCTGCTCCAGCTGGAGACCTTATATCCTCTGGATTATTTTGGTGCCTCTAACAGAGAGGAAAATTGCCAGAAAATGGAAGGAGTTTACTAGGATAAGGCACCATTCAGAGGAAGGCAGAGACAGTCCCTGACATGGTAATTGAGCACAACATTTTGGTTGCTAAGCAAGAGTGTTGTTAAGTGAGCTTTGCCACATTTTACTCAATCCATGTCATCTCCTGGCTCTAACAGTCATGTGTAATGTTCTAATGGGCAGAAGTGATAGTTAAATGTGTGCCAGAAAGTGGACTCTGGGTGTGTTTTTCCAAACGCAATAAGTGAGGTTGAATGTGTATAGTTTTAGAAGAGCCATGTGTGTGTGTATGTGTGTGTGTGTACATACACATACAGTGTATAAAGTAGATAATATATCTTTTTGTGTGCATATACACATACTATACCTTATAATCCTATGTATATATGCCTTGTAATATGTATGTACACATATGGCATATATACATAGGATTAAATTGTGTATTTTGGATGTTCATTAATAGTAAATAAATAGACAGGGAAATTGTATCTTGTTGACGCAAGGAGAGGCCAAGCAAGGTATCCCTTGACGTGAGTGATGTTAAGTTGGCTACACCCACCCAATCACATGACCACCAAGCCACGCCCACCCAGTTACATGACCACCAAGCCATGCCCACCCAGTCACATGACCACCAAACCATGCCCACAGAACCAGTAGGAAAAAGATTTGAATCCCACCACTGGATACAACCCTCTTCCAATAACTGACTCCTGTTACACACGAGTGTAAGATCCGCTCACTCTTATTCCAGAGTGTCAGATAGGGAAAAAGTGAATTCAGTCACAAGAGAGGAGATTTTAATTGAATGAGAGAAAAATATGATAAAAGGATGAGCTGTTTTAGAGCTGAGCCAGTAAAGCAGAGTAGTTCAGTCTCCTCTTCATGGATTGTCTGAGAGCAAAGACTGAGCAGCCATCAGTCAGAGAAGCTTGAACTGGGATTCCTGCAGAGAGGAGGGGCTGGGCTAGATGGTCTCAGGGTCTCCTACTAATTTATAAAGGTTGTCATACCACAACAAGTACTGTATTTTTCGGAGTATAAGATGCACCGGAGTATAAGATGCACCAAGGTTTGGAAGAGGCAATTTTTTTAAAAAAGTAGGTAGGTAGGTAGAGGGAGAGAATGAGAGAGAAATACAGTGGTAGGTAGGGGGAGAGAGAGAGAGAGTAGGTAGGTAGGTAGGGAGGTATGGAGGTAGTTAAAGGGATAGAGAGAGAGAGAAATAGAGAGAGATATAGAGATAGAGGAATACAGTAGGTAGGTAGTGATAGAGAGAGAGAGGTTAGGTAGATAGAGGGATAGAGAGAGAAAAATAAAAAGAGATAGAGTGAGAAATACAGTAGGGAGGGAGGGAGAAAGAGAGAGAGTAGGTAGGTAGGTAGATGTTTCCAGGTGTATTTATCCATGTGCTAGAGAAGGAAATCGCTGACAATCTGCAGCACCCAAGAATTTGTTTCTGCTGTCACAGCACTTGGTCAATGTAATTCTCATAAACCAGTTAAAGAGCTTTCCAAGTGGGAAAAAAAAGTTTTTACACTCTGCAAACTTCCCCAAAACAGCCTGTTTTTGTGAAAACGCCTCCGCTTTTTAAAAAGTCATGAATAGCCTTGGGGGGCTTGCAGAGTGCTCCTGGTGGAGGAGGCAAAAATGAGCAAAAAAATGGCCCATTTTTCGCAAAAACAAGTCCATTTTTTGTCAAAAAAATTGCATGTATAGCCTTATGGAGGCTTATAGAGTGCTGCTGCGGGTTGGGGGAGGATGGTCCATTTTTTGCACATTACTGCCCTCCCCAGCCCCCAGGAGCTCTCTGAAAGCCTCCATAAGGGTATGCACGGCCATTTTGGTGAAGGGGGCGGGGCTTCGGGAGGAAGAAAATGCTGTATTCGATGTATAAGACGCACCCAGATTTACAGCCTCTTTTTTGAACGAAAAAGGTGCGTCTTATATTCTGAAAAATACGGTAACTGTTGTGCTGTTGTTGCTCTAGCCCCACCTAGTGGCCGGGGGCAGATAAGCCTCACTATAAGGTCTGAAGCCATACTCCATTTTCTGTCAGCCTTTGGAGAAGACGGAAGCAGCCGTTATGACCGAGACCCCTGGTCATTCGGAGACAGCCTCCGTCCCTCACACGGAGCATTGCTGGGGAGGTTCCAGCTGCTTTATTTATTTATTTATTTATTATTCATATTTATAGACCGCCCCCTCTCCCGAAAGGGACTCGGGGCGGTGTACAGTCACTAAAATACGTTATAAAATACATACAAAAACAGTTAAATAATTAAATACGTAGGTGGAGGAGGTTGCAAGACTGTATATAGAATAATAAATATTAAATATAGTACATTAAAAACTTATTAAAACCCCAAACCCAATTAAAATGAATAAATCCCCGGGAGGTAAAACTAAGAAAGTGCCAGGCCAGCTGATTGAAATAGGTGAGTCTTTAACTTTTGCCGGAAGGAACGGAGGTCGGTGGTAGTTCGAATGTCAGGGGGGAGGTCATTCCAGAGGGTTGGGCCCATCACAGAGAAGGATCTACTCCTAGGTGTCGCCCGCTGGCATTGACTAGCAGACGGCACCAGGAGGAGCCCCTCTCTGTGTGAGCGGATAGGTCGCAGGGACGTGTGTGGTAGGATGCGATCCTGCAGGTAACTAGGTCCACTGCCATGGAGCGCTTTAAAGATGGTGATCAATACCTTGAAACGCACCCGAAAGGCCACAGGTAGCCAGTGCAGCTCGCGCAGGAGAGGTGTTACATGGGAGTAACGTGTACTTCCCATAATAACCCGCGCGGCTGCGTTCTGAACTAGCTGCAGTCTCCGGATGCGTCCCAAGGGAAGCCCCATGTAGAGAGCATTGCAGTAGTCCAGGCGAGACGTCACCAGCGCATGAGTGACCGTGCGCAGGGCACTCCGGTCCAGTAGGGGGCGCAATTGGCGCACCAGGCGAACCTGGTGGAACGCCCCCCTTGCCACGGCTGCCACATGGTCCTCCATTGACAGCCGGGCATCAAGGAGGACGCACAAATTGCGCGCCCGCTCTACAGGGGACAATTGTTCGCCCCCTATGGCCAGCGATGGAGTCAGCTGGCTGAACCGAGGCGCCGGTAACCACAGCCACTCGGTCTTGGAGGGGTTGAGTTTAAGTCTGTTGTCCCCCATCCAGACCCCGACGGCTTCCAAACACCGGGACATCACTTCGACAGCCTCGTTGGGGTGGTTTGGGGTTGAAATATACAGCTGAGTATCATCAGCGTAAAGATGGTACTCAACCCCAAAACCACGGATGATCTCACCCAGCGGCTTCACATATGCGTTGAACAGGAGAGGCGAGAGGACCGACCCCTGTGGCACCCCACAAGTGAGTGGCCTCAGGGACGATCTCTGCCCCCCTGTCAACACACATTGCTTCCGGTCAGAGAGGTAGGAGCCGAACCACCGCAAAACGGTGCCTCCGACTCCCATCCCCTCCAACCGGCGCAATAGGATACCATGGTCGATGGTATCAAAAGCCGCCGAGAGGTCTAATAGGACCAGGATAGAGGAGCAACCCCTATCTCTGGCCCTCCAGAGATCATCAACCAACGCGACCAAGGCTGTCTCAGTGCTGTGCCCGGGTCGGAAGCCGGACTGGCGTGGGTCTAGATATTCGGATTCGTCTAGGTGTCGTGGGAGCTGCTGCGCCACCACATTCTCGACAACCTTCGCCAAAAAGGGGAGGTTGGAGACTGGACGATAGTTAGCTAGCTCCATTGGGTCGAGCGCAGGCCTCTTGAGCAAGGGTCTCACCACCGCCTCTTTCAAGGCGGTTGGTAAGTATCCCTCACTCAGTGAGGCGCTCACCAGGCCCAGGAGCCAGCCTCGTGTCACCTCCCAGGCTGCCAGTACCAGCCAGGAGGGGCACGGGTCCGTTAAACAAGTGGTGGGTCGCAGCCGTCCACGCAGCCTGTCCAAATCCTCGGGGGCAACAGAGTCAAACTCCTCCCAGAGTGGTCCCTCAAGACTCGCTGTTGGCGGCTCGTCTGGTCCACTGACGGAGGTCCACCCGCTCCGGATCTGATCGATTTTGTCCTGAAGATATTCCCCAAACTCCTCTGCTCTACCCTGTAAGGGTGTCTCCCGCGCCCCCTGCGATAAGAGGGAGCGAGTCACCCTAAACAGGGCGGCAGGGCGGTTATCCGCGGACGCAATAAGAGCAGCACAATGTCTACGTTTGGCCGCTCTTATTGCCACAAGGTAAGTCCGCAAATAGGCTCTTACCTGTGTTCGGTCAGATTCGGAGCGCGAGGATCTCCACCTGCTCTCTAGACGTCTCCTGTGGCGCTTCATCACCCTGAGCTCCTCAGTGAACCAAGGAGCCCGGGTGGGTCGATGCCGCAGGAGAGGTCGCAACGGCGCAACCCGGTCCAAGGCCCCAGTCGTCGCCCTATTCCAGGCAGTCACTAGGTCCTCGGAACGGGAGCGGGACAAGGCTACAGGTATTGGCCCAAGCTTCTTTGCTGGCTGTTAGTTAATGCTGCCTATCTCGTCTTTCTATTTGATTTCCACTCTTTGCATCTCCTCAGTTTCACCTGCCCTCTTCTCCCAATAAAGCATCCAGATCCACGCCAGGCTCCCTTTCATTGGAGGAGAATAGGGGGTTTAGCTGCCTGTCGAGCTGCACACAGACCCAGGTGCAATGGGGACGGAAGAAAGGTGGAATTCCACCAGGCTAATTACAAAGCCACAAATATGGGAATTTATTTGAAAAAGAATGCAGCATTTTCCAATTATCAGTGCTAAATATAAAAATGCCATGGTATCTATTCTTTGGCACCATTATTCCCTAAGTAATTAAATTGGCCAGATCTGTTGAGATGGTTCCCCTCCTTGTCCTCTGGATTCCTTCTCCAAAGGATCTAAGATGGATGGGCCCCCTTCAGTGGACCAGAGGAGCCGCCAACAGTGAGTCTTGTGAGACCATTCTGGGAGGAGTTTGATTCTGTTGCCCCCGAGGATTTGGATAGGTTGCGTGGACGGCTACGACCGACCACATGTTTAATGGACCCGTGTCCCTCCTGGTTGGTACTGGCATCCTGGGAAGTGACACGAGGCTGGCTACTGGGCTTGGTGAACGCCTCTTTGAGTGAGGGGTCCTTGCCTGCCGCCTTGAAAGTGGCGGTGGTGAGGCCCTTACTCAAGAGGCCTTCCCTTGACCCGATGGAGCTAGCTAATTATCGTCCAGTCTCCAACCTTCCCTTTTTGGCGAAGGTTGTAGAGAATGTGGTGGCACAGCAGTTTCCACGACACCTTGAGGAATCCGAATATCTAGACCCACGCCAGTCCGGCTTCCGGCCCGGACACAGCACGGAGACGGCCTTGGTCGCGTTGGTCGATGATCTCTGGAGGGCCAGAGATAGGGGTTGTTCCTCTATCCTGGTCCTATTAGATCTCTCGGCGGCTTTTGATACCATCGACCATGGTATCCTATTGCGCCGGCTGGGGGGGATGGGAGTTGGAGGCACCGTTCTGTGGTGGTTCGGCTCCTACCTCTCCGACCGGACGCAATGTGTGTTGGCAGGGGGGCAGAGGTCGACCCTGAGGTCACTCACTTGTGGGGTGCCTCAGGGGTCGGTCCTCTCGCCCCTTCTGTTCAATGCATATGTGAAGCCGCTGGGGGAGATCATCCGTGGTTTTGGGATGGAGTATCATCTGTACGTTGATGATACGCAGCTGTACATTTCCACCCCAGACCACCCCAACGAGGCTGTCGAGGAGATGACCCGGTGTTTGGAAGCCGTTGGGGTCTGGATGGGGGACAACAGACTCAAGCTCAACCCCTCCAAGACCGAATGGCTGTGGCTACCAGCACCCCGGTTCAGTCAGTTGATTCCATCACTGACCATAGGGGGCAAGCAATTGCCCCCTGTGGAACGGGCGCGCAATTTGGGCGTCCTCCTAGATGCCCGGCTGTCAATGGATGACCATGTGGCAGCCGTGGCAAGGGGGGCGTTCCACCAGGTTCGCCTGGTGCGCCAATTGCGCCCCCTACTGGACCGGGATGCCCTACGCACGGTCACTCATGCACTGGTGACGTCTCGGCTGGACTATTGCAATGCCCTCTACATGGAGCTTCCCTTGGGACGCGCTCGAAGACTGCAGCTAGTCCAGAACGCAGCCGCGCGGGCTATTATGGGGAGTACTAGGTACTCCCACGTAACACCGCTCCTGCGCGAGCTGCACTGGCTGCCTGTGGTCTTTCGAGTGCGTTTCAAGGTGTTAATTACTATCTTTAAAGCGCTCCATGGCTCAGGACCTAGGTACTTGCTGGATCGCATCCTACTACACACTTCCCTGCGACCGATTCGCTCTCACAGGGAAGGACTCCTCCGGGTGCCGTCCACTAAGCAATGCCAATGGGCGGCGCCTAGGAGTAGAGCCTTCTCTGTGATGGGCCCAACCCTCTGGAATGACCTCCCCCCCGATATCAGAACCACCACCGACTTCCGCTCCTTTCGACAAAAACTGAAGACTCACCTGTTCCGTTTAGCTGGCCTGGCCCATTTATAGTTTTATGCTACCTCCTGGCAGATATTTTTAATTGGGTATTTTTAGGGTATTTAAATATTGCTTTTAACTACTTTACTTCAGATATGTACAGTTTCTTATTGCCTCCTCTTTGTGTTTGTATTTTCTATTTATTGATGTGTTTTTATTTCACTGTACACCGCCCCGAGTCCCTTTGGGGAGAGGGGGCGGTATAAAAATCTAAATAAAAGTAAAGTAAAGTAAAGTAAAGTAAAGTAATGGATCCATATCGGGACCCCCATACCTGCCATGGCTGCAGCCTTGGAGACCCCAAGATCTTTTCTCCCACCTTCCTTCCCCTCCTCGATCTGGAGGAATATGCAGCATTCAGGGCCTGGGCCAGAGTCTTCATGAGACTGTAATAGTGGTAGTCATTTGGGAACTTTTTTCTGTCCCTTTTCCTCTGGGTCTCCAGTGGGGCTTTCTGGGTGCATCTTCTGCGGCCTTTGACAGAAAAGACATTCTTTGAAAGAGAACAATTAAAATAATGATCTTGAAACTTTATTTCCACAAAGAAATAGGGTTTAAAGGCAGAATCTTCTGGCCTTCCTTTAGTCAGGTAACCAAAGCTCCAAATACTATGTATGTATTTGAGAAGTCTGCGCTTTTCTATTTCATATGCTTTGAAACTTGTGAGGATCCAGACTTTCCCCTCAATTGGTCCTGGCAGACGCATAAGTGTTAAATGGAAAGGAAGAATTCTGTCCCAAATGGAATCAAATTCTATGAAGTGAACAAAGACATTGACTTGTCTCCACTTAGAGAGGGAATCCCTGAGGGCTGCTGTAGGTCCAGTTGTTGAGAACAGTTGTGATATAACCACACAAATTCCATTTCTGACAAGCACAGGAGTAAAAGTCCTCATGAAATTCTCTCCCTTTTCTGCGTCTGAAGCAAAGAGGCCAATCAGGGTCCATCTGAAGTGGAGGAGCAGCTGGATAATTGCTGGGTACTGGAATCCTTCTTTGGGGAGCATCTGGTGGAAAAAGGGGAATCGACTTTTATCACTCAGAGCCTCTGAAGCTAATACATCATTGATCTGGAAAAGGAATTGAAAGGATTAGAGCCGTGATGGGGAACCTGTGGCATGCAGAGCATCCTCTCCTGACACTCCAGCCGCCCCAGCCCAGCTCCACTAGCATCCACATGCAGGCGCACCTCCTGCCGGCCAGCTGGTTTTAGGGCCTTTGTGGAGGGTCAGGGCGGGGGACGCATGAGTATGCAGTGGGGGGGGGGGCACTCACATTGCGCAGGAAACTCCAGTGGGCTGGAAGTGAGTGTCGATGGCCACACACACCCCAAGTGCTTCCTGGCTCAGTTGGAGGCTTCCTTCAGCCTTCAAACAGTTGCAGGGTTTTGGGGGTGTTTTTTGCTTCCAGGTTGGGTTGCAAACAGCTGTTTCCAGTGGGGGGGAAAGGACAAAGCAATTGGGGAAATAGTTTCCTTTGCTATATTTCTAGTCTGAATTAGACCATGGCAGGCTCCCTACAGAAGAGACCTTTCAAGGATCATTATGTATTCATAGTAAAGCAACTAACTTAGCTCTGCTCTTAAATGCTAAAGCTATTGCACATAAAAAACAGAGGAGCTCTGATCAACTACCAGAGTAATCATTTTGACAGTTTTCCTGTCCTGTAGTCTGTCCCCATGAAATGCAAGCATGGAATAAACTGAGCATGGTTTGCTCTCAGTCTTTTCAGTGGCCACAAACTACTAGGAAAAGTGACATTTGATCACAAGGCAAGGAATGTTTCCCCTTTTGCATTGGAGCATCCAAGAAGGGACAGGAAAGACAAAGAAAAAGACGGAAAGAGGAGAAGAGAGCAAGGAAGCAAAAAGAAGGAAAGAGGGGAAGGAAGAATGAAGAGGGAAGGAAAAAGAAGGGAAGGAAGGAGATTATAATGAGAGAGGGTGAGGGTGTGAGGTAAATCCTGCCTTAGCGCTTGATCACCACCAGCCCTGTTGCCTTTTATCATCTCCTTGTCCTCTCCTCCTGACCTCTCCTGGTGGTTTCCCATCCTATCATTGAGGATGCTTTGGTTACAAAGCTAGGTCTCGTAAGGAGAGGGAGTGGGCCTCCCTCTGACCCACATACTTTGACCTCCTGCACACACCATGGGCAACCAAGGAGAGTGAGCACAGCAGCAGTGGGAGCTGGCCTTGCCCACCATGGCCTCTGAAGTCAACCACAATGGGGCCCTCATTGAAATTGAGTTTGACACCCCTGGACTAACAGATGACCTGAGTGCTGCATGTGTTACTCTCAAACTTACAATGTATGAGTCAAGGTTAGAAAAATTATCAGCTTGCATTCAACAGCAAAAGTCACATTAATCAAAAGCATGCCATAGGCAAATGTTTACCTTTCAATAAAAAGGTGTTTGTATCATTGAAAGCGCTGTTATTATGGGGTTTTTTTTCAGAGAAAAGACGTTAATCATGTATGAGTTGTTTTTCTAAACTAAAACCTCATTATTCAGATTAAATTGCCGTGTTGGTACACCGAGATAAATAAGTGGGTTTTGGGTTGCAGTTTGGGCATTCGGTCTCTAAAAGGTTTGCCATCACTGCATTAGAGCATACACAGAGTGGAACCTAATTCAGCTTTTGTTAAATTGTTGTTGAGAGAAGCTCCATTGTAACCTAATGTGCCAACTACATAGATAAAACTTCTAGGCGAATTGCCAAGCTTAGCCTAGCAAAGTAACGTCTTATGAAAAGTAAAATGTGGAATCTGCCAAGTAGCCTTGCTTGTACCTTAAAATGTGTGTTCAGCATTCCCTAACAAAGTTATGAGTTATACTCCAAAAAATGGATTTCTTTTCCCTTCTTACAGTCTATGGTTTTCAGAGCGCTGACAAAAATCATGACATTTGCGTGATATCAAATTATGTTTCTATAGCAATGACGTTCTGTGCAAGCTATAAGATGTTTGGAAAAGTTTTTGGCACATGCCTGTTTTTCTCTCTCTGCCTGCTCTGTTAAGGTGGGAGACAAAAAGGGTCATCCAGTCTTTTGCTTTCTGCAGAAATAAAAGCTGATAATCCATAGCTTCGTCTTCAGAGTTTCACTGGACTTATCAGATTCTGAGCTGCATTCAAAAACCTTACACAATGAAGAATGCTATGTTATATTTGGGGTCAAATCAAGTCCAAACTATTATATTTTAATAAATCCAATCTTGTTTTCTTGAAGCCATTAGAATAATTTGTTAATTAGACATTGTTTAAAATATTAAAGGCAAAATATTAGCAAGATTGTATTATAAAAGTGGAAAATAATAAACAAAAAATGTAAATCATATTACTGTATCACCATTACAATTTATTGCAATTAGATTAACATGTGCAAATGCCAACTGAAGTATTCTATTCCAATAAAGGGCCTACTATAATTTTTGAGGATTGCTGCATATTTTAATGCTTCTATGGCCCAGATTCTTTGTGGAGGAATCTTTTTAGCTTCTTCTCCAGTGGTACAAGAAAAAGGGAGACCTCAGTTCCTCATACAATTTGTCTGTAGTAGAATCCAAGATTGGTCTTTAATTGAAGTTTTGTCTCTTCTAACAGCCACAATTTTCAGAGTCTGTTAGTTTCCATAGATTAAATTTTATGCCAATAACCATATTTTCTGATTTTAGACAAAGTAAAAATTGTGTAAATTCCCAAATCAGCTCTGAGGGGCAGCAGCTGGAGTCCTTTTGTCCAGCCCAAGATCCTCCTCACAGGCTGTGATTGGGTTGGTTCTGCTGGTGGTTTCTCCCTGAAGCCCCTAACATCAGATTGATGAATGAACATGGGGGAAACCTTGGCCTCAGATACTTCAATAATTGGGGCTGAGGAAGCTGGAGAGCTATGAGGTTTTCATCTAAGCACCACTTTCACTCATGTCTTTGATCTAACCGAGCTCCTTTGATGATCAGAGAAAACTACCCCAGGTAAGGAAAGGTCTTATTTGCTCTATTGGCTGACTATCTATGGCTAGGATGTCATTTCCCAAAGACCATAACTTTTGAACTTGATTTACCGGTATTAATTATCAGATAATTATTATGAGAAAAGAACCCAAGTCTTCCTCACAGGGTATATAATCCAATGTGTAAGTATAATAATATCACAGTGTAAATCAGCATGTTCCAATAGGTATTTAGCATGCTAAACATGTGTACCCATAACAGAACTTATAACAAAATAAAAGGTTTGGAAAGGATCTTTGAGGTCTTCTAGTCCAACCCTCTGCTCAAGAAGGAGACCCTATATCAGAGGTCCTATACCACTACGTCCCACGGGCCAGATACAGGCCACTGAAGCCATTAATCCAGCCCACGTGGGACCATGAGGCTGCCCTGCCCAAATCACCCCACCCACTTGCCAGTCCCCACCCACCGGCTGAGTGCAGGCCTTACCTTCACAAGCCCCACGGACTGAAGCTGCAAAGTTAGACCAAAGACTATGGCCGGCACAGTACTTCTGGGGGCTGGGGAGGCCAAAAATGGGATGCACGGAGGCCCCAGGAGGGGAAATGGTGCCCTCTGCTTCAGATTCTTAGCTTGGGCTAAGTGGAACTCAAAGCCATGTCGACTGGCACGTGTGGCCTTGCCTGTTGCTCTTCCGAGTTTCTTGTATGCATGTGAGCATGACGATCAGCTGGTGTTTATATGCGCGGCAGCGCCAGGAACTGGAAGAGGAGCTGCCTGGTGCACACGTATGGACCAACATACACACTGGGCAACTCCTCTTCCAGATTGCATCCCTGACAAGAGCACTTGGTGCCAAAAGGGTTCGCCATCAATGCCCTATTCCAAGGGTGATTTTATCAAGGCTTTATAAAGCGGTACCAAAACTTCACGTGATTTTGATTCTATCCTTCTGTCGATGCAGCCAAGGATTGAAATGGCTTTTTTTGACTGCTGCTACACATCGTTGGCTCACATTTGAGAGATTGTCCACTAAGATTCCAAGATCCCTTTCACAGTTACTGCTATTGAGCCAGGTTTCACCTAATCTGTACCTGTACATTTGGTTTTTCTAGCCTCAGTGTAAGACTCAGTGGTTGCCACAAAGAAGAGGGAGTCAAACTATTTTCCAAGGCACCTGAGGGTAGAACAAGAAGCAATGGGTGGAAACTAATCAAGGAGAGAAGCAACTTAGAACTGAGGAGAAACTTCCTGACAGTTAGAACAATTAATCAGTGGAACAGCTTGCCTCCAGAAGTTGTAGAAATCTTTAAGAAGATGTTGGATAGCCATTAGTCTGAAATGGCATAGGGTTTCCTGCCTAGGCAGGGGGTTGGACTAGAAGACCTCCAAGGTCCCTTCCAACTCTGCTATTGTATTACTTTACTTTTCTCTGTACTGAATTTCCTTTTGTTAGATAGGCCTAGGATTCAAGTCAATCTAAATCCATCTGGATCTTGAGCCTATCTTCTGGCCTGTTGGCTATTCCTGTCAGTTTAGTGTCATCTGTAAATTTGATGAGTTCCCCATCTGTCCCTCATCCAAACCATTGATGAAGATGTTGAAGAGTCCTGGGCCTAAAATGGAACCTTGGGGTCCCCCACTGCTTGTTTCCCTCATGTAGATGTAGTTCCATTGAGGACCACAGGCTGAGTCCATCTGGGGGTGATGCTGTCTATCCCACATATTTTTAGCTTACCAAAAAGTAGATGGTGGTTTACTTTGTCAAAGCCTTTCTAAAATCCAAGTACTGGAAACTATGTGCACTGCATTTCACTGGTCCACTAATTTAGCAATTTTTGTCAACGAATGAAATAATATTTATTTATGATCTGTGTTTTTGGATCCTTCATTAGTTGAAGTAAATTGTCAATATGAAGAGAGAATAACAAGGGTTCAAATATGCATCCTTCCCTTCCTCCTTGGTAAGTATCAATCCTTCTTCTCATTGCTCCATTGAGCCCCAACCTCCCTCTCAAACAAGGACCTGGAGAAAGAGCCTGGATCAGAACTAACAGGTAGAGCTCCATTTTGAGGGCAATCAATTTCCTACATAATATTTCTCTGTTAATTATGACAAATGCCTAATATCTAGAAAGCCAACAAAACCGTGTTTTATTTTGCTGATATAGAGTAGATATTTCAAGACAAATTTGTTAGCAATATTAGATGATTGACATGCAATATTTCTTATAAAATCTATATAGCTATTCACTACATAACACATTCTGGTTCTTCTGCAAGGAATGCATTTTTCTCAAGTTTAACTAAGAGGATCCAGGCATACTTTTCAGCCACAATATCTGCTAATCTATTTGACCTATAATTGCTAGAGTCCTTTTTATTCCACTTTTTAGATAGATAAAATGCTACTATTGCCAACTTCAATCCGACTGGATATTATTTATATGTGGAAATGAAGATACCAATAGAGGCCCCAACAAACAGGGATATTTTTTGATCATTTAAATAGTTGGTAGAATGTCTTCTCTGGGGAATGTATTGCTTGCATTTCAGGCCTTTTATGATTAATCTCAACATGAACGTAATGGGGTAAAATATTGACTTTTTTGCTAATATGGAGAAAAGTAGCTCTTGAATTCCATGGAAAAGACATGATTGCATCTATTGCTCACCCACCACCACCCACCCCTCACTTTACCAGAGAGAGAAAAACACACACAAACCTGTGGGACTTTGTAGGTGCCTCCTAATGTTGACATCTGGATGGAGATGTCCCTGGTAGCTTCATCAAAAAGAGCCAGAAGGTTCTCCTTCATTCCACAGCCGTAGTTGGGGACATTGGCTTCTCCAGTGGAGAGAATGTCCAGCAAGGCATCTGAAGTACGTAAAGTGCTCAAATAGTTGTCATGGATGTTGTAGCCCAGTGTGAGATTGTGCAGGAACTGGGAATTCTTGTTAGCCATTTGAATGGCGAAAATAAATACTAAGGCATCTAGAAAATCACGAGCATCCCTATTGTAAAAAAAAATGTTATTATAATGGGCAGCAACAAATACTTTTTAAAAATACATAAGCCTCCAAAAGCCTACTGAGCCTTAAGCCAACATTGATCCAAAAGCAATGATCAGTTATACAAATATGGGAATGGGCTGAGGTACAGCAACTACAACTGGTTCCACCACTACTTTAAATAAAATTCATTATTCAAGTGATAAATTAAGGATTGAACTGAGAGAGAAAAATAATCTGCAGCCCTTTCAGATTTTTTTTCAGGCCTATTTTTTGATTTGAGTTTCTTTCACAAAATCAGACAAAAGAGAGAAGCCATGGAAATCAAAATCATTGAGGAAATTAGACATAATCCCCAATATAGGAATAAATGAAAAATAAAAACAGAAAAGAAGGAGAGTGTTAGAATGGTGGGAGTGCAACTCCATCACCCTGAATGACTTACAGATCATGGAAAACCAACTGAAGAGAAGGAGCCACGTTGAAAAGCAAGTTTACATGCAATCTTTCATTTCCATTGAAGATTATACCAATGAGATGGTCTCCTGGCCTGTAAAAGCTCTGTGGTTGTTTTCCATCCTGGTTCTCCAAACTCTGCGGGCATTTCATTCTCAGCTTCCCAGAGACTGGATGGGACAAAAGCAGCATCAGAAGCAGAAACAGGAGGTCCATCATTCATGGCGTGAATCAATGAATTCCTTTTCTGTTTCTAAAGAAGAATTAGAAGAAATCAAAGGACTCTCACAAGGTGGAATATGATCCAGTGTCTTTCCTGATTGAAACACAGAGAAACAATCAGCTTCACCTGGAAAGGAGAGAGACGGACATGCAAGAGCACAGACCCTGCCTGTCCCAAAACTCCACATTTCTCTGCCCAAAGTCTCCCCTGGAGGATTCGTCCAAAGAGCAGAGCTGAAACTTTTATCATAATTCTCCCTCTCAGGAGGGATCCCTGGATAATTCAACCAGTTCTTTGACTCAAAGGTTGTTGGGAAATTCTCTGGAGGGAAATGAAAGGGAAATAATCCCCATGTGATTCATAATAACAGGGGCAGAGATTGAATTAAATTCATCATCTAGAATTGAGAGGTTTGGGAACTCCATGCTTGAAACTGGCCCCAGAGGGAATACACAACACTTGTGGCTGAAGAAACAAATAAATCTGATATTTGTCTGCATTGTGGTTAAAGAGAACCCCCCCCCCCCGGGGGGGACAGTTAATGCCGGAGCATGTCACAGAGGAACAAGAACAGAACAGAATAGAATAGTGTGTAATTTATTGTGTATAATAAAATAGGAGTGTATAATTCTGAATTCAGCATTCAAAATTTGAAATGTCAACAAATGAGTTAGGAACTCCACATTCTGAATTCCACATTCCAAATTCTGTATTCTGCATTCTGCATTTCGCATTCTTCATTCCAAATAACAAATTCTGAATTCCATATTCCACACACTGCATACTGCATTCCGCATTCGGATTTCCCCATTTTGAATTCCAAATTCTGCATTCAGAATTCCAAATTCCACATTTCACGTTCCACATTCCAAATTCTGAATTCTGCATTTTGAATCCCAAATTCTGCATTCCGAACTCCACATCCTGCATTCCAAATTCCACATTCTAAATTTGAATCTTGGACCACGGAATGTGAAAGTTGCAACTTAGAATTCAGAATTTAGGTCCGGTTCCGATTGTAGAACGCGACGGGCGTGCTTCGCTCGCCCCGCGCACTCTTGGTGGGCTCCCCCCTGATTGTGGGGGGCACAGAGAGCCTCGTAGAGGCCCCTGCCGAGGGGGCGGCTAGCTGGGGGTCCTCTGCGTCGGCGGCAGCTGCGGGGGGCTCCCTGCATTGCCCTAGGCACCAGGAGGCAAAAGGGGAGGCGTGAGGAGCTCCTATGCTCCTGCGTGCTTTCGCGTCGAGACAGCTGGGTGAATTTGGCGATGGGAAGGCTGCAGCTGCAATGTGGTGAGGTGGAAATTCCCCCCCGTTCCCTTTTCTGACTGTTAAAAAAAAGGATTGCCAGCTTTTTAAAGCATTCAATCTGTTCCTGGGAAGTGTGACTGCAGGGAAAGGGATTTCCCCCCCCCCTTGGAAAAGCGGCTTTAAACTGCTCTCTACCCTCGGAGGAGGAGGAGGGGGGGAGAGCTCTGGAATGAAATCACACTCATAGCAAGTAACAGATGAATACTCTGCTGCAATTGTGAAAATGAGGTGATGATCTGACTTTTTTGAAAACTTTGAAAACTTTTGGTTTGTTGCCTTCTGATCCCGGTGCTGGCAGGGCAAGATGGCACACTTCCGCTGTCTTCATGTACTCTGAAATTTGACTCCACCCACAGAAACTGCTGGCATTTTGTCTTTGTCTCCATGACACTCAGAAATATTTCTTGATATACTATACTCTGGACTTGGAACAATGGATTTTATTGTCTGGATTTGAACTATAGAAAATTTGAACTATCTCTAATTTCCATTGCAAAAACCGGAACACACAGACTTACAAACGTCTGCTGTTTTTCTTCTAAGTAGACAGAGAGCTCCGGACAGTATCCACACTTCCAGCACCCAGCCGCATTTCTCCTGCTGTTTTAAAACCCTCCGGAGCCATTCGGCAAAAGTGCGAAGTCACTCGCCCCCCCTCTGCCCCCCGGCTCCTAGGCGAAGCTGGGAAAACACCCCCGCCGGCCACCGCCGATTGCGGGGAGTCCCAGCAAGACGCCCTTCAGCAGGGGACCCATCCAGGGTCTCCTGTGTTCCTTTCAGAACTCACCAGGAGAGTGAACGGCGGACAACGTGTCCGTCGCCATCCGGACCCGGAAGCGGAAGTCGATACAAACACCTTTTTATTGAAAGGTAAATGTTTGCATTTGGCATGCTTTTGATTAATGTGACTTTTGCTATTATATGCATGCTGATAATCTTTCTAACCTTGACTCATACTTTGTAAGCTTGAGAGCAACATATGCAGCACTCAGGTCATCTGTTAGTCCAGGGGTATCAAACTCAATTTCAATGAGGGCCCCATTGTGGTTGACTTTGGAGGTCATGGTAGGCGTACTCCCACTGCTGTTTGCTCACTCTCCTTGGTTGCCCATGGTGTGTGCAAGAGGGCAAAGTATGTGGGTCAGAGGGAGGCCCACTCCCTCTCCTTACGAGACCTAGCTTTGTAACCAAGGCATCCTCAGTGATAGGATGGGAGACTACCAGGAGAGGTCAGGAGGAGGGGACAAGAGGATGGTAAAAGGCAGCAGGCCTGCTGGTGATCAAGTGCTAAGGCATGATTTACTTCACACCCTCACTCGTTCTCCTTATAATCTCTTTCCTTCCCTTCTTTTTCCTTTCCTCTTCATTCTTCCTTCCCCTCTTTCCTTCTTTTTGCTGCCTTGTTCTCTTCCCCTCTTTCTTTCTTTTCCTTGGTCTTTCCTGTCCCTTCTTGGATGTTCCAATGCAAAAGGGGAAACATTCCTTGCCTTGTGATCAAATGCCACTTTTGCTAGTAGTTTGTGGCCACTGAAAAGACTGAGAACAAACCAGGCTCAGTTTATTCCATGCTTGCATTTTATGGGGACAAACGACAGTACAGCAAAACTGTCAAAATGATGGCTCTGGTAGTTGATCAGAGCTCCTCTGTTTTTTATGTGCAACAGTTTTAGCATTTAAGAAGATAGCTAAGTTAGTTGCTTTACTATGAATACATAATGATCCTTAAAAGAGCTCTTCCGTAGGGACCCTGCCATGGTCTAATTCAGACTGGAAATTTTCCCCACTTGCTTTGTCCTGTTTACCCCACTGGAAATAGCTGTTTGCAACCAGGGGTGGGTTGTTCCCAGTTCTAATCGGTATGGTAGAAGAGGTTCCTGAAATCTACCATATGTTTTATTACCCCTTCATCCTGTGGGACAGTACCAGAATGCTGCCCTGGCCCTCTTACTCGCTCCCCCTGCCCATTATGTCACGGCTCGCGGGGGGTAGCTTGCACAGTGTGGTTGCCCTCCTAGGACCTCCCCAAACTTCCCTAGGGGGCCTGGCCACCAGCAAAGCATGGGGGCGGTGGTTGATAGCTGGCGCGGCATGGACAGCCTCTTAGGACCTCCCCAAACTTCTTTAGGAGTAGGAGGCCTGGCCGCCAGAAAAACACGGGGGCAGCAGGAGGTAGGTGGCGCAGAGTGGCCAGCTTCTTAGGCAAGTTCCAGGATGCCCCCCCCAACTGGTTCCACGCCTCCCTTCCCGGTGAAGTTTTCCAAGGTGTGGTTTCAACATCAACCTCCCAACCCTTGTGCCCGGCTCCCACTGAGCTCCTGGAAGGAGGAGAAGAGTCTTTGGGGAGTGAGGAGGAGGAGGCAAGCACGTGGGGCCAGGCCAGCTGGGCAACTGGTGCTAAGAAAGCACCACACAGCTTTTGAAGGGAGGAGGGGAGAAGAAACGGGAGAATGCGGAGTTGCCTTTCAGGGATGCAGAAGCCGCAGGAAACCAGCACCGCCATCAGAGTCTAAAGCTTTCGGCGGCTCCAGACAGGTGAGTCGGGATCAGACACCCAGGTGGTTTCCTTCGCTCCCCTTGCAAGGGAATAGTATGCATTGTTTTTGCATTCCTGCTTCCACCAGAGTTAGAGTTTACCGTCTTAAAGAGAAATGGACGGTCAGACCTGTGCGGCCCCGAACGATGTGGCTCTCTCCAGGTAAGTACCCGCTCTCCTTCCTGCTTTTTTTTTTTTTGTGGCCGAGGGGCAAAAGGCGGAGTGGAGCACCCCGGATAGCAAAGTTCAACAGGGGGGAGGTAAGTGGCTCTCCTGTTCCTCCACCTCATAGTGCCCCCTTCCTTAAAAAAAAACAAACTTACCTTGTTAAGAGGTCAGTGCTTCACTTACGGGAGCTCTGGGGATGATGGATCTTATGGAGGTGGTGACCAGCTGCCCTCAGGAGGGCGAGGAGAGGTTTGACTGGGAATGGCAAGCCTGGCTGAAGGGAGAAGAGTCTCTGAATAGTTACATTGGATAAACATGCATAGAGTTGTGTGGTTGCACCTTACTTGAAAAGTACAAGATACAAAGACCCGAAACCAGCTGAGTTTATTCCTCAGTAAGGTTCGGTTTTCTGTGAGTTGTGGAAACTGGGAAGATTTATTCTGAATGCCCCCAAATCTTGAGGCTTGAGTGAGGAAGTAATTATTATTTCTTTAAAGGTTGGGGGGAAGAGGAAAATCTGCACTTGATTGAAAGCAAAGATAAGTTAGCAACCCATGGCGGAGAGGAATGTGAGTATGGTATGCTGTGTTGGTGGAATAATAATTCACCTTACAAAGCATTCCTGTTTGCTTGGGTAAAATAATACACCTTAGCTCTGGAAAGGGCAAGTCAGCTCAACTTGATGTAAGAATAAAAGCTTATTGTTGGACTTCTAAATGTTGAAAGATAGTGCCTGCTCCTTCCTTGCACATACTGAAAACAAACTTGAGTAGTTATGTGGATTTAATGTGATATTTTGCAAGGACTGGGAAATCTCTCATGCAGTCTCTGAACAAGAAAATTGTATTTGCATGTTAATGGGGGAAACAGGTGGACTAATTATAATCTTAAAATATTTTTCGCTTACTATACAGGTAATTTAGTGCAAAGTCGTGCACAACAGTATTAGATTTCTGTGGTTTTATCTTCCTTGGTTGGTTTTGGGGAGAGCTATGGAAAGCTAAAACAAATGCTGTGTAACAAGGAAGCGTGAAACATTCCTTTTGATTCATTGGAGAATTAAAACCAAACATTTCAAAGGAGAGAAGTTTCATATCATGCAACTTTCATGAAAACTATTTCACATGCCCTTAAATCTTGGGAAGGTGGGGAGGGGGAGAGAGAAAGACAATAGTGAACATCTAGGAAGTAGGGTAGTAGTGGCAAATATCTTAGAATAATATTGTGATGCAACTATTATAAATTGTTCAGCAATAATTTAACTAAAAGAATTGTGCATAATATATATAAATTGTTACTTCTTAGCAGGAAGTCCAATATTTTTTCTTTGCATTTTCCCATTTGGCTGAGTTTTTCAGTACTCTGACATACTATTCTTTTTTATTGGTGATATATTTATTGGGTTTCAGTCTCCCATCAGTTAAGAAGACAAGAACTGCAAAGTATCATAAGTATTTTTGATGCTACCATTGTGAATTTCTTGTTAAGAACACTTATCAAGTTTTCATATTATGACTGCCTAACTTATTTAGAGGGCGAGTGCTTGCTTGTTGCAGTAAAGTACAAATGCCATAAGCAAAATACCTGTTTACTCAGAGGTATATTCCTGCTTAAATTGCTTGATAGCAGTGTGCAGAAACTTTAAATTGTATAGCTCACAACACTAAAGAAACCTTATATAGCAGTGACTACTCTTGAGGGTCCACATTGGCTGTTTCTGCTTCCAAGTGATGCTTTTGAAAGCTACCGGAACATATTAGGGATTTCTGCACTGAGAAGCAGAAGGATGGACTCTCACCTTTATGATGGGCTTTTGAGACACTGGAAAGCAGTGGGAACTTTTGCTACTTCTAAGTACTTCCAAGTCCAATAAGAAATTGATTATCTTTCCTTGAGCCTCTTTATGCAGGGAGAGGTGCTGATAAATTCTTCAAGTAAATAGACCACCTGTGAACCATCTGTAAAATCACCCTGATTGCCATATAGAAGAAAGTAGGAAATAGGCCTGTATAAATCATTTGGTGGGATTTCAAAGCATTGGAAAGTGGTGGGAGTCCTTTGGAACATTTGCTTCATTGACCAGATCTGGAGGAGAACTCAGAGCCCTGTAAAATAACTTGCCCAGGTTTAGTACAAATGCTGGGACTGCATGGTACTTTGGATTCTGTTCCAAACAAAGTACTGAAGAGAATACTAGACTGTAAATATAGTACCCACCCACAACTCTTTAAAGTAGATATTTCATGAATCCAGGAAAAAGGTGCCTCTGCTTTAAAAAGTACCAAGTAGATGCTGTGGGCTTTGCATTCCTATATATTCCAGAAGATTCACTCCAGAAGATAGGCTTAAGATACAGAAGGATCTTGACAAACTTGAACATTGGGCACTATCTAATAAAATTAAATTCAATGGTGAAAAGAGTAAGGTTCTACATTTAGGCAACAAAAATGAAATGTGCTGGTACAGTATAGGTGATACCTTGCTCAACAGTAGTAACTGTGAAAGGGATCTTGGAGTCCTAGTGGATAACCATTTAAATATGAGCCAGCAGTGTGCAGCAGCTGCCAAAAAAGCCAACACAGTTCTAGGCTGCATCAACAGAGGGAAAGAATAAAAATCACGTGAAGTTTTAATACCACTTTATAATGCCTTGGTAAGGCCACACTTGGAATACTGCATTCAGTTTTGGTCACCACGATGTAGAAAAGATGTGGAGACTCTAGAAAGAGTGCAGAGAAGAGCAACAAAGATGATTAGGGGACTGGAGACTAAAACATATGAAGAACAGTTGCAGGAACTGGATATGTCTAGTTTAATAGAAAGAAGGACTAGGGGAGACATGATAGCAGTGTTCCAATATCTCAGGGGTTGCCACAAAGACGAGGGAGTCAAACTATTCTCCAAGGCACCCGAGGGTAGAACAAGAAACAATGGGTAGAAACTAATCAAGGAGAGAAGCAACTTAGAACTGAGGAGAAATTTCCTGACAGAACAATTAATCAGTGGAACAGCTTGCCTCCAAAAGTTGTGAATGCCCCAACACTGGAAGTCTTTAAGAAGATGTTGGATAGCCATTTGTCTGAAACGGTATAGGGTTCCCTGCCTAGGCAGGGGGTTGGACTGGAAGACCTCCAAGGTCCCTTCCAACTCTACTATTGTATTGTATTGTATATTCAAAAACAGTGCATAGCCCTAACAAACATTATTATTTAATGAATTTAAGTTGTTGCCACTGCTTTGAAGTTAAATTCAGATGTATGGATGCCTCTTTCTTTTCTGGGTAATTTATACCTCTATCTTGACTGGGAATGCTGACATCCTCTTGGCCACTCCCTCCCGGTCACATGACTGCCAAACCACTCCCACCCAGTCACATGACTGCCAAGCCACTCCCACCCAGTCAAATGAACTGCCAAGCCACTTCCACCCGGTCACATGGCTGGCAAGCCACTCCCACAAAGCAGGCCACACCTACAGAAGAGGTTCTAAAAGTTTTTGAAACCCACCACTGTTAGCAACCCACAAGGAGGGGATACTTTCCTAAGAGCTCAACATTTGGGAATAACGGGGGGGGGGGGGGAAACCTGCGCTTTCCAAGCCCCATTTTGGCCCTAGAAAGCCTCCTGTACCAACCTGGAAGCAAAAATACCCCCCACACCCTGCAGCTGTTTGAAGGCTGAAGGAAGCCTCCAACTGAGCCAGGAAGGAGACAGGCCATTCACACTCACTTCCAGGCCGCCGGAGTTTCCTGCGCAATGTGAGCACCCCCCCCCCACTGCATACTCACGCGTACCCCACCCTGGCCCTCCACAAAGGCCCGAAAACCAGCTGGCCGGCAGGAGGTGAGCCTGCATGTGGATGCTAGTGGGGCTGGGCTGGGGCGGCTGGAGAGGACGCTTTGCATGCCACAAGTTCCGCATCACGGCTCTAATCCTTTCAATTGCTTTTCCAGATCAATTATTTTGCAGCATCAGAGGCTCTGAGTGATAAAAGCAAATTCCCCCTTTTCCACCAGATGAACCCCAAAGAAGGATTCCAGTACCCAGCAATTGTCCAGCTGCTCCTCCACTTCAGATGGACCCTGATTGGCCTCTTTGCTTCAGACACAGAAAAGGGAGAGAATTTCATGAGGACTTTTACTCCTTTGCTTGTCAGGAATGGAATTTGTGTGGTTATATCACAACTGTTCTCAACAACTGGATATACTGCATACCTCAGGGATTCCCTCTCTAAGTGGAGACAAGTCAACGTCTTTGTTCACTTCATGGAATATGATTCCCTTTTGGCCAGAATTCTTCCTTTTCATTTAACACTTATGCGTCTCCCAGGACCCATTGAAGGAAAAGTCTGGATCCTCACAAATTTTTCAGCGTACACAATAAACAAGCGCAGACTTCTCAAATACATCCATAGTATTTGGAACTTTGGTTATCTGGCAAAAGAAAGGCCAAATGATTCTGCCTTTAAACCCCATTTCTTTGTGGAAGTAAAGTTTCAAGATCATTATTTTCATTGTTCTCTTTCAAAGAATGTCTTTTCTGTCAAAGGCCGCAGAAGATGCACCCAGAAAGCCCCACTGGAGACCCAGAGGAAAAGGGACAGAAGAAGGATCAGAAATCACTACCAACCTTACAGTTTCACAAAGACTCTGGCCCAGGCCTTGAATGCTGCCTATTCCTCCAGATCGAGGAGGGGAAGTAAGGAGGGAGAGAAGATCTTGGGGTCTCCAAGGCTGCAGCCATGGCAGGTATGGGGGTCCCGATATGGATCCATTAATCTTATATCCTTTGGAGGAGGAATCCAGAGGAGAAGGAGGGAAACTATCTCAACAGATCTGGCCAATTTAATTACTCAGGGAATTAATGGTTCCAAAGAGTAGATACCATGGCATTTTTATATTAAGCACTGCTAATTGGAAAATGCTGTATCTTTTAAAAAACAAATTCCCGTATTTGTGGGTTTGTGGTTAGCCTGGTGGAATTCCACCTTTCTTCCGTCCCCATTGCAGGTGGGTCTGTGTGCAGCTGGACAGGCAGCTAAGCCCCCCTATTCTCCTCCAATGAAAGGGAGCCTGGCGTGGATCTGGATGCTTTATTGGGAGAAGAGGGCAGGTGAAACTGAGGAGATGCAAAGAGTGGAAATCAAATAGAAAGACGAGATAGGCAGCATTAACTAACAGCCAGCAAAGAAGCAGCTGGAACCTCCCCAGCGATGCTCCGTGTGAGGGACGGAGGGGTCTCCGGATGACCAGGGGTCTCGGTCACAACGGCTGCTTCCGTCTTCTCCAAAGGCCGACAGAAAACGGAGTCTGACTTCAGACCTTATAGTGAAGCTTATCTGCCCCCGGCCACTAGGTGGGGCTAGAGGAACAACAGGACTACAGTTACCGTAATTTTCAGAATATAAGATGCAACTTTTTCCCGCAAAAAAGAGGCTGAAAATCTGGGTGCGTCTTATACATTGCATTTTTTGCCTCCTGAAGCCCTGCCCCTTCACCAAAATGGCCGTGCATACCCTTATGGAGGCTTTCAGAGAGCTCCTGGGGGCTGGGGAGGGCAGTAATGAGCAAATAATGGACCCTGAGACCATCTAGCCCAGTGGTAGTCAACCTTTTCCCTTCCGCGTACTAGTGGGCGTTCCAGCTTTCATGGTAGGTGGTAGGGGTTTTGTCCCATACTGAAGCACTTTCCCTTTTTTTAATTTATTTGACTTAAAAAAAAAATCATAGCATTATTTAAAAACATTTTCATTAGGTTTTCATATAATCACCATTACTGTGGAACCGGTGGGCAGTTAGAAAATTTTACTACTAACAGAGATACAAAAGGTAGGTATAAAAAGGTTGACTACCCCTGATCTAGCCCAACCACTCCTCTCTACAGGAATCCCAGTTGAAGCTTCTCTGACTGATGGCTGCTCAGTCTTTGCATTCAGAGAATCCATGAAGAGGAGACTGAACTTCTCTGCTTTACTGGCTCAGCTCTAAAATAGCTCATCCTTTTATCATATTTTTCTCTCTCATTCAGCTAAAATCTCCTCTCTTGTAACTAAATTCACTTTGTCCACATCTGACACTCTGGAATAATAGTCAGCAGATCTCACATTCGTGTGTAATATGAGTCAGTTATTGGAAGACAGCTGTATCCAGTGGTGGGATTCAAATTTTTTGACTACTGGTTCTGTGGGCGTGGCTTGGTGGTCAGGTGACTGGGTGGGTGTAGCTTGGTGGTCACGTGACTAGGTGTGCATGGCTTGGTGGTCTTATGACTGGGTGGGTGTAACTGGGTGGTCATGTGACTGGGTGGGCATGGCCTGGTGGTCATGTGACTGGGTGGGCATGGCTTGGTGGTCATGTGATTGGGTGGGTGTGGCCAGCTTGACATCACTCACGTCAAGGGGTACCTTGCCTGGCCTCTCCTCACCTCAACGAGATACAATTTCCTTGTCTATTTATTTACTGAATATCCAAAATAGACAATTTAATCCTATGTATAAATGCCATATGTGTACATACATATTACAAGGTATAGTGTGTGTATAGGCACACAAAAAGATACATTATCTACTTTATACACTGTATGTGTATGTACACACACACACACACACACAGAGCTCTTCTAAAACTATACACATTCAACCTCACTTATTGCGTTTGGAAAAACACACCCAGAGTCCACTTTCTGCCACACATTTAACTATCACTTCTGCACATTAGAACATTACACACGCCTTCAGATGTTCTTCCCTAGCCTGCACATGACTGTTGGAGCCAGGAGATGTCATGGATTGAGTAAAATGTGGCAAAGCTTACTTAACAACGTTCTTGCTTAGCAACCAAAATGTTGGGCTCAATTGTCATAAGTCAAGGACTATCTCTGCCTTCCTCTGCATGGCAGCCTTGTCCTAGTAAACTCCTTTCCTTTTCTGGCAATTTCCCCCTCTGTTAGAGGCACCAAAATAATCCAGTGGATATAAGGTCTCCAGCTGGACCTGGGGGTTGGACTAGGTGACATCTAAGGTCCCTTCTAGCCCTAGATTGCTGTGCTGTTTCATAAAGTCTTCTGAAGCCTTCCTTCCTCTTTTTTCCTCTCTCACCTTCCCTCCCTCCCTCCATGTATCTATCCATCTATCCATCAATCCAACGATATCTCATTCGCTTTCTCCTCCCTCTCTCTCTCTCTCCCTTTTCTTTCCCTTTTCTTTCTTTTTTCTTTTTTCTGTCTCTCCCTTTTCTCTCCCTTTCTCTCTCTCTCTCTCTCTCTCTCTTCCAACCAGCTCTGCACCTCGTCTCATTGTTTCCTTTTTGTGGCAGGCCGGCATTGCTCGCATCCCAGGAAAGCCCTGCCGATTAATTTCCTGGGGTGCAGGCTCCGTGTTGGCAGCACCCTTGGATCGGTGCCTTTTCCGCACAAGGAATCTTCTCTCTCTGGAGCAGCCACAGAAGGGGGACTTACGGGGAGCTGGAAGGGCGGGCGGCTTCTTTACATCACACATTGGAATGGGAGGAGAGAAAGAAAGAAAGAAAGAAAGAAAGAAAGAAAGAAAGAAAGAAAGAAAGAAAGAAAGAAAGAAAGAAAGAAAGAGAGGGGGGGAGGGAGAGGGAGAGAGAGGGATCAGAAGCTGTTCAACATTGTGGGCCGCCTGGGAGGAGGCAATAGAGACCCTTTCCCCATTTCCTCTGGATCTCCCTTCTTCTTCCCCCCCCCCCCCAGTTTTCCTTTCCTCCAATTCATCCATTCCCTCCCTCCTCCTAAGAGTGAGGCGGTGCTGTTTTGCCTGGGAGTGTTCTGGGTTCTGGGGAGATTGTGGGGTTTTGGCTGGGCTCCCCAGAACTTTGGGAGAAGCGGCATGTCCGGTTTCCAAATAACATCCAAAATTAAATCAGAGTCCAAGGCAAAGTATTGCTCAAAGTTCCAATTTACTAAGAGAGCCATGTTGGCACATCTGGGGAAACCCAAATCTGAGCTTCCTGGGTTTCCCCCACCCAGTTGAAAGTTCAAGATCTTGCCTCCACACCCATAGGTCCATCACATGATCCAATCTTCCACTGCCACATGCTGGCATTTGCACCCACCCAGTTCCGGTCAGGTGCAGAGGTGCAGAGACAAAGGATGACCTTGGATTCTAAAAAGAAATTTTATTTTGGCTACATAGCATTTTACTCCGTACCATCCCCACTCCCAATTCCCCACACTAGAAACAACATAGTAAAATAATAGAAAGTGTGGCAGGCCTAAGATCCGAAAAGGAATATGGCTGCAGGCCTGACACGTTTGGTATCCCTCAAATTTCTTCCAGTCCATCATTAATGTTCTTATACAGTACAAGACTCCATTGTTAGTCAAATCCTAGTAGCTAAAAATCAGATATTTTTCTACTGCTTTTTACTTATGCACCCTTCTCTGTGTGCTAATCATAAATATTGTTTCTGGAAACTTGATATTCCTCTTATTATATTTTATTTTATTCAAAAATGTAAATTATGAGTTTTGGAAAATATAACTATTACAAAGACAAAAAAACTAGATAATTTTTTTTAAAATTGTGCATTAAAAACAGACCAAGTCATGCATATTGTCTCCCCAACTGAATACAATACAGCAATAATAGTTTCTCCCCCTTGCAAAATAGGCCCACAATTATAAACTACACATGTATTTGAAACTACTTGCCTTGCCATCTATCTGCTATATATAAAAAACATAGTTAACAGGCAATCCAACAATTAAGTTAAATTTCAAAACTTCAAAATTGTCTGTTATCTGCTATTGTATTTAACTCACAGAAAATTTGCAGGGGCTTCTTATCTACCAAAGACTAACGCAATCATTACCTCTGATCCATCCAGAATCTGTCCAGGGTTAAACATCTTTGTTTGAGTCTTAATAATAATACATTTCCTTAAAATTTTAAATAGGATCTTTCCCAACAACTGCTTTCCATTCCCCAAAGTCATAGGACCTCCTGTAAATGGAAAAACGACGACTTGTTTTCCATTTAAATATGACAAGCCCATTCCCCAATCTCCCTCAATCTTCTTGAAAGAATCCATTTCATCAGTCATCCATTCTGTCCACTTTGAGTCTTCAGGGTCCATGGCCTCTCCAGCCATCTCCAAGCAGCCTGCCTTCAAACCAGACTCCTTCCTCAGGGATGCCAATAGCAAATTAAGTTCCAGTCCATCCATCCAATCCATCCAATTCAACAATTGTTGCTTGCTTCTGTTTATCTCCTTTAAGTTGATTTAAAACCATTGATATTTCATCAAACTTTTAAAATGAAGTTTCAAATAAGGCTTGTAAGTTGAAAGACTTTATATTCTTTAAATCACATCAAATTAGCTTACTCTAACATCATATTAATTACCGTATTAATGACAACATAGAAAAATTGATGACCAATGGCAAATTGATATCCATCACCTTTAGGTTTCAAAGGAAAGATTAAAAAGGGTTAAAATTATTAGAGTATCATTTTGAAGACAGTTTTTATCCAATTAGTTATTATATCAACCCTCAGGTTCCTAATCACATCACAAAATTCTTTGTGGGCCCTTTACTGAAATCCAGTTCTATCACCAGAGTCCCCCATAATCTATTTAGGAAGTGTAATGATGTGTGAGAATGACTTTTGGGATGAGGGGAAGAGAGGCTGCCTAAGGAAGGATCAGATAAGAGGGGAGAATCCTGCAGCTGCAAATGGGAGAGAAAGAAACTCAGGATCCTCACTAACTTTTCAGGCTGAGAAAAGAGCTGGTGGGAGATTTGCTCTTTCAGATTTTCAAAATGTTGTTAATGTCGCATTACAAGTAGAAGTAGAATTAGCAGATCTGGAGGTGTTTTCCATCAGGATGACCAGGGAGAAGATTAGCCTGCCAACTTTCTTCTTGATCAACCCATGCTTTCTGGGAATCTATCTGTTATTTTCAAAGAGTTTATGAATCATCTTTTTTTCTTGGTTCATTTTACTTGTTAACTGCTCTAGAATGTTCCCTATAATTGACCATCTGTGTCAATTATATTTTCTCTATATTTTGTCAATATATGATTGGCAAATTTTACTGAAACGTTTTCATTCACTTATGAAGATAATGGCAGTATTTGTATCCTATTTAACCATATTTGGAGATAAGACAATTGTAGAAGAAAGATTCAATGTGGGATAAGAAACAGAGTTTTCTGCTTTTCAAATTCCTGGGTGTTCCCATTCTAGTTTCATCCCTTTCTGGAGAAGAATGGATTTTGGAATATTTCTGAGATGAAACTGTACTTGGACCAAAATGGAGAGATAACAGGAGATCTGGGCATTGATGCCTTCTTGGTTCTCCCCAAGGAGGATCCCAAGATAGAGATTCTGGCGTATTTTGAAAGACAGAGACTTTCTATCAACCAAGTTGTTCTTTCACAGCTAAAGTTGCTCAATAAGGTGAGATAAATTTTGCTGTCTTTTCTCTGTTTTCCAACGCATGAGGTCCCATTTCAAGTGGGCAAAGCCCACAGTCTCCAGGCTGGTTGACTATAACTCCTGCACCTTCTTAGAAGTAGTCAGAGGTTTCATATTTACTTACACGAAGACCAGATACTATTTGGCTAATGTCCGTGTCTATCTCTATTTTCCATGAATGTTGACTGCTAACACATTTTCTTCTGCTTAGTCCCTGCCTCAGTCCAACTGTGCGGAAAATTGTCGTTCTGGATTTGTCAAGAGGGCTCGAGAAGGAGAGCCAGTTTGCTGCTATGACTGCATTCCTTGTCCGGAGGGGACCTTCTCCATTCAGGAAGGTGGGTCACAATGAAGAAAATGGGAGGCTTTGTGGAACTGGATCTATACAGAGCATTTTCATGAAAGTGCAAGTTAAAAGACAGATTGAAGGTCAATTGTTTTTTTTTAACCTGCACAATTTCTTATCTAAAAGGAAGTAAACGAAAAAGACTTTGAAGGAGGGGCTGGGAAGAGTTGGGAGGAGTGGGTGACAGACTGAGCAGGGTTTACTAACAGCAGAGGAAACATCTCTCCTGCTCTTTAGTTTGTACATGTGCTGCTAAATTTACCTTTCTAGGAACATCTGAATTCTTTGAAACTTGATGGATTGTTTTAGGTCCACCTTCTGAAAGACCTTGCAATTCACTGTATATTGGATCCTCCCCTTGAGGATCACTGAGAAGGTGTCACTGGTCCATAATGTGGTGCTATGGATAGTTATGGGGGGAACTCATTACACATTCTGCCAGCAATATAGATCAATCAATCAATCAATCAGAATAGAGCTGGAAGGGACCTTGGAGATTTTCTAGTCCTACACCCTGCTCAAGCAGGAGACCCTATACCATTTCAGACAAGTGACTGTCCTGTCTCTTCTTAAAAACATCCAATGTTGAAGCACCCACAACTTCTGGAGGCCAGCTGTTCCACTGGTTAATTGTTGTCAATGTTAAGAAATTTCTCCTGAATTCCAGGTTGCTTCCAGATGTTACTGTAGGTATCCTCCAAGCCCAGTATATTAATTGCCATGTGGCACGACTCTAAATATTTGTATAAAAGGATTATATGATTCATTATTAACCTCTAATAAAGTAGGTTCCTATGAAGATTCTACATATCACAAAGGAAATAATTAACATCCTAGAACTTTCCTCAACTTCAGATACCTAGTTTCATTTTTTTTAAAAAATATATCCTTTTTATCCTCTTCTTAATGAAATGGTATCAGCTATCACCCAAATAAGGTATTTCTTGTAAGATGAAAGGACAGAATGTTAAAGAAAGTTACTTTTTGGTTTCTCAGATACAAAAAAATGTACCAAGTGTCCGGATGATAAATATCCAAATGAGTCCAGAGTCCAGTGTATCCCTAAAATTATAACCTTCCTGTCTTTTGAAGAACATCTGGGCATCATCCTGGTCTCTTTTGCACTACTCTTATTCCTAACTACAGTCCTTGTTTTAATCATCTTCATTAAATACAGAGAAACTCCCATTGTCAAAGCCAACAATCGGGACCTCTCCTACATCCTCCTGCTCTCCCTCCTGCTTTGCTTCTTGTCTTCTTCTCTCTTCATTGGTCAACCAAGGAAAGCCACCTGCCTTCTCCGACAAACATTTTTCAGCATCATCTTCTCAGTTGCCGTTTCTTCTCTCTTGGCCAAAACCATCATGGTGGTGCTGGCTTTCCTGGCCACAAAACCAGGAAACCAAGTGACGAGATGGTTGGGGAAGAGCTTGGCCAACTCCATCATCCTTTCTTGTTCAGCAGTCCAAATTATCATCTGCTCCATCTGGCTGGGAGCTTCTCCCCCCTTCCCTGACTCTGACCTCCACTCCCAGCCTGGAGAGATCATCCTGCAATGCAACGAAGGGGCTGTTGTCATGTTCTACATCACCCTCAGCTACATGGGCTTCCTGGCTGCCATCTGCTTCACGGTGGCTTTCCTGGCCAGGAATCTGCCTGGGGCCTTCAACGAAGCCAAGCTGATCACCTTCAGCATGCTGGTCTTCTGCAGTGTCTGGGTGACTTTTGTGCCCACCTACCTGAGCACCAAAGGGAAATACATGGTGGCTGTTCAGGTCTTCTCCATCCTGGCCTCCAGTGCTGGTCTGCTGGGCTGCATCTTCATCCCCAAGTGCTACATTATCCTTCTGAGGCCAGAGCTGAACACAAAGGAGCATCTCACAGCCAGAACAAATGTAAAAACATGAGATATAACACCATTATGATATTGGAAGGTTTGTTAAAGTTTATTTTATTTGAAAGGAGATATTCTTTCCATTTTGATAGGATGCAGGAGTCAAAGAAAATAATATTTATATGTTTCAAAATGGGAAATTATTGAATTCTTCTAGCTCTCTTCCCTTTCAGCTCAATAAACATTGCTAAAAGTCATTCAGAAGAATTTGCTGTTCAGCAACAGCTACTGAATGTGACACCTTTAAAAAATAATTCTGGCACTTGTTCCTACAGCTAAAAGTGTGTGTCTCTGTGTGTGTGTGTGTGAGAGAGAGAGAGAGAGAGAGAGATCAGGAAAAGGGGTCAGGAGGAAGCTGTGGGAACCAAGCACCAGCCTGGTTGCCTGATCCTCTCCCTGAGAATGCCGGAATGATGTGAAATGCCATGTTTGACTGGCTTCATCCCTCTTATAAAATTTTCTTGATTTCCTGATAAAACCTCCTTTGCAGAAAGTGTTCAGCAGAAGAGCTGTTTGGGATTTGAGTTTGGAATTGTTTTTTTTTATATGTATGTCACAGCAAAATGATAATGATAAATTCAATAAAGAATAAAATATATAAATAAATTTTCATTGTATATTTTTTCTTTGCTTAACCAGAGAAATAAAATAGCAGTTTTCAGGCCCTTTAATTTTCCATTCTACAACTCCTACCTAAAGCATTTTCTCTGCTCCTCTTCCAAGCTTGTCTTGTCTGTGAAGGCAGGCGGGCCGTCGCTGCGGAGGAGGCGGTGTGGGAGGAGTGGATCGGGCACCGCCGGTTGCAGGGAGCGGGCGGGGAGAAACGGGGCCCGGCTCCACTCCCGGGGCAGGAGAGGCCAGGAGCAGCGGCTCCAACGTTGGATGCCCTTGGAAGGGGGGCGGGAGAGGGTGGCAGGGAAGTGAACTTTTCGTGTGTGAGAATCTCCCCCCTCTTTTAATCTGCATCCAGCTAAAGGGGTCTTTGTTTCTCCCTCTCGCCCCCCTTAGTCCTTCCCTGCTCTTCCTCTGACCCAGCACTTCTACTGCGGTGATCCTCCTGCCCGGCAGCTGCCTGCCCAGAAGGCCGAAGGGAGGGACAGCGGGGGAGGCACTATCCCCCCCCCACTGAAAAGTCCCCTTTCTGCCTCTGTCAAGGGCTCCACTGAGGCCCCTCAGCTCCCACCCTCCCATCCCCAATACCCGGATCTTCTGGGTGTGTGGAAGTTGGGGGGGGGTCTGCTGATGGGGAAAGCTCAGCCTGCCTTCACCCCCCAAACTACAGAGGGCAACATCTGGGCCAGGTCCACCTTCATCCGCCTTGCGGGAGATTCAAGAGCCCCGCAGATGCAGTGAAAGGAGATATTCTTTCTATTTAGATAGTATGCAGGAGTCAAAGAAAATCATTTCTATATATTTCCAAATGGGAAATTGTTGAATGACTGGAATTCTTGGAGCTCCCTTTCAGCTCAATAAGTTTTGCTAAAGAGAACAATTCTGTGAAAGTCATTCAGAGGAATTTGCTGTTCAGCAATAGCTACTGAATGAGACACCTTTAAAAAATAATTCTGGCACTTGTTCCTACAGCTAAAGTGTGTGTGTGTGTATGTGTGTGTGTGTGTGTGAGAGAGAGAGAGGGAGATCAGGAAAAGAGGTCAGGAGGAATCTTTGGGAACCAAGCACCAGTCTGATTGCCTGATGACCTCTCTGAGAATGCTGGAGTGATGTGAAATGCCATGTTTGACTGGCTCTCAGCTGGGGAGGAAAATCTTCATCCCTCATATAATTCTTTTTTAAAATTGAGTTTGGGGTTGTTTTTATTTTGGTATGTACTTCACAGCAAAATAATAATTAAAAAGTAAATACAAAATAAAGTGTGTAAAGAAATTTCCACTGTGTTTTTTTTTCTTTCATCAAGCAAAGAATTAGAATAGCAGTTTTTAATTTTCCACCCTACAATTTCAACCTAAAGCATTTTCTCTGCCCCTCTTCCAAGCTTGTCTTGTCTGTGAAGGGCTGGAGAAGATGCCCAGAGAAAGGGGACCTTGAGACTCTCCCCAGGAGGAGATTGAAGGGATCCTGTCTAAAGCCAACCATATCATTGACCAGGTCACAAACCTTCAATGCTGCATAAGATTCATCCAGGTCCAAGAAGGGGGTGTGTATAAGAGAGGAGGGACTTCAAGGTTTCTAGGAAGAGGCATCCATGGAAGCTCTTCTGCTCTTCAACCACAGAGATTGCAGATCAATTGGGAATCAATGTTTAGGTTTCTGAATGGCTCCTAATCGGGAATAGAATCCCTCTGAAAATTCTATTTTAAAGAGATAAGAGAAGCTCTGATGGATCAGACCAAGATCAGTCTCAGATTCAGTGACCACACAGAGGCCTCTGGTTCTCCCACAAGCAGAAGAAGGCAAAGACTTATGGCTTTGCTCAACATGGGACAGGCATTTCCCCACAATTTCACTTTCCTCCATCCCACCACACAATATTGGACACGCAGCCATCTCACACTCTAGGAATCCCCAATTGTGTTATCCAACATTAATCTCAGAAAATATTTCCAAGTTTCAAGCTCCCCCACCCCCGCCACCCATCAAAAAGTATTGGAGGACTGGAACTCAAGTGTCTCCTGATGATTGGCCCAAAGTCGGCCATTTGGCTTTTATTTTGAATTATTTTAAAACTCCCGGATTGGCAGAAAGTCCCTCAGCTGGCTTTGATCCCCACCCCTGCAGGCACTCCTTGCCCCCCACAACACAAAAGTCTCTTTCTGCGCCCGCGCTTCCCTGCTCCCCCAAACAGACAGCTGTCACTCAAGCCCCTGCCCTGCCCTGCTTCCTCGCACCCTGGTCGGGCAGTACCACCCCCTGCTGGCACTCTGCCTGAGCCCCCTGCCCTCCCGCCGCCTCGTCCCCACAGAAGCCTCCTTGGGGCTGGCCGGGAGCCTTGCCAGGGAGCCGGTCGGAGCGCCGAGGGTGGTCGAGGGATCGGACAGGCTTCCTCCCGGGGGGGGGGCTGCAGAGGTGGCGGGTAGGGGCTCCCTGCGCCTCTTCCCTCCCAGGCCACATCAGGGCTCCGGCTCCAGAGGCTCCTGCGCCCCCACCCAGAAGAGCGGCTGGAGGATCTGCGGGGGTCGGGGGTGACCCCGGACCTGAGAGCCGGGGAAGCCCACGGGGGACCCCAGGAGGCTACAGGGCGAGCCTCTCTCGGCACCTCCCCACCGCATACTGTGCAAGGCAGGCGGGCCGTCGCTGCGGAGGAGGCGGTGTGGGAGGAGTGGATCGGGCACCGCCGGTTGCAGGGAGCGGGCGGGGAGAAACGGGGCCCGGCTCCACTCCCGGGGCAGGAGAGGCCAGGAGCAGCGGCTCCAACGTTGGATGCCCTTGGAAGGGGGGCGGGAGAGGGTGGCAGGGAAGTGAACTTTTCGTGTGTGAGAATCTCCCCCCTCTTTTAATCTGCATCCAGCTAAAGGGGTCTTTGTTTCTCCCTCTCGCCCCCCTTAGTCCTTCCCTGCTCTTCCTCTGACCCAGCACTTCTACTGCGGTGATCCTCCTGCCCGGCAGCTGCCTGCCCAGAAGGCCGAAGGGAGGGACAGCGGGGGAGGCACTATCCCCCCCCCACTGAAAAGTCCCCTTTCTGCCTCTGTCAAGGGCTCCACTGAGGCCCCTCAGCTCCCACCCTCCCATCCCCAATACCCGGATCTTCTGGGTGTGTGGAAGTTGGGGGGGGGGTCTGCTGATGGGGAAAGCTCAGCCTGCCTTCACCCCCCAAACTACAGAGGGCAACATCTGGGCCAGGTCCACCTTCATCCGCCTTGCGGGAGATTCAAGAGCCCCGCAGATGCAGTGAAAGGAGATATTCTTTCTATTTAGATAGTATGCAGGAGTCAAAGAAAATCATTTCTATATATTTCCAAATGGGAAATTGTTGAATGACTGGAATTCTTGGAGCTCCCTTTCAGCTCAATAAGTTTTGCTAAAGAGAACAATTCTGTGAAAGTCATTCAGAGGAATTTGCTGTTCAGCAATAGCTACTGAATGAGACACCTTTAAAAAATAATTCTGGCACTTGTTCCTACAGCTAAAGTGTGTGTGTGTGTATGTGTGTGTGTGTGTGTGAGAGAGAGAGAGGGAGATCAGGAAAAGAGGTCAGGAGGAATCTTTGGGAACCAAGCACCAGTCTGATTGCCTGATGACCTCTCTGAGAATGCTGGAGTGATGTGAAATGCCATGTTTGACTGGCTCTCAGCTGGGGAGGAAAATCTTCATCCCTCATATAATTCTTTTTTAAAATTGAGTTTGGGGTTGTTTTTATTTTGGTATGTACTTCACAGCAAAATAATAATTAAAAAGTAAATACAAAATAAAGTGTGTAAAGAAATTTCCACTGTGTTTTTTTTTCTTTCATCAAGCAGAGAATTAGAATAGCAGTTTTTAATTTCCCACCCTACAATTTCAACCTAAAGCATTTTCTCTGCCCCTCTTCCAAGCTTGTCTTGTCTGTGAAGGGCTGGAGAAGATGCCCAGAGAAAGGGGACCTTGAGACTCTCCCCAGGAGGAGGTTGGAGGGATCCTGTCTCAAGGCAGCCGCATCATTGACCAGGTCACAAACCTTCAATGCTGCATAATATCCATCCAGGTCCAAGAAGGGGGAGAATAAGAGGGTGGGGGTGGGGTGGAGGCTTTGAGATATTCTGCTCTCCAACCATAGAAATGATTTCCTTTGACTCCTGCATACTATCTAAATAGAAAGAATATCTCCTTTCACTGCATCTGGAGGGCTAGAGCTCCGTCTGCTCCTCCGGGCAAACCTCTGGGCGATTCCAGTGCTCTTGTAACCTTAGCTAGACGCAGGGAAGAGGAGGGGGCCGTACACACACGGACACGCACACAGAGAGCCAAGAGAGGAGTCACCCCCTCTTCCCTGGCCTTGCACTTTTGCACTAACGCTGCCGCTCCTCTCCCCGATTGCCGCCTCTCCCCTGCCTGCTGTGCAACCTCGGCAAACGGAGCCTCAAAGCGAGAGAAACTTCTGAGGCTTCCCAGAGGGCGACGCTGGAGGCCGGCAGAAGCCAATCCGCTGCTCCGGAGCGCAGCTTCCCTGCCAGCCTCTTCCTCAGTGGCCCCGCGGGCTTCTCTCGCACATCAGCCCAGTCCCGGGAGAGGCGCCGAGGGAAGCTCCAGCCCTTAGAGCGCGGCCCCTCCCCTGGAGCGCTTCTCCCCTCCCCATCTGGGGGGGCGCCACACTTCGGTCCCACCGCTGCGGTTCCCCGTGAAGCTCTCCTCCCCTCGGCGGGTCCCCCGCAACCTCTCGAGACTGAGCCTCGACGTCGCCCCGGGAGGAAGTGGCGTCGAACTGGCTGCCCCCTCGAGGACCGCCGCCCGGCTGGGAGGAAACCCGTCGAGGCGCCTCAGCGGGGCTCCTCTTCCTTCTGCGGCTTTCCTGGAGGGCGAGGCAGGGGGCGGGTGAGGGAAGAGGAGGAGGCCGTCAAGGGGAAACGACGCCACCAAGTCAGTGCAAAGAAAGAGGAAATACACAAAAATACACAAGAGGTGGGGAGCCCAGTCTCCCCCAATTTCCTAGGCAGCTGCCTTGTCCTTCCCACAGGGGGCGCTCTTCCTCCCCATTCGTCTACTCTAAGCGTTCAGCCCCACCCTCTGTGTCCCCCCACCCACAACCTTTGCCGTCCCCGCCAAAGGACTCCGAAGCCCCCAAGACCCTCGCTTGAGTCCCCCCCCACCCTTTGGACTTCAGCCACACCATTTGCGGAGACAGCCAAGAGGAGCTGAAGGGCCCAAAGGAAGCTGGGAACCTTCAGATGAGCCCTTCCTGACGGCCATTCAAAGAGTCCTAGGAGACCCTCTCTTCCCCGGCCCTCCCGCCGGATCTCTTCCTCGTCAACGTGGCAGGGACTGAATCTGGCCAGGGATGATTGACAGTGCCTGGGTATTTCGGGCTGGTTGTTGAGGGAGCCTGGCTGGGTGGGTTTTGCTCAACTGTGTAAGAGGTGTGTAAGGGAACGTCACAAATAGGCTCCAGGCACTTTGTAGCAGGTGATCAGGGAGGAAAACTCCAATGAAGGAAAAGACAGGAGGCGGAGGGTGGGGGGAAGATGGGAAGAGAGAGGGAGGGAGGGGAAGGGGGAGAAAGAGAGAGATCAAAAGATTCCCAGAAGCAAAGACAGCTGTGTGGGGTCCCTTGTGAAGAAGGCAGAGTTCTGAGGGTTCTCTGAAGATCTGAGTATGTCAGGCTGATGTGTATTCAGTTATATGTAGCTACAAAACAACCCAAAGAGAAGGAAGGGGGAGGGGATATTTTCCCCTTCAGGTTCAAGGCAGGGGACAAAGAGTGAATGCAGATCCCTCCTTCATTGGGAAGATCAGCTGGATTTTGTCCCTGGACAGGAGATCCCGCAGAAGCAACACCTTCTCTTTACTTATTCCAGAGACTGATGTGGACGCCCACCTCATGTGCAACATTCCTGGGCAGGTGGGGGCATAAGAATAACACATAAAACCCGACAAAACGATAGTAATCATTAAAAGGAGCCCATGTGGGGGCCCCAAAACCATCCATTCCTCAAAGCTTCTGGACTCCAGTCTCAACCTGCTCCTTGTATCAGGGAGAAGAACCGGCTGTTTGGGGGTCCTGGTCACCCAATTAGGGGAGGGGGAGGGTGCAAGATCTCATAGAAAGAAAACCCTCATTGACAGGGCAGGGGCAGCTGGGGGAAATTGTGCCGACTGGGTCTCTTGGGATGGCAACATCTAAGCAAGGGAGCCTTCAGCCTTCATCCCCCCCACCTGGCTTGGTGTGAAGGGCAAGGCTTCTCATGGAGATGATCAATCAACAGGGTTGGAGCATGGTCCTTCCAGCTTCCATCTTTCCCTACTCATTCTTCCTCACACAGATAATATAGTTTCAGCCACTGTCAGAAGCAATAATTGCTGAAATTATGTTTCATGAGGTATCTGGTTCATTGGTGGTTGCTGAACATTAAACTGAATGACTTTCAGAGTTCTCTTTAGCTAGATTTATTGGGATGAATAGGGAAATTAAAAAGGGTGACCCTAGTTCAGTTGATAATTATAGACCAATTTCTTTGTGTTGCGTTACATGCAAAGTTATGGAATCAATCGTAAACCAATCCATTGTTCAACACTCAGAGACAAATAACTTACTATCCGACAAACAGTTTGGCTTTAGGAAAAACTCATCCTGTGATTTACAACTTTTGCACTGTAAAGATATCTGGACCAGTGGTGGGTTCCTGCTGGATCGCACCGGATCGCGCGCGCTCCCTTTCAGCGCTCCACCTGGCTCGCACGCTCCCTTTCAGCGCTACACCTGGCTCGCGCGCTCCCTTCCGGCGCTAAAACCGGAAGTACAGTCTTGCCCCGCCCCTGGCGAAGCAACGACGCCTGCCTGCGCTCCACCAGCTTGGCTGGGAACGGAGATGTTTCCTCAGCAGAGCGGAGTTCCTGAAAAGTCTTTTCAGGCGCTCCGCTCCGCTGAGGAAACATCTCCGTTCCCAGCCGAGCTGGTGGAGCGCAGGCAGGCGTCGTTGCTTCGCCAGGGCCGGGCAAAACTGTACTTCCGGTTTTAGCGCCGGAAGGGAGCGCGCGAGCCAGGTGTAGCGCTGAAAGGGAGCGCGCGAGGCAGGTGGAGCGCTGAAAGGGAGCGCGCGAGCCAGGTGGAGCGCTGAAAGGGAGCGCGCGCGATCCGGTGCGATCCGGCAGGAACCCACCACTGATCTGGACTACATGTCTTGATCAAGGTAAAGCTGTAGATGCAATTTACATAGATTTTTGTAAGGCTTTTGATGCAGCAGCATATGATAAAGAGCTGTTGGAATTAAATTCTTGTGGCATTTCTGGACCTTTGCACAAGTGGATTGCTGCTTTTTTTGTTTAACAGAGTGCAGAAAGTCAAAATGGGGAACTCGCTGTCTAATCCTGCATCAGTTAACAGGGGTGTCTTAGTAGGCCCCACACTTTTCTTGCTCTATATCCACGATTTATGTGATCAACTTAAAATCAATTTTTGCCAATGATGTAAAATTATTTAAAACTACAGATAATTCTGTTGTTTTGCAAAGTGATCTGGACTCTGCATCTGAATGATCCAATCTGGTCACCGTCTTCAGCTAACTTTCAGGCACGCTTCCCCAGGTTCTGGCAAGACGTCCTTGACTCCCACGGGAAAGAATGTTGCAGTCAGACTTAGGTTTTGCATACAAAATTATACGTAGTTATGCTTTACCTGTAAATGACTGTTTTAATTGCAATAAGCATGAACAACCCCTTTAAACTCAGTGTATATCGTTCTAAACCTGACTGTAAAAAATATGATTTCTGTAATAGAGTTGTCAAAGTCTGGACTGCTCTACCTGATTCAGTTGTCTCAACTACAAATGTTCACAGTTTTAGACCCAAATTGACTTCCATGGACCTCACTTTATACTTAAGAGGTCCCTAGAGGGGGCCTGCATAAGTGCACTAACATGGCTATCCTACCTGTCATTGTGTCTTTATATTATTCCTGTTTTTGTTTCTGTTTGACAAATTACAATATTTTTTTTAAATACAAGAATTGCAGTCATTCAACCATTTCTCATTTCAAAATATTTCCCATATATTATTTTCTTTGATTTCCGCATGCTATCTAAGTGGAAGTAAATTATACCTTCTTTCAAATAAAAGGATAAAATGCAGCCAGCCAGTCTACCTCAACAGTGAAAGCAATTACGTAAAAGATGCATTCTTTAAATAACATGATATTATGTCTCATGCTTTTATATTTGTTCTGGCTGTGAGATGTTCCTTTGTATTCAGCTCTGGCCTCAGAAGGATAATGTAGCACTTGGGGATGAAGATGCAGCCCAGCAGACCAGCACTGGAGGCCAGGATGGAGAAGACCTGAACAGCCACCATGTATTTCCCTTTGGTGCTCAGGTAGTTGGGCACAAAAGTCACCCAGACACTGCAGAAGACCAGCATGCTGAAGGTGATCAGCTTGGCTTCGTTGAAGGCCCCAGGAAGATTCCTGGCCAGGAAAGCCACCGTGAAGCAGATGGCAGCCAGGAAGCCCATGTAGCTGAGGGTGACGTAGAACATGACAACAGCCCCTTCGTTGCATTGCAGGATGATCTCTCCAGGCTGGGAGTGGAGGTCAGAGTCAGGGAAGGGGGGAGAAACTCCCAGCCAGATGGAGCAGATGATAATTTGGACTGCAGAAGAAGACAGGATGATGGAGTTGGCCAAGCTCTTTCCCAACCATCTCTTCACTTGGTTTCCTGGTTTTGTGGCCAGGAAAGCCAGCACCACCGTGATGGTCTTGGCTAAGAGAGAAGAAATGGCAACTGAGAAGATGATACTGAAAACCGTTTGTCTGAGAAGGCAGGTGGCTTTCCTTGGTTGACCAATGAAGAGAGAAGGAGACAAGAAGCAAAGCAGGAGGGAGACCAGGAGGATGTAGGAGAGATCCCGGTTGTTGGCTTTGACAATGGGGGTTTCTCCATATTTAATGAAGATAATTAAAACAAGGACTGTAGTTAGGAACAAGAGCAGGGCAAAAGAGACCAGGATGATCCCCAGAAGTTCTTCATAAGACAGGAAGGCTATAACTTTGGGGATACATTGAACTCTGTCCACATTTGGATATTTATCATCTGGACACTTGGTGCATTTTTCTGCATCTGAGAAACCAAAAATCAATTTTCTTTAATATTCTGTCCTTTTATTTTTCGTTAAAAATAGCATAAGAACGATGTAATTTTTTTTTTAAAGTAGCTAGTTGTATGAAGCTGAGGAAAGTCCTAGGGTAGTGATGGCGAACCTATGGCATGCGTGCCACAAGCGGCACGTGGAGCCATTTGTCAGGGCATGTGAGGCGCTGCCCTGTGAGCTGGGCAGCGCGCATGCGTGCGCTGGCCATCTCAGTTCACCTTTTTAAATGCTATTTTTCGCTTTCCCCAGGCTCCAGAGGCTTTATAGGAGCCTGGGGAGGGCGAAAAGAGCCTCCCCCCCCCTCCGAGGCTTCAGGGACCATCCGGAGGCTTCCCTGATGCTTTCGGAACGCTTAAAACGACCCTCCGAGCAACCCAGAAGTCACTTCCGGTTTGCTCGGAGGGTGGTTTTAAGCGTTCCGAAGGCTTCAGGGAAGCCTCCGGACGGTCCCTGAAGCCTCCGGAGGGCCTCCGGGGGAGGTGGGGGAGGCTCTTTTCACCCTCCCCAGGCTCCTATAAAGCCTCTGGAGCCTGGGGAGGGCGAGAAAACCATGTAAAATGGGGGGAGTGCGCGTTGTGCGCGCATGCGCACTGGGGGGTCACGCATTGCATTATGGGTGCGGCACGCAGCACTTGCCCCCCCTGCGCTCCCCCCACTTGTGGCACGCGAGCCAAAAAAGGTTCGCCATCACTGTCCTAGGGTGTTAATTATTTCTGGTGTAATGTGTAATGTAATTCATAGGAAGCTACATTATTTGAAGTTAATAATGAATCATATAATCTTTTTAGGCAAACATCTTCAGTCCCGCCACATGGCATTTAATATACTGGACTTAGAGGAGTCCTCTACAGTATCTTGTAACATCTGGAAGTAATCTGGAATTCAGGATAAATTTCTTAACAGTGAGAACAATTAACCAGTGGAACAGCTGGCCTTCAGAAGTTGTGGGTGCTTCAACATTGGAGGCTTTTAAGGAGAGACTGGACAGTCACTTGTCTGAAATGGTTTAAGGCAGAGGTTCTCAACCTTCCTAATGCCATGACCCTTTAATACAGTTCCTCATGTTGTGGTGACCCCCAACCATAAAATTATTTTCGTTGCTACTATGTAACTGTAATTTTGCTACTGTTATGAACCGTATTGTAAATATCTGATATGCAGGATGTATTTTTATTGCTATACATTGAACATAATTAAAGCCACTAGGATCTGTTTCCCACAGAAAAAAAAACACCGGGAACCACAAAACCCCTGGCTGGGTGTGGCCAACTCAACATCACCCCCACCCAGTCACATGACATCCTCCCCCCCCCAGACATGCCTACCCAGGTTTCATGGCTCAGTGTTTTCTGTGGGAATAGGGTCTCTCTCTCTCTCTCTTCTCTCCCCCTCCCTCTCATTTCTGTTTTTCTCTATTTTTCTTCTCCCTTTCTCTTCTTCCTTCCTTCCTTCCTTCCTTTCCTTCCCTTTCCCTCTTTCTTTTTCTTTCTTTCTCATTGAACATGATAGCAAATCCAAAATAAAGTTATTAATTGTAGGAAATTGCTTCTCTGTAATCTTTTCATAGTGAACTCTAAGTTGATAGAAGCTGGCAAGCTTGTACTAAGAGCAATAGGATATATATTTTGATTTCTTTTGAGTTTGACAATATAATACGTTATCCAAAATTATAAATAATCTTTTTTTTCAGATGCATTTTTTTTGCCATCTCTGTTATTTTCTTTTAAAAAAATCAGACTTGCTTCCAATTTGTACCTTTTGGCAAACTGCAGTTTTCTTGGCAAGAGATCTAGCTTGCCATTGCTTTCGTCATAGGTCTGAGAAAGTTAGTTTCTTTCTTTATTTATTTCTTTCCTTTCTTTTCTCTTCCTTTCTTTCCTCCTGATTTGTTTCCCTCTCTTTTCCCTCTCTCTCATTCTCTCCCTTCAGCTCTCTTTCATTTCTTTCTCCCTCTCCCCCTTCTCCCTCTAATTTGTTTCCCTCTATTTTCCCTCCCTCCCATTCTCTCCTTCCAGCTCTCTTTAGTTTCTCTCTCTCTCTTTCTCCCATTTTCTCTTTCATTTCTTTCTTGCGCATGCAAGCAAAATACCCTCCTGGGTCAGGATCACGGTGGCGGGGAGAGTGACTCCTTCAACTTCCGCCACTGAGAAGTGAGCAGCTGGCTGTGCTGCGCAGGAGACTCCTCAGCGCCAGACTCAGGTCAGCGCCAGCCGCGGTCCCCTTCGTGTTGGCTCAGGAAAGAGCCGGAGCAGCCGTCTCTGGATGCAGAGAGGGAAGAGTTACAAAGCCCTGTGCAGCGCAGGAGAAGTGGAGCTCTTCCCTCCCTGCACTCAACCAGCTGCTGCTGCTGCTCCCCATTCCCCTCCTTCCTGAGCCAACACGAAGGGGAGAGGGGCTCGCACCAACCTGAGTCTAGCACTGAGGAGTCTCCTGTGCAGCGTGGCTTCCCTGCGCTGTGCACCCAGTTATTCACCTCATTGCGCAGTGGCGACAGTGGGAGGAGAATCATTGTCCACTCCACCTTGATCCTGGCCCAGGAGGGTATTTTGCTTGCGCACGCGCGTGCAAGAAATGAGCAGCTAACGGTCTCCCCCTCGGATCCCAGTGGAACTAACCAGAGCTGGCTCAGCGGAGCCAGGCCTGTGCTGGGGGGAGGGGGGAAAACGATGTCAGATAGAGACTCGGTGGTCGCCACAGCTTCTCCTCAACCGTTGCCCTTCTCGCTGCCCAAGCCTCCCCCTTTGATGTAGCTCAACCTGGGCAAGGGTGCGCCCTGTAGGAACTCCAGGGCAGGAACAGTCACTGAAAAATGCCCGCATGGGAGGTGGGCCGGACTGGCCTGCTGGGAAGCCCGTCAATCTTCTGACACCTCTCCTTCTGCCGTGCGGGAAACCCGAGCTGCTCTTTCCCTTCGGGCTGGCTTCTTGCCAGCCTCTCCGTGGGAGGCTCCTCGGTGACCCCTGTGAAAAGGATGTTTGACCCCCAAAGAGGTCGCAACCCACAGGTTGAGAACCACTGGTTTAAGGTCTCCTGCTTGAGCAGGGGGTAGGATTAGAAAACTTCCAAGGTCCCTTTGAACTCTCTTCTGATTGATTGATCTACACGACAGGCAGAATATTTGTGTAATGAGTTCCCCCCATAACTATCGACAGCACCACATTATGGGCCAGTGACACCTTCTCAGTGATCCTCAAGGGGAGGATCCAATATACAGTGAATTGCAAGGTCTTTCAGAAGGTGGACCTAAAACAATTCATCAAGTTTCAAAGAACTCAGATCTTCCTAGAAAGGTGAACTTAGCAGCACATAAGAAAATTAAAAAGCAGAACAGATATTTCCTCTGCTGTTAGTAAAGCTTGCCCAGTCTGCCACCTCTTCCCCCCATTTCCTCCCAGCCCCTCCTTCAAAGTTTTTTTTGATTTACTTCCTTTTAGATAAGGAATTGTGCAGGTTAAAAATAAAAAAGGTGAGCTTGTGTCTTTTAACTTGCACTTTCATGAAAATCTTCTGGATGGATCCAATTCCACAAAGCCTCCCATTTTCCCCAGTGTGACCCACCTTTCTGAGTGGAGAAGGTCCCCTCCGGACAAGGAACGCAGTCATAGCAGCAAACTGGCTCTCCTTCTCGAGCCCTCTTGACAAATCCAGGATGACAATTTGCCGCACAGTTGGACTGAGGCAGGGACTGAGCAGAAAAATGAAGAATGCCAAAGAAAATACATTAGGACTTACCATGCATGGAAAATGGAGGGAGAAATTGTCAGGAAAAAAAAAATGCCCTGGGAAATCTGAGATCAATGGACCGTGGCTGATTCCCTTCCGCATATCTTTTGAGATATTGAGAAAAAATAAGTCTTTTAAAATATTCTAATTAATAAACAAACTTTAATAATAAAATAATAAAAGTAAATGAAACAGAAATAACTAATTGTTACATTTTGATAATGAAAGCTCCGTCAGCCAAAGTTGGCTGCCGAACAAAAAAAGAGAAGAATTTTGGAATGTGTAACGTGTGCGCAATAAATCACTTTCAGATAAGAACCTTTTTTGTTTTATGACCTGCGCAATAAAGCTTTCTTAGTTTAACTCTTGAGTGTCAGTTTAGGCAGTTCAGGCCTAGCAAACTTTTTAACATCGTGACACCCCTTCTTTTGCTAGTCTGGGCTGACATCATCAAATCATCAATTAAGGCACATCTTCTTTCGCAGATACTCGTGTTGATTTGCGGCGAGTGGTTTGTTAAGCATGTCTGCGATCTGATCATGTGTAGAAACATATTGCAATTTAACAAAACCTTGCTTAACTAATTGCTTTGTGTTTTGATAACGAATGTCAATGTGTCTGGACCTAGAACCTGTAAAATGTGACTCAGAAATATAAACCACAGATACATTATCTTCCATCACGGTGATTGGTCGAATCGGACGTGTCCAGATATCTGTGATCAAAGCATCAAACCACGTTAGAGAATTACAAGCATCTGAAACACAAGCATATTCAGCTTCAGTAGATGAACATGAAACAAAACTCTGTTTTCTCACTTGCCAGTAAACAGGACAACCATTTAGGAACATCATGTAACCAGAAGTGCTTTTGCGTGACTTCTTGTCGCTCGCCCAGTCGGCGTCGGCAAAACAAATCAACTTTGGTTGATCAGTGTGTGTTGGTTCTAGCAATAACTTCATGTGTTTAGTGTGTTTTAGGTATTTCAACAACTTCTTAATGCATGACCAATGAAATTGTGTTGCCTTACCTACGTGTCGTGATAAAAGATTAACACTAAGTGCGATGTCAGGTCTGGTCCAACTACTAATGTATAATAGTGAACCAATGACTGAACGATAAAGTGTTTGATCCTCGAACTCAGGACTTGGTTCATGTGTTAAGTTGTGAAAATCTGTTTGCATGGGTGTCTTTGTTGTGCTAGCATCTTTCATGTTGCAATGATGTAGAATGTGGTCAATTTTCTCTTCTTGTGAAAGACTAAACCCCTTCTGTGTCTTTTCAATTTGAACACCTAAATAAGTGCTAATGTGTCCTAAAGATTTTAGTGTGAAGTATCTCTGCAAACTTTTGGCAAAAATCTCACTCATTTTCTTATTTGGACCAATATAAATAATATCATCAACATAAACAAGAATTATCTCATATGCATTGTTAGATCTTTTTGTGAACACGCATTCATCAGTTTCGGACTTAATAAAGCCCATTGAATTTAGTTTGTCAGTAAGACATAAATACCACATTAAACCTGACTGTTTCAGACCATAAAGACTTTTGTTCAGGAACCAGGGCTTCTCACGTAGATCTCTTCATCTAGGTCTGCATGTAGATAAGCTGTGTCTACATCAAATTGGAAAACTTCTAAACCAAGAATAGTTGCAGTGGTTAAGGCAATTTTTACACTTTCAGTTCTGACTGTTGGTGAGTAAGTGTTTGTGTAGTCCTCAGGATAACGTTGAGCGAAACCCTGAGCTACCAGTCTGGCTTTGTATAAAGACTCACCATTTGGTTTCTTCTTGATTCTGTAAACCCATCGGGTGCCAATGACTTTCTTGTTTGCTGGAGGTTTTGCAGGTGTGAATACATTAAGTTTCTTTAAACTGTCCATTTCATCCTGCATTGCATCATACCACTTGTCTTGTTCTGAATCAGGAAGCTGTTTGATTTGTGTGAATGTCTCAGGAGGAAGAGTAACGTTGCAAATCAAAGGTAATGGTGACTTTGTCAGTTGCCATGAATAACGTTGTGGAGGGATTCCTTTTGTGGCCCTCTTGGAGCGTCTAGGAACATCAGTCCAGTCTTCTTCTTCTTCATCATCATCCTCGTCCTCACGTTCATCGCTAGCATCAGCATCCGCGGCTTGCGAAGACGGAACATCAGGTTGTGAAGAACTGGTAGAAGGAACATCTGCCTGCAAATTGTCATCAGGCTGCGTGGCATCTGGAACACCATCTCTAGGAAAATAAACTTCAGGATCATTGGAATGAATCCTGGACCAGTCAATGTCTTCCTCAAAATTAGCAGATTGTGAAATGACAATCACATGTTTAGTATCAATGAATTTGTACCATTTTGAATTATCATCAATACCCATAAATCTCAGTCTCTTTGCTACTGTACCTCCCTTTCTTCTTTGACTTAAGGGAGTGTTCACCATAGCATATGAACCAAAAATGTGGAGGTTCTTGAGATTAGGCTTGTAGCCATACAGCATGTAGAAAGGAGTTTGATTGATTACACTGCTCCAAGTACGGTTGACAATGTAATTTGCATATTTGATTGCTTCACCCCAGTATGCGTTACTGAGATTGGCATCTTCTAGAAGACAACGCATCATGGTTTGTAGAACCCCTTGTCTTCTTTCTACGACTCCGTTATGAGCCGGTGTATATGGAGCAGATGTCTGATGAAGAATTCCATTCTTACGCATCCAGTCCTGGAAACGCTGAGACATGAATTCTGCACCACGGTCACTCTGGATTCTGGCGATGCGAACTTGGTATTGTGTAGAAACAAACGCTGCAAAGTCTTTAAAGATCTGAAAGGTCTCAGATTTCTCTCTCATAGGATATACAAATCCATATCTAGAATGATTATCTACAATTGTTAAAAAATACTTTCTGCCACCAAGTGTTGGTGGGAAAGGACCCACTATGTCAGTGTGTACCAAATCAAAAATGCGTGTTGACCGGCGTGTAGCGTGTTTGGGAATTGCAGCCGCCTTGGATTTAGCCTTTTTGCAAACCGCACAATCCAAAAACACCTTACACCCCTTTAGATCCAAACCTTTTGCGAACTCCGGCATCTTTCTAAGAACACGGAAACTGGCATGCCCCAATCTTCTGTGCCACTTGTGAATACACCTGGAATGCAAAGGTTTACCAGTTAGTGAATTCTCAACATTAACAGTTTCATGAGGATCCTCAGGCTTGCTCTGAGCAATCTGTTTCTGTTTTCTTTGTTTGTTGGCTTTAGGAGCCTTTGGCACAGTAACGTTTTCTCTCTCTGGGACAACTCTCTCTGGGTTCACGTTGTGCCTTTTTGGAGTTTGCATACTTGCCTGTGCTTGCCCTTTAGGCTTTGGCTTTAAGTAATAAACACCACCAATCAGCATGGTTTCAGCAACAATATCACCATCTTTAACTAAGTAACTTGCTTTTTCGAGGTGGTGAACCTGGAACTTTAACTCTCTAGACAAGTGACTTTGACTAAGCAAATTACTGGTTGCTGAAGGTATGTAATAAACATCAGGGATGTGTGTATCGAGCTCTTCAATGTAAACAGTTCCTTTTCCCATAACCTTGCAAGTGTGGTTGGTGAAGGAATACAGTTCTCGATACTCGGGCTCTGGTTCGCCCATCTCTGTGAAAAGTTCCCTTCTGTGGGTAACGTGCACAGCTGCTCCACTATCTAAAGTCCACAAAAGACGTCTGTCGAACTTTGGATCAGGTTGTGGAACGTTGGTTATGGCCAGTGTTGCAAGTGGAGCTTGTGGATCACGCCTTGGACCACGACGACCTTGTCTTCCGCCTCTACCTCTGCCTCTGGAATCTGTTCCTCTGGGCTGGTACGTGACGGGAGCTGGAACTCGTTGGGGACAATCCCGGGTTTCATGTCCCATACGGTTGCAGGTGTAGCACTTTGGCATCCTTGGAGCGTAGCCTCTTCCTCGGAAGGGACGTCTGGCTGGAGCCTTTAACGCTGGAGGCCGTTGCAGATGTGGTGTAGCTAACTTGACAGCTTCGTCTTCCACTAAAAGTCTGCAAACGTGGTTAACTGTGCGTTGAGCAATAGGCACGTAGTTAATCTTTGCAACAGCATCTTTCCATTCATAATTCAATGAGTTAATGATGATGCTAATCATTTGGATATCATCGATTACATGGCCATTTTGTCTCAATTCACTTCTCATTCTTTTCAGTTTGGTCAAATGTCCACCAATTCGTTCACCAGGTTTCAACTTCGAACCATGGAACTCAGACATGAGCAAACATGAAGATTCAATTGAAACGGGCCTGTAGCAATCTTCCAAAATAGCCCATATTTCTTGGGCAGTTGCATCAGGTGGAAAGATACCTTGGATCTCAATTTCCATTGACATGAGTAAAGTCGTGATTGCTCTGTTTTCGAGGTCTCTTATTGCAGGTGTCCAGGGTTGACGGGGAGGATTAAAAACCATGGAATATGTGCCTTCTCTTCGAAGCAAGAGCGCAATTTCACTGACCCAGGCTTTATAATTCTCTCCTGACTCCTTTAATTTGGACTCACCAGTCAAGGGGGTGACTGTGAATACCTGCTGAGGAACAATTTGTTGCTCTGGTTGCAAAGCTGTTTGTTGAACCAGGGGATGCTGGGGTTGCATCATTGGCCTTTGCGTGGCAACATCAAATTGGCTTCCTCGAATTCGCCTTTGGCTTTGCCTTTTTCCATCTAGGGAGGATTCGACACCACCAGGGGGTGTTGAAGACTTAACCTTTGAGGGCAAAGTTTGGGCTTCTGTAAAACTCATAGCTAATTCTTTAAACCTCATCATCTTTTGCTGTAATGATTTTTCTCCGCCAGCAGATGGCAGTGCAGCTTCACTTCTTGGCTGCAGCCCTCTATACATGGCCGGAAGTTCAATGGGCTCAAAGGGACCACGTGACCTCGGTGACGTGTACATGTCTCTTTGTTCTAATTGACCAATGAACTCTGTGGGGTGTGTCTTAGGCTGTTGTTTTGAAGACAAGATGGCGTCCTCAAATATTTTGGGAGTGGGGGAGCTCCTCCTACTTTGCTTTATTTCGTTAAAGCACTCTCTCACCTCCCTAGTATATTTTTCAAACAGCTTTAATCGATATAGATAGCTTTGCATTTCTTGCTCATCATCTGGGGAGATTTCATAAACTTTACTTTCTCCGTGGGAGGATTTTTTTTCTGCCGGCAGTTGCCGTTTAGACTTTTGCCGTTCGTTAATTGTATCTTGATAATGAGGAAGATTTACTGACCTCAGTCCGTGGATCTTGCCTTCTGTAACTCCTTCCCCCACATCTGGCTCGGCACCTGAAGAATCTTGCTCCTCTGTGTCTGAGGGAATGGATTCTTTCGAGCGCTTTCCATGTCCGTGTTTTTTTCTTTTCTTTCTCTTCTTTGACATGGCTAATTAGCCTTAGTCGGTTATCTTTAGATAGCATGAAGGGAAAATACAGCCATAAATTGTAGCCATCTCAGCTTGTATCATCGGACCAACTCTGCTACCAAGTTGTCAGGGAAAAAAAAATGCCCTGGGAAATCTGAGATCAATGGACCGTGGCTGATTCCCTTCCGCATATCTTTTGAGATATTGAGAAAAAATAAGTCTTTTAAAATATTCTAATTAATAAACAAACTTTAATAATAAAATAATAAAAGTAAATGAAACAGAAATAACTAATTGTTACATTTTGATAATGAAAGCTCCGTCAGCCAAAGTTGGCTGCCGAACAAAAAAAGAGAAGAATTTTGGAATGTGTAACGCGTGCGCAATAAATCACTTTCAGATAAGAACCTTTTTTGTTTTATGACCTGCGCAATAAAGCTTTCTTAGTTTAACTCTTGAGTGTCAGTTTAGGCAGTTCAGGCCTAGCAAACTTTTTAACATCGTGACAGAAATGGATGGAGACAAGTAGCCTCTGGTCTTCACTGAAGTAAATATGAAATCTCTGACTACTTCTAAACAGATGCAGGAGGGATAACAACTGGCAGATTGTTCATTTACTTCCTCCCTTTTGATTTTGACATTTTACATTACAATAAAGTACTTTTCTACTTAATAGCCTAGAGGGATGGAATTGAAAAAAGATTTAAGTATGATGTTATATTCTTATTATAACTGATAACAGTTTACTGTAAAAATTTAGGAAACTTTTATTCCATTAGATTTTTTAAAGATAAAATAAAACTGTGATGAAGAAAGAAACCTCTGACCAGTACGATCTTGAAAGATTTCCATAAAACATGGCTAAACTTCTCGACTTAGGTCCTGTCTGTTGTAGAACTTCCATTAGATGACACCAACTGGCATGGAAGGCCAAGCACCCTGGAGACTCTAGGCTTTGCCCACTTGAAATGGGACCTCGGGCTTTGAAAACAGAGAAAAGACACAAAAATTTCTCCCACCTTATTGAGCAACTTCAGCTGTGAAAGAGCATGTTGTTTGAGAGAAAGTCTCTGTCTTACAAAATACGCCAGAATCCTTCTCCTGGCATCCTCCTTGGGGAGAACCAAGAAACCTAAAATGGCCAGATCTGCTGTTATCTCTCCATTTTGGTCCAAGTACAGTTTTTTATCAGAAATATTCCAAAATTCATTCTTCTCCAGAAAGGGATGAAACTAGAATGGGAACATCCAGGAATTTGAAAAGCAGAAAACTTTGTTTCTTATCCCACATTGAATCTTTCTTCTACAATTGTCTAATCTCCAAATATGGATAAATAGGATACAAATACTATTATCTTCATAAGTGGATGAAAAAGTTTGAGAAAAAAATTGTCAATCATATGCTAACAAAATATAGAGAAAATATAATCAACCCAATTGGTCAATTATTACATTCTAGAGCAGATAACAAATAAAATGAACAGAGAAAAAAAAGATTATTCATAAACTCTTTGAAAACAATGGGTAGATTCCCAGAAAGCATGGGTTGATCAAGAAGAAAGTTGTCAGGTTAATTTTCTCCCTTGTTATCCTGATGGAAAACATCTACAGATGTGGTAATTCTATTTAATTGCAATGCGACATTAACAAAATTTTGAAAATCTGAAAGAACAAATCTCCCACCAGCTCTTTTTTCAGCCTGAGTTTCTTCCTCTCCCATTATGCTGCTGCAGGATTCTCCCCTCTTATCTGATCCTTCCCTAGGCAGCCTCTCTTCTCCTCATCCCAAAAGTCATTCTCACACATCATTACACTTCCTAAATAGATTATGGGAACTCTGGTGATATAACTGGATTTCAGTAAAGGACTCACAAACAATTTTGTGATACGATTAGAAACCTGAGGGGTGGTATGATAACTAAGTGAGTAAAAACTGTCTTCAAAATGACATTCAAATAATTTTAACCCTTTTAAATCTTTCCTATGAAACCTGAACAGGTAATGGATAACAATTTGCCATTGGTCATCAATTTTTCTATGTTGTCATTAATATGGTCATTAATACGATCTTAGAGTAAGCTAATTTGATGTGATTTAAAGAATATACAATTTTACAACTTACAAGCCTTATTTGAAACTTCATTTAAAAAGTTTGATAAAATAACAATGGTTTTAAATCAACTTAAAGGCAATAATCAGAAGCAAGCAACAATTGTTGAATCGGATGGATTGGATGGATGGACTGGAATTTAATTTGCTGCTGGCATCCCTGAGGAAGGAGTCTGGTTTGAAGGCAGGCTGCTTGGAGATGGCTGGAGAGGCCATGGACCCTGAAGACTCAAAGTGGACAGAACGGATGACTGATGAAATGGATTCTTTCAAGAAGATTGAGGGAGATTGGGGAATAGAGTTGTCATATTTTACTGGAAAACAAGTCTTAAGAGCCGTTGTTTTTCCATTTACAGGACATCCTATAACTTTGGGGAATGGAAAGCAGTTGTTGGGAAAGATCCTAATTAATACTTTAAGGAAATGTATTATTATTAAGAATCAAACAAAGATATTTAACCCTGGACAGGTTCTGGATGGATCAGAGCTAATGATTGTGGTGGTCTGTGGTAGATAAGAAGCCCCTGCAAATTTTCTGTGAGTTAAATACAATAGAACAGCAATGGCGAACCTTTTTTGGCTCGCGTGCCACAAGTGGGGGGAGCGCAGGGGGGTCGTGTGCAGGCGTGCTGCACCCATAATGCAATGCGTGACCCCCCCCAGTGCGCATGCGCGCACTACGGGTGACCCCCCCATTTTTACATGCTTTTTTCATCCTCCCCAGGCTCCAGAGGCTTTATAGGAGCCTGGGGAGGGCGAAAAGAGCCTCCCCCGCCCCCCCGGAGGCCCTCCGGAGGCTTCAGGGACCGTCCGGAGGCTTCCCTGAAGCCTTTGGAGCGCTCAAAAGGATCCTCCAAGCAAACCAGAAATGACTTCCGGGTTGCTCGGAGGGTCGTTTTAAGTGCTCCGAAGGCGTCAGGGAAGCCTCCGGACGGTCCCTGAAGCCTTCGGAACGCTTAAAACGACCCTCCGAGCAAACCGGAAATGACTCCCGGTTTGCTCGGAGGGTCGTTTTAAGCGCTCCAAAGATGTCAGGGAAGCCTCCGGATGGTCCCTGAAGCCTTCGGAATGCTTAAAACGACCCACTGAGCAAACCGGAAGTCACTTCCGGTTTGCTCGGAGGGTTGTTTTAAGCGTTCCGAAGGCTTCAGGGAAGCCTCCGGACGGTCCCTGAAGCCTCCGGTTGCCCTCTGGGAGGGTGGGGGAGGCTCTTTTCGCCCTCCCCAGGCTCCTATAAAGCCTCTGGATCCTGGGGAGGGCGAAAAATGGCTTTTAAAAAGGTGAACTCAGCTGGCCAGCACGCGCCATAGGTTCGTCATCACTGCAATAGAAGATAACAGGCAATTTTGAAGTTTTGCAATTTAACTTTATTGTTGGACTGCCTGTTACCTATGTTTTTTATATACAGCAGATAGATGGCAAGTCAAGTAGTTTCAAATACATGTGTAGTTTATAATTGTGGGCCTATTTTGCAAGTGGGAGAAACTGTTATTGTTGTATTGTATTCAACTGGGGAGACAATATGCATGTTTTTGTATGTTTTGAATGCACAATTTAAAAAAAATGTTTTATCTAGTTTTGTTTTGTCTTTATAATAGTTTTATTTTCCAAAACTCGTAATTTACGTTTTTGAATAAAATGAAACTCAATAAGAGAATTATCAAGTTTCCAGACACAATATTTATGATTAGCACACAGACAATGGTGCATAAGTAAAAAGCAGTAGAAAAATATCTGAATTTTAATTACTAGGACTTGACTAACAATAGAGTATCAGATAAGACCATTAATGATGGACTGGAAGAAAGATGAGGGATACCAAATTTGATATGCATGTTTGTGAAAACAATCTCAAAATCGTAGTTAACTGGAAACAGAATCTGAGTCAGCCGGGAGATGTCCATGGAAAGAAGGCAAATGCAGCCATAAGAATCTGAGGAAGTGAACGTTCTGGTTTGGGGAGACCCCAACTCAAGGACCAGGTCCCCTTGCAGGCATCACACGTGGAGGATAATTTGTACAAAATCTACGTGAACTTCAGGAAAGGACAAGAAAGCCAAGGAAGAGGTCAAAGGAGCTGCTCTTAGCCTTGAGGAAAGACCACAAAGAGAAGAGCTGAAGTTCAGGAGGAGTCTGGGAGCCCCTTTTCCAACTGACACAATCTCTCGGTTGGAGAAGGGAGGATACAGCCAGTGGTGGGATTCAGCCGGTCTGGCACAGTTCGGGTGAACCGGTAGTAAAAATTCTGCCTGGCCATGCCCTGCCCCACCACTACTTGCCTTGCATGCCTTGACTGGTGCCTTAGAGTCATAGCTGCAGCTGCTCTTTGGCTCCCTTGCCTCAACCAGGAGTCCATGCAGCCCAGCTTGTTTGCCTGCCTTTGCCGTGGCCTCCTGCTCTTCTTGGCCTGCTCCTGAATGCCCACCTAGGCTGCTCCCAACCACTCCAGCAGCAGAACAGTAATGTGTTCTGACCACTCTTCACCTTTTTCCTCTTTCCTTTCCTTTCCTTTCTTTTTCCTTTCCTTTCCTTCTTTCTGATCTTGTTTCCTTTCCCCTTCCTTTTTCCTTTTTCATTCCCTTCCTTCCCCCTCTCTTCTTCATCCTTCCCTTCTTTCCCATTTCCTTTCCTTTCCCTCCCCCTTCCTTCCTTCCTTCCTTCCTTCCTTCCTTCCTTCCTTCCTTCCTTCCTTCCTTCCTTCCTTGGGGTCTGAGGGAGAAGCAGGGGACCCCTTTCCTCCTTGACCCCCTCCACAACATCTGCTCTGATGGCAATTATGGATAAAAGGCCTTTGGAAGCTGCTCCTCCCCCTCCCCATTGCAGAAACTCCTCTTGCTGCAGAATTGGGATCTTTCAGATCTTCTTCTTCTGCCCCCCTCCTCCCCCCTGCACAGTCTCAGTTGCTGCTTGGAGGGGGGGGAGATTTCTGGTTCTGCAGGGCTGAGAGGAAAAGGGGAAGGATGAACAGGCCCTCCAAGGCTGCCCACCCCATTGCGTTTCTGCAACCAAATTCTACCCCCAAACAGAGGAACCCCTCCCCCACCCGAATACTGCAGGGAAGGGCAGGCTGGTCCCATAACTGGGCAGCATGTGAGGGGAGAGGCTGCAGCAGCTCCACTGTGAACTGAGGGAGAGAAAAAAGTGGGGATTCTTTATGCTGCAGCACATAACCTTGAATGCTTGAATGGTAGAGAGAAGCCAAACTTGCTCCGTTCACAGCAGAGCTGCTGCTCCCTTTATGCCCTCCTGGCCCCCTACCTCCCAGGGGTCGAAGTACCTGAAAGGGAGAGGCAGGCGGCTGCAACTCCCTTCCCATCAGGCTCCCAGTCCCTTCCCTTTGCTGGAGGAGGAAAGTTCAGCCAGATCCAACCAGCCAACGGATTTCATTCGTCCCTCCTGGCTTGTCTGAGCTGCTCCAATTTCCCCCCTGGCCAGAGGCGCCTCCAGCTAAATGCCCCTCAGCGGACACTCCACGCAATACGCTCTGCTGGGGTAACATGGCCATCAGGAAGGCAGCGCGGGGTTCAGAGTGACGCTTCTCCCAAAGAAGTTCTGGGGAGCCCAAACCCCCCAACACCCCCCCTGCTGCCCCTTCCAGAGCCCAGAAAACTCCCAGGCAAAGCAGCGCCGCCTCACTCTCAGGAGGGGGGGGGGGAGAATGAATGGGAGGAAAGGCAACCTGGGGGGAAGAGGAAGAGTGATCCAGAGGAAACGGGGAGAGGGTCTTTATCCCCTCCTCCCAGGCAGCCTACAATGTTGAACAGCTTATGATTCCTCTCTCTCACTCTCTCATTCTTTCTCTTTCTTTCTCTCTCTCTCTCTCTCATGCTCTCATTCTTTTTCTTTCTCTCATTCTTTCTCTTTCTTTCTCCCTCTCACTTTCTCTTTCTCTCTCACACACATTGATTCTTTCTCTTTCTTTCTCTCTCTCTCTCTCTCTTCCTCTTTCCTCCCATTCCAACATGTGGTGTAAAGAAGCCACCCGCCCTTCCAGTTGCCCGCAAGTCCCCCTCCTGAGGCTGCTCCAGAGAGAGAAGCTTCCTTGCGCAGAAGAGGCACCGATCCAAGAGCGCTGCTTGCACGATGACTGCACCCAGTAAGTTAATCAATCGGGCTTTACTGGAAGGCGAGCGACACTGCCGGGCGCTTGGAAAGGACTTTGGTAACTGGCCTGCTGCTAAAAGCAAACAAAGAGGCGAGGCGCACAACTGGTTGGAAGTGTGTGAGTATGTGTGTGTGTAATGGTCGGTTTCATCCAAAGGAGTTTTTGTTTCAGGTGGGTCTCCTAACTTTGGAAGGGGGAAGGGAAGGGATAGAAAGAGAGAGAAAGGGAGAGAGAGAGAAAGGGAGAGAGAGAGAAGGGAGAGACAAGAAAGAAAAGAAAAAAGAAAGAAAAGGGGAAGAAAGAAAAAGGGAGAGAGAAAGGAAGAGGGAGGGATGGAAAGAATGGAAAGAAAAAAAGAGGGAGGAGAAAGTGAATGATATATAGTTGGATGGATGGATGGATGGATGGATAGATTCATGGAGGGAGGGATGAAGGGAGAGAGAGAGAAAATGAGAGGAAGGAAGGACGCAAACCCTGGCTTCATAGGACTTGTTGAAACAGCACAGCAATCTAGGACTGGAAGGGATCTCGGAGGTCATCTAGTCCAACCCCTTGCTCCTGCAGGAGACCTTATATTGTCTGGATTATTTTGGTGCCTCTACAGAGAGGAAAATTTCCAGAAAAGGGAAGGAGTTTACTAGGACAAGGCTATCATGTAGAGGAAGGCAGAGATAGTCCTTGACTTATGACAATTGAGCCCAACATTTTGGTTGCTAAGCAAGAGCGTTGTTAAGTGAGTTTTGCCACATTTTACTCAATCCATGACATCTCCTGGCTCTAACAGTCGTGTGCAGGCTAGGGAAGAACATCGGAAGGCCTGTGTAATGTTCTAATGTGCAGAAGTGATAGTTAAATGTGTGGCAAAAAGTAGACTTTGGGTGTGTTTTCCCAAACTCAGTAAGAGAGGTTGAATGTGTACAGTTTTAGAAGAGCTGTGTGTGTGTGTGTGTGTGTGTGTGTGTACATACACATACAGTATATATAGTAGATAATGTATCTTTTTGAGTGCCTATACACACACTATACTATGGCATATGGCATATATACATAGGATTAAATTGTGAATTTTGGATGTTCAGTAGTAGTAAATAAAGAGACAGGGAAATTGTATCTCCTTGAGGCGAGGAGAGGCCAGGCAAGGTACCCCTTGATGTGAGTGATGTCAAGTTGGCTAAACCCATCCAATCACATGACCAACAAGCCACGCCCACCCAGTCACAAGACCACCAAGCCACAGCCACAGAACAGGTAGTAAAAAATTTTGAATCCCACCACTGGATACAACCCTCTTCCAATAACTGACTCCTGTTACACACAAGTGTAAGATCCGCTCACTCTTATTCCAGAGTGTCAGACATGGAAAAATGAATTCAGTTACAAGAGAGGAGATTTTAACTGAATGAGAGAAAAAAAAATATCATAAAAGGATGAGCTGTTTTAGAGCTGAGCCAGTAAAGCAGAGAAGTTCAGTCTCCTCTTCATAGATCATCTGAGAGCAAAGACTGAGCAGCCATCAGTCAGAGAAACTTGAACTGGGATTCCTGCAGAGAGGAGGGGTTAGGCTAGATGGTCTCAGGGTCTCCTCCCAATTTATAAAGGTTGTCATGCCACAACATGTAACTGTTGTGCTGTTGTTGCTCTAGCCCCACCTAGTGGCCGGGGGCAGATAAGCCTCACTATAAGGTCTGAAGCCAGACTCCATTTTCTGTCAGCCTTTGGAGAAGACGGAAGCAGCCATTGTGACCGAGACCCCTGGTCATCCGGAGACGCCTCCCTCCCTCACACGTAGCATCGCTGGGGAGGTTCCAGCTGCTTCTTTGCTGGCTGTTAGTTAATGCTGCCTATCTCGTCTTTCTATTTGATTTCCACTCTTTGCATCTCCTCAGTTTCACCTGCCCTCTTCTCCCAATAAAGCATCCAGATCCACGCCAGGCTCCCTTTCATTGGAGGAGAATAGGGGGGCTTAGCTGCCTCTCCAGCTGCACACAGACCCACCTGCAATGGGGACGGAAGGAAGGTAGAATTCCACTAGGCTAATCACAAACCCACAGAATTTATTTTAAAAAGAATACAGCATTTTCCAATTAGCAGTGCTAAATATAAAAATGCCATGGCATCTACTCTTTGGAACCATTAATTCCCTGAGTAATTAAATTGGCCAGATCGGTTGAGATGGTTCCCCTCCTTCTCCTCTAGATTCCTCCTCCAAAGGATCTAAGATTAATGGATCCATATAGGGACCCCCCCATACCTGCCATGGCTGCAGCCTTGGAGACCCCAACATCTTTTCATCCTCCTTCCTTCCCCTCCTCGATCTGGAGGAATATGCAGCATTCATGGCCTGGACCAGAGTCTTCATTATAGTGTAATATTGATAGTCGTTGATCCCTATTCTGTCCCATTTCAATTGGGTCTCCAGTGGGGCTTTCTGGGTGCATCTTCTACGGCCTTTGACGGAAAAGATGTGCTTTGAAAGAAAACAGTGGAAATAATGATCATGAAACTTTTCTTCCACAAAGAAATGAGGTTCAAAGGCAGAATCTTTAGGCCTTTTTTCCCCCAGATAACTAAAGTTCCAAATACTATGGATGTATTTGAGAAGTCTACGCTTGTCTATTTCATAGCCTGTAAAATTTGTGAGGATCCAGATTTTCCCCTCAATGGGTCCTGGGAGGCGCATAAATGTTAAATGGAAAGGAAGGATTCTCTCCCAAATGGAAACATTTTCCATGAAGTGAACAAAGACGTTGACTTGTCTCCACTTAGAGAGGGAATCCATGAGGTATGCTGTATATCCACGTGTTGAGAATCGTTGTGATATAACCACACAAATTCCACTCCTGACAAGTAAAGGAGCGAAAATCCTCATGAAATTCTCTCCCTTCTCTGTGTCTGAAGCAAAGAGGCCAATCAGGGTCCATCTGAAATGGAGCAGAAGTTGGACAATTGCTGGGTAGTGGATTCCTTCTTTCTGGAGCATCCGGTGGAAAAAGGGGAATCAACTTTTATCACTCAGAGCCTCGGAAGCTGCTGCATATTTGATCTGAAAAATGAATTGAAAGGATTAGAGCTGTGATGGGGAACCTGTGGCATGCAGAGCCCTCTCTCCCAGCACACTAGCTGCCCTAGCCCAGCTCCACTAGCATCCACATGCAGGCACACCTCCTGATGGTCAGCTGGTTTTTGGGCCTATGCTGAGTGCCAGGTCAGGGGACACATGAGTATGCGGGGGGGGGGGGCGCTCGCATTGCGCAGCAAACTCCAGCAGGCTGGAAGTGAGTGTGAATGCCCCCCCCCCAGTGCTTCCTCGCTGAATTGGAGGCTTCCTTCAGCCTTCAAACAGTTGCAGGGTTGTGGTTGTTTTTTGCTTCCAGATTGGTGCAGGAGGCTTTCAAGGGTCAAAACGGAAAAAAGCCCATGCACTTTCCGCACCCCATTTTGGCCCTGGAAAGCCTCCTTCACCAACATGGAAGCCAAAAAGAACCCCAACCTGCAACTGTTTGAAGGCTGAAGGAAGCCTCCAACTGACCCAGGAAGCCCTGGAGAGCCAGGCCATTCACACTCACTTCCAGCCCACTAGAGTTTTCTGCCCCAGGGCAGAAATGAAAACCTGTCCTGTGGAGCCCACTGCCACTTGGGCGGAGGAGGATGACCACACGAAGAAGAGGAGGAGGAGAATGGCGAGGCTTTGCAGGAGCCGGCAGGGAGCAGGTCAGGTGGGGCTGGCTGGCTGGGGAGGGGGCAATCACGGTGCTTAGGTGGCAGCAGCCTGCATGCCCCAACTGTGCTGGGGAGGAAATAAGAGGCCCTGCTTGAATGGGGATGAAAGTACACAGACACACACCCTGCCTCCCTTCTCAGGTGTCGGCCACACCATTGGCAGCAGTTTGGGTGCCCTGGCTGAAGTACCAGACAAAGAAGCCTCATTAAGTAGTTAAGTGGAAAGTAGTTGGAAGGAGGGGAGGAGCAGGAGACATGCAGGCAACCACTTTTCGTCCCAAGAATGAAAGTTTCTGGGTCCCTGACTCTTCAAAAGACGATGGGTGCCTGAATCTGCACAAGATTATAGCATCCAGGAGCGTCTATTCTGGGCACAAAAAGCATTTCCCAGCCAACTCTCCTCTCCCTTCTTTAAAGGCAAAGAAGCCGAGAAACAAGAGAGGAGACAGAGGTTTGGAAAGTAAGTGAGTCCTTGTTGCAGGAAGGGAGGGAGAAGCAGGAGGTATCTTCGTAGGTTGGGGAGACCTTGAGGGTCTCTTCTATCACTAGCACCCATCCTATCATTGAGGATGCTTTGGTTACAAAGCTAGGTGTCATAAGGAGAGGGAGTAGGCCTCTCTCTGACCCACATACTTTGCCCTCCTGGGCAACCAAGGAGAGTGAGCAAAGCAGCAGTGGGAGTATGCCTACCATGGCCTCCGGAGTCGACCACAATGGGACCCGCGTTGAAATTGAGTTTGACACCCCTGGACTGACAGATTACTTGAGTGCTGCATGTGTTGCTCTCAATCTTACAAAGTATGAGTCAAGTTAGAAAAATTATCAGCTTGCATACAATAGCAAAAATCACATTAATCAAAAGCATGCCAAATGCAAACATTTACTTTTCAATAAAAAGGTGTTTGTGTCATTGAAAGCGCTGTTATTGTGGGGGGGGGGTTCAGAGAAAAGACATTAATCACGTATGAGTTGTTTTTCTAAACTAAAACCTCATTATTCAGGTTAAATTGCCATTTTGGCACTCCGAGAGAAGTAAGTGGGTTTTGATTTACAGTTTGGGCACTCGGTCTCTAAAAGGTTTGCCATCACTGGATTAGAGCATACACAGAGTGTAACCTAATTCAGCTTTTGTTAAATTGCTGTTGAGAGAAGCTCCATTGTAACCTAAGGTGCCAACTACATAGATAAAACTTCTAGGTAAATTGCCAAGCTTAGCCTAGCAAAGTAACTTCATGTGAAAAGTAAAATGTGGATTCTGCCAAGTAACCTTTCTTGTAACTTAAAATGTGTATTCAGCATTCCCTAACAAAGATCTGAGTTATATGCCAGAAAATGTATTTCTTTTCCCTTCTAAAGTCTATTGTTTTCAGAGCGCTGAGAAAAATCATGTAATTCGCTTGATACCAAATTATGTTTCTATAGCAATGACGTTCTGTGCAAGCTGTGTTAGCTATAAGATGTTTGGAAAAGTTTTTGGCGTGCCCCTGTTTTTCTCTCTCTGCCTGCTCTGTTAAGGTAGGAGACAAAAAGGTCATCCAGTCTTTTGCTTTCTACAGAAATAAAAGCTGATAATCCGTAGCTTCGTCTTCAGAGTTTCACTGGATTTATCAGATTCTGAGCTGCATTCAAAAACCTTACACAATGAAGAATGCTGTGTTATATTTGGGGTCAAATCAAGTCCAAACTATTATATTCTAATAAATCCAATCTTGTTCTCATGAAGGCATTAGAATAATTTGTTAATTAGACATTGTTTAAAATATTAAAGACAGAATATTAGCAAGATTGTATAATAAAAGTGGAAAATAATAAACAAAAAATGTAAATCATATTACTGTATCACCATTACAATTTATTGCAATTAGATTAACATGTGCAAATGCCAACTGAAGTATTCTATTCCAATAAAGGGCCAACTATAATTTTTGAGGATTGCTGCATATTTTAATGTTTCTAAGGCCCAGATTCTTTGTGGAGGAATCCTTTTAGCTTCTTCTCCAATTGTACAAGAAACAGGGAGACCTCAGTTCCTTCCTTGAAGTTTTGCCTGTTTTAACAGGCACAATTTTCAGAATCTGTCAGTTTCCATAGATTAAATGCCAATATCCACATTTTCTGATTTTAGACAAAGCAGAAATTGTATAAATTCCCAAATCAGCTCTGAGAGAAGCAGCTGGGGTTCTTTTGTCCACCCCAAGATACTCCTCGGAGGCTATGATTGGGTTGGTTCTGCTGGTGGTTTCTCTCTGAAGCCCCAAACATCAGATTGATGTAAGAACATGGGGGAAACCTTGGCCTCAGATACTTCAATAATTGGGGCTGAGAAAGCTGGAGAGCTATGAGGTTTTCATTTAAGCACCACTTTCACTCATGTCTTTGATCTAACTGAGCTCCTTTGATGATGAGGGAGACAAGATTCAGTCTCAGAGAAAACTACCCCAGGGAAGGAAAAGTGTCACTTGCTCTATTGGCTGACCATCTATGGCTAGGATGTCATTTCCCAAAGACCATAACTTTTGAGCTTGATTTATTAATTATCAGATAATTATTATGACAAAAGAACCCAAGTCTTCTTCACAGGATATATAATCCAATGTGTAAGTATGATATCACAGTGTAAATCAGCATTTTCCAATAGGAATTTAGCATGCTACACATCTGGACCTTTGAGGTCTTCTAGTCCAACCCACTGCTCAAGAAGGAGACCCAACCCCCTGCTCAAGAAGGAGACCCTATACCAGGGGTCCTCAAACTACGGCCCACGGGCCTGATACAGCCCACCGAAGTCATTAATTCAGCCCACGTGGGAGGACGAGGCTGCCCCTCCCAAATCACCCTGCCCACCCACTGGCCCCTCCTGCCGGCTGAGCGCAGGCCTTACCTTCGAGTCTGGCAGAGCAGCGCGCAGAGCCCGTCTCCGCGCGGCTCCGCACGCTGCTCTGCCGGATTCCCGCAGCCGATCCTTCTTCTTTAGGGGTCAGCGGATGATCGGCAGACCAGCAGAGCAGCGCGCAGAGCCCGTCTCCGCGCGGCTCCGCATGCTACTCTGCCGGATTCCCGCAGCCGATCCTTCTTCTTTAGGGGTCAGCGGATGATCGGCAGACCGGCAGAGCAGCACGCAGAGCCCGTCTCCGCGCAGCTCCGCACGCTGCTCTGCCGGATTCCCGCAGCCGATCCTTCTTCTTTAGGGGTCAGCGGATGATCGGCAGACCGGCAGAGCAGCGTGCAGAGCCCGTCTCCGCGCGGCTCCGCACGCTGCTCTGCCGGATTCCCGCAGCCGATCCTTCTTCTTGCTGCAACCCGGACAGCGCTACTCCCACCTCCCCATTGTCCGAGTTGCAGCAAGTGAAGTGCCACGGGCGGCAGGGAAAACGAGGCTTCTTTGCCAGCCTCCCAGCTGGCAAAACAGAAATTTTTGCCAACTGGAAGGTACGTATGTGTGTGTGAGAGGGGGGGAGAGTGAGAAAGAAAGAGTAAGAGAGAAAGGAAGGAAGGGAGAGAGAGAGACAAAGATAGAAAGAGAAAGAAAGAACATTGGAGAGAGAGAAAAGGTCTTTGCTCCCTCTCTTTTGCAGCAAGCCCCGATGCAAAAAAACACCAAGGACTTGCGAGTGAGTGACAGGAGCGGAGCTTCCGGGTTCATTGACCAACCGCAGAAACCCACCACTGCCCAGGTGGCTACATTTGGCTTATAAGACGCACCCAGATTTTCACCCTCTTTTTGGGAGTAAAAAAGTGCATCTTATAGGGCGAAAAATACGGTACATGATGGCTTGCAAAAAGCAAGCCCGGGAACAGGAGGTAAGAACAGAGGTGTGTGTGTGTGTGTATGTTTGTGTTGTGTGATAGAATGGAAGGGATAGAAATATAAATAAAGAGAAGGAAGGAAAAGGAACATCGTGTGCAAAAGAAAACCCCAGAAACTAGAGGAAATCTGGTTGAGACTTTTAGGTGGGACTGTGCTCTTTCCTCTTTCTTTCTTTCTTTCTTTCTTTCTTTCTTTCTTTCTTTCTTTCTTTCTTTCTTTCTTTCTTTCCTTTTTTTCCTTTTTTCCCTTTTTCTTTTTGCTCCTGGCTCTGTCATTGCTGTCTTAAGAGCCAGACATTGGGTTGTAGAAGAGAAGAGGAGAAATCTTCTCTTTAGGATAGGTAGACTATCAATGCTCAGGAGACAGAGGTTGGGGATCAAAGCCATTGAATCTTCTAGCGCACTCCTTGATGGGATTGTAATTTTCTGTGAGTCTCCACTCCTTTTGCTGCACTTGGCCCTTTATTAATCAATCAGAAGAGAGCTGGAAGGAAACTTGGAGGTCTTCTAGCCCAACCCCCTGCTTAAGCAGGAGACCCTATGCCTGTGATGGTGAACCTATGGCACGTGTGCCCAAAGTGGCACATAGAGTCATGTTGCCCGGCACATGCAGTCTTGCCTGTTGCTCTTCCAGGTTTCTGGTGTGCATGCACATGTGATGATCAGCTGGCCTTCACCTGCCTGGGCAGTGCTGGAAACTGGCACGCTGGCCAGTTGATCGTTGCTTGCACATGCATGCCAGAAACCAGAAGAGGAGCTGCCTAGTGCACATGCACACACTGGTGCACGGGCATGTGCACTGGGCAACTCCTGTTCCAGGTCGCATCCCCAATGAGTGTGTGAAAAGTTTCACCATCGCTGTCCTGTGCCATCTCAGGCAAGTGGCTGTCTGGTCCCCATTAATGGACTTGCACTGCTTTTTCTTCAAGTTACCTGCCGAATGCAACTGTGGGGGTCCCTGGGGTGCCAAAAGGGGTTGGCCTAGCAAACCTTGATGGTGAAGTCATATTTGGTCACAAATGAAGCGGTGGGCAATGGAAAGCCTTAAGGCTTTCACTTTTCTTTCTGTTTGTTTGTTTAATCCTTTCCTCTAGAAGAGGCCCTCCGGTGTTCTCCATCGACCTCCCTCCTCAACAGATCCTGGTTAATAAGCCCCAACTCATTGTTACTGTTGGCCTTTTGAGTTTTCCGACGATGTTGTCAGAAGAAGAAGGAAGAGGCAACAAATGGCAAGCGGCTTCATCCAGAAAGTCCTGGGCCCTGTCGAGATATTCCCATGTCTCCTGTCCCCCGTAGCCCTCATGGCCAAAAGCTGCAGCAGCCACCATCTCCTCACCCTTCCCAGATGCATGGACATCCATGGGAGAACCATCACCAGCCAAATAGAAGGCATTGCAGCCATGCAGGTGAGAGATGATCAGGCCTGTCCCAGCTTGGGCATTTAGGAAAGAAAGACTCTTGTCTCCATGTGCAGCTGAGTTGCGTCTAGTAAAAGGTAGGCTTTTACTAAAGCCAAGTGGTTACAGCATAAGCAAAGCTAGATCTGAGGATTCCTGCATAAACCCAGTAATTTTCCCTTTCTTCTCCCTGGTGTTGGAAACTCATCCTTACAAAAACTTGGATCTTACTGAAAAGAATTTTATTAACAAAAGAAAAGAAAACAAAAAAAGGCAGTTTGCAAAGTGCGGTGAGCTTGAGCAAGACGTCAACTGTAAGTTCTAGCCCAAAAACACACACCCCTGGATTCAACAGTAAGGGTTTTTATACCCGGTCCCTAACGCGACGCCCCTTTCCCTCCCCTCTGGTCCCATTGGATAGGTCCTCGGGGGGGGGGGGTTAGAACTAATCCGAGGCGCCTATTAAGAATACATTAACCCTTCCCTGCCCCCTCCTGCCCACGTGCAGTTTCAGTTTTAATCCCCAGCTAATCCCTAACAGTCAGAGGCTTTTGTTTTTGAATTTTAGCATTCCCTACACTAGTCATCTTGTTAGTGTCCGATGTGAGTCAAATAAGTCGTGTTGGTTACAATTCCCAAAGTTTAGTGCCTCTTTGGTGGGCATTTGCCTTCCTTTCCCATGCCTGTGTCCTTGGATCGTTCAACCATTGTCTCAGTTTGGCACGACTGGTTCCTGTCATCCCCCTATCTCTGTATCCCCCCTCCTCTCCCCGAATTTTATGGCAGGCTGCCATCAAAGCAAAGCAGGGCTGAAGCAGTGTGATGACAGATCTGACAAGAGATCTTCTTGAAGACCAGAGAAGCTCTTCCCTTCTTCCTGATGTCCAAATCTAGCTTCCCGAGATGGGGGGAAGGTAGCAATGCATGACCATCCTTGGTCCCTTTACTGAAACCACATGGGCTACATGGTTCAAGAGCCTCTCAGTTTAACTCTGGATGGGCTGTTCCTGCTATGGATATTTTGATTACTGTGTTATTGTGGCTCCTCCTCCTCTTTTTTGTCTTATTCTCTTAAAAAAGAGATAATAAAAATCAAATGAAGAGTAGACAAAGGCAGAAGTACAGATAACAAAGTCCACGTGGATAAGGTCCTTGGGCTTATAGTGAAAGGGTGCTAACTTCTTCCCCTTCCTGATCTCTGTTTAAATTCAAAACTTTATTTCTTCCATCAACCAACAAAAAATAACATTAAAGCAAAAACATGATTCCAGGATGAAGAATCTACCCTACAAACGGAAGATGGAAGATCAGCTGAAAGTGGGAAGGCCACATTTGAGCACTTACTATTAAATTTTATTGTACTACAAACATCCCTAATTTTCTAAAATAAAGTTCTAAAAGAAGAAGAAAAAGCCCTTAGTGTGACTATGTTTACTATTGTTGTTCTTAAACACAAAACTGTCAGTATTACTACATATACTGTAAATTCCATTTAATGAATATTTAGATAAAATTGCAGTGGATGTTTTAGGACAATATAACATAATTATTAGCTGAATGCTACATATAAGACTCTTCAGTAATCGAGCAAATATTGAAAGTAATATCCTCCTCCAGCACCAAAAAATAAAAGAGAGAAATTCATGAATGTATGGCATAGGACACTTTTAATCCTAGTATACAAACCTAGGAGTAAGTCTAAACTAAATGGGATTTTTCAAAAGATTCATATGGCAGAGGTCTTTTGACACCCCTCTCCCACCCCAGCTGCCCAAAAATATGTGTATATTTCCAGAGTGAGAGTTTCCTGACATCAAAGCAGTTGCCGTTACTTTTAAGTAAGACTATTTGGTTGTTGGTCAGGATTCACGTCTCGCCTTCTGATTCTTCCAGAGAGAAGACCTGGAAGAAAAAAGAAGAGAAAACCAAAGCCTCCATTGCAGAATTCTGCAACAAGCTGGGGAGAAACAGGAGCTCCTCATCCAAAACCAAAGAATGAAGGAACAACTGGACAGGTGAGAAAGATTTAGAAGAGAATCCTGACTTATTCTTTCAAATCCAATTTTTATTTACTAGGACCCCGAGGCCAGATATAAACAATATACAGAATAAAAGATATAAGACTTTTTCATATATCTATATTTATACCTATATCTATCTATCTATCTATCTATTTATCTACCTACCTACCTACCTACCTACCTACCTACCTACCTACCTACCTATCTATCTCTCTATCTATCTATCTATCTATTTATCTACCTACCTACCTACCTACCTACCTACCTACCTACCTACCTATCTATCTATTTATCTATCTACCTACCTACCTACCTACCTACCTACCTATCTATCTATCTATCTATCTATCTATCTATCTATCTATCTATTTATCTACCTACCTACCTACCTACCTACCTACCTACCTACCTATCTATCTATCTATCTATCTATTTATCTACCTACCTACCTACCTACCTACCTACCTACCTATCTATCTATCTATCTATCTATTTATCTACCTACCTACCTACCTACCTACCTACCTACCTACCTACCTACCTACCTATCTATTTCATGAGAGGGCTAATTTATGTCTGCTCTTCATAATTTACAGAAATACAATGTTATTTGCATCCATGGTTGCAGAACGAGTAGAACTACAGGGAAAAATTGATAACCTCAGAGTGAAGGACATCACCTTAACAGAAGAGGAAGAGGCCATGCTGAGGAACTTCAGGGAAAGTCTGAGCAGGTGAGAAACATTTAGACAGCAGCTCTGACTTTCTCTTCTAGGATTTGATACGAAATTCTTCCTTGCTCCCACCTTGTGGAGCTTCCCAGGAGATCTTCACAGCCCCATCACCTCTACTCAGGAGATCACCACTGTCAATTCCATTTTATGAATATTTAGATAAAATTACAGTGGATGTTTTAGGACAATATTTATTATTATTAGCTGAATGTTACATATAAGACTCTTCAGGAATTGAACATAGATTGAAGGTAATCTTCACCTTTTTTGGTGAAAACAGGACGTGTGGACCACTACAGAGGGCTTCTGGGGGCTGGGGAGGGTGAAAATGAGAAACATGGAGGGCTCAGGAGGCCAAAAATGTACGTATTCGGTTTATAAGACACACTTAAATTTTCACCCACTTTTAGGGAGGGAAAAGGCGCATCTTATACTCTGAAAAAATAGGGTAATTTGGAGCCAGAATTACACCAAGACTTTGCCAATTTGATATGTTCCTAATAAATGGACTGACTGAATATGATTGCCTAGGATTATTCATTTGGGGAACTTATTACTTGGAAGCCTGACATCAAACTCCATAACTCTGAATGAACCTCCATGCCAGTCTCTGGAGACAAGAGGCCATGTCGAAGGACAGCAGAAGTCAGTTCCCTTCTTTTTGAACTATGTTCCTCCAGCATCGCTTCCTGGACATGTCCTGACAGGAAAGACAGCAACCATAAAGAACTGAGCCCCCAGGGGAGCATCTGTGATTTTTCACTAGCATTTTCCCCCAGGTGCCCCACTGCAGATGGGGCCTGGAAGAAGTTCAGGGTCTCCAAAGAGAAGTTGCTTCTTATTATAATTATCAGCCTGCTAGTCTTATTCCTCTCCTGCTATTTCTCCAGTGATATCCTGTGAGGTAAGCATCAGACTGAAGCAACGTGGAAGGGAACATACAAGAAAAGAATAAATGCCTCCGTTCTTGAATTGGGTGATGCATGTTTTTGGATAGGCAGGGGGTTATGGTCTTCAATATACTTTTCTCTCCCATGAAGTTCTGCCTGTGTTTCTGAATGGCTGTATAATATATACGGTTCTGTCTATAAGGTATCTAGAGGGACCCAGATATCTCCTGCCTTGAAGACATTTCCAGGTAAGGAGTGGAATTTCTCTTTAATGCAATTACTCTCAGGCAAGGACTCAAAAATAGTCGCCCAATTCTATCCTACAATTTACATGCCATGCTATTACTTAGGACTGAGACCTCTTACAATAGTATTTTATTTGGATTTATTTTATGTTTTCATGATTTTTAGACTCAATTATACTTATTGTTTTTCTCTTATACATATATATATATATATATATATATATATATATATATATATATATATATATATATATATATATATATATATATATATATATATATATATATATATATATATATATATATGTATGTATGTATATATACACATACAGTATATATAGAAGGAATATAATACTTCTTTTATTCAATATCTTGTTTGTATCTGGCCTCAAGGCTGTAATGAGTACATTTGAATTCATCTTTCTGAATCAAGAAAGCCACTGGCATTTCCATCTTGTGACATCGTTTGAATTCTTCTAACTCTTCTTGATCTTCTCGTTTAGAAATGGGAAAGGAATTGATTCAACCAGATACATTATGGACCTTCTGTTTCTTCTTCTGCTGCTGCTGATGTCCCAGCCAGTCTCTGGGAAGCCTGGAATGAAGTGCCCGCTGAGCTTGGACGAACAGAATGAAAATATTCCATTGAGCTATTACAGACCAGGAGACCATCTCATTGGCGTGGTTGTTACTGCAAAAGGAGTATCACGTACAATACTGAATTTTAACAGGGTGCCTTCTAGTGAGTCTCACATGTAAGTCATTCAGTGTGGCAGAGCTGCATTTCCACCACTTGAAGTTCTAACACTCTTCACTTACTCCTTATTGCAGGACCTGTCTAAATTTCTTGAATCATTTGGATTTCCATGACTTCTTTTGCCTTATTTTGTGGCAGGGATGGGGGAGAAACAATCCTGGAAAAAGTCCAGATTATTTTTCTCTCTCCATCCACTTTTAAATTCATCACTTTGAACACTGAATGTTTGTTTCAAGTAACCACTGAAATGGTTACCTCTGCTCAGCCAATGCCTACATTTCTATAATCGCTCATTGATAGTGCCTGATTTCTATAGAAATGGAGGGTGATTTCCTTTAGAGTTTGCATTTTTTAGTCACTTATGAAGTCTCCTCTTCCTTTCATGGTGGTTCTATTTTAATCAATGAATTATTTTAAATTCTGGTTACTGGGCAGATAAAAATTAGTATTGCTCAAATAAAGGTGTATTTGTGATTCTTAACCCTCCAGCCCATCTTCTTGGTATTCATTGAAAATTAAATGGTGAGGGTGGATTATCATTTAACTCTGGTTTTGATCAAAACGCACTTAAGACACTATAGGTTATGTGTGTGTGTGTGTTGTATTTGTGCTGATAAATAAATAAAAGGAGACTAGTATAGATCTATTTCAAGCTATTTAGCTCTCATCAGCTAGCCATACTCTTACTGGGATTTGAACCTGGGCTTTATTACATATTAGGCAGATGTCTAAGCCACTAAGCCACAGGCTCTCCTCCTTATCAGCTGAGCCAGGGAAATAGGTATGTATTTGTGTTACAACCCCTGGTATGTCCAAATATGGGAGGGAGCTCACTACTCCCCCTTTCTGTCCTTCGGCTCATTACAGAGGACCATCCAGGCAGAAAACCATATTTTTATTTTTAATGTTACCTTTGCTATGTTTGTGTTGTATTTGTGCTGATGAATAAGGAGGAGAGACTGTGGCTTAGTGCTTAGACATCTGCCTAATATGTAATACAGCCCAGGTTCAAATCCCAGTAAGGGTATGGCTAGCTGATGAGAGCTAAATAGCTTGAAATAGATATATAGTAGTCTCCCTTTATTTATTTATCAGCACAAATACAACACAAACATAGCAAAGGCAACATTAAAAATAAAAATATGGTTTTCTGCCTGGATGGTCCTCTGTAATGAGCTGAAGGACAGAAAGGGGGAGTAGTGAGCTCCCTCCCATATTTGGGCATACCAGGGGTTGTAACACAAATACATGTGTGTGTGTGTGTGTGTGTGTGTGTGTGTGTGTGTGTGTACAGTTGGTGATGGTGATGATGATAACATTAATATTTTTTCGATAGGTTATATACTTATCTACATAGAATCCTATCCTTCATTTTCAACATTCAAGTGATCAACAAGAGTTCCCAGCTCCTGCACAATCTCACTCTTGGCTACAACATCCATGACAACTATTTGAGCACACTTGGCACTTCAGAGGCCTTGCTGGACATTCTCTCCACTGGAGATGCCAATGTCCCCAACTACAGCTGTGGAAGGAAGGAGAACCTTATGGCTCTTCTTGATGCAGCTCACAAGGACATCTCATTCCAGATATCAACATTAATAGCCCCCTACAAAGTCGCACAGGTTTGTCTGTTTTCCTCTACTTAAGTTGGGTGGTGATGGGTGAGTGATTGATCCAACCAAATCTTCTCTATGGAACTCAAGAGCCGCTTTTCACCATGGATGTTGTAGGTGTCATAGCTGGGGATTGGGATCCACAGTGGGGAAGGGGAAGAATCAAGCAGGCACATCCTGTCATGACCCCATCCCCATAGCTTTGGGAGCTCCTGCTGCACACTTTGTGAAGCCGAGGCTCTGTATTCAGTCAAGGGGCCTCCTGTAGAAGAAAATGACACAGCAGTATAGGGATGCTAATACTTTATACATTTTATCCTAGCCAAAGTAGTGATATTATCCACGGTGAACAAATCCAAAATCCATGAAAAGAATCCAGATGGATTACCTTAACTACAGTTGATAAAGCTGGTAGTTGATAAAGCTGATAGTTACCATTGGCATTAATTAACCAGTTTATTAAAACATTTGGAAGCCTATTAGTCAACGTGTTAACTATTTTCTCCCTAATGTAGTAATGATCAAATTCATTATACAAAATCTAAATAGCAATAAAGTCCCTGGAGAGGACTTTGTAAAGCTGAACTATTCAAAAAATATCTTGTTGATTAGCAGGTTCATTTACAAATAGAAATAATACACGTGATAGCCAAGCTGGGTGAAAGATGGAAACAGTAGTTCCTATATATAGAAAAAGGCATAAAAAGAACCACAGCAATTACAGGCCAATTCATGTAATAAATATAGTGGCTAAAACATATGCTAGGTTCCTCTTGAGTAGAGTGGAGGGTAGGTAGATGAAAAGTGCATTCCTTGCAGAAGAACAAACACGCTTTAGGAACATTCAATTCACTATTGACAATTGTTTCTCTTGAACCATTTAATTACAAAACATATCAGTCTGGGGAAATGAGGGCTTGCTGGTTTTATAGATGTTAGTGCAGGATCTGACACAGTAAACAAGGAAATATGACGGAGGAAACTGATAGCCCTCAAAATGCAGCTCAGCCTTTTGGCCCTGATCAAAGCCCTTTCCACAAGCCCTTGTTTGAGAGGGAGGTTTGGGCTCAATGGAGCCACGAGAAGGGAAGGATGCATATATTGAACCCTTGTTATTCAGTATAGATATTAATGACTTCCTGCACTAATGAAGGATCTTGAAGTACACATGGCTAAGGCCAGTGGTGGGTTTCAATTTTTTTTAGAACCTATTCTGTAGGTGTGGCCTGTTTTGTGGGAGTGGCTCAGCGGTCATGTGACCAGGTGGACGTGGCCATCTTGGAAAATGTGGTGAAACTCACTTAACGATGCTCTTGCTTAGCAACCAAAATTTTGGGCTCAATTGTGGTCATAAGTTTTCTTTCTTTCTTTCTTTCTTTCTTTCTTTCTTTCTTTCTTTCTTTCTTTCTTTCTTCCTTCCTTCCTTCCTTCCTTCCTTCCTTCTTTCTTTCATCTCTCTCTCCCACTTTCTTTATCTTTCTTTTCTTTTTTCTTTTTTTCTGCCTTTCTTTCTCTTTCTCTCTCTTTCTGTTTCTCTCTCTCTCTGTGTCTCTCTCTCTCTCTCTCTGTAGCTCTTTGTCTCTCTCTCCCTCCCCCTCTCTGTCTCTCTCTGTCATTCTTTCTGTGTGTCTGTGTGTCTGTCTCTCTGTATCTCTCTGTCTCTCTCTCTCCTCCCTCCTCCATCTGTCACTCTGTATGTGTGTGTCTGTCTGTCTCTCACTCTCTCTCTGTGGGACTCCCTGTCTGTCTGTCTCTGACTCTCTCCCTCCCTCTGTCTCTCTATCTCTCTGTGTTTCTCTCTCCTCCCTTCCTCTTTGTCTGTCACTCTGTGTGTATATGTGTGTGTGTGTGTGTGTGTGTCTGTCTGTCACTCACTCAATCACTCACTGTGTGTGTGTGTGTCTGTCTGTCTGTCTGTCTGTCCGTCTCTCCGTCCCAACCTGTGGATGGGCTCCGGACCAGTGGAGTCTCGCCCTTCTTTTTAACCAGGCAGCTATCAGAGAGAAGAAGGCAGTGCGTGCCCATGGGCTTGTGCAGCAGCCGAAGATCGCCTGGTTAAAGATCACCTGGCTAAAAAGAAGGACGAGGCTCCGCTGGTCCGGAGCCCATCTACGGGGGGAGGGATCCCCCTCGCATTCCTCAGCTTCCCGGATGGGCTGGTAAGGGGACAGAAAAGGTTGTTCTCCAGTCCCAGGATTCAGCTTCCTGGCTTCAGTATCTCTTTCCAGCTTCTTTTGTTGAGCCTGCAATTAAGGTTCTTTTTTATGTCTTAAGAAAGATTGCCTGGTTAAAAAGAAGGAGGAGGCTTCACTGATCCGGAGCCCATCCAGGAAGACAAGGAATGTGAGGGGGATCTCTCCCCCCCATGGATGGAGCCTCTTCCTTTCAATTGGGGGGATCCATGCAGAGGATTTCTCCCCCATCCCCCAATTGGAAATGAGGTGGCTGTCAAAGCAAGGCAGCGCCCCCCGCAGAAGAAGGAACAGGAGAGGAGTTCGTGCCAGCCGCCGGCTGGGCCAGGCCAACCCTCCGCCTACCCACCCGCCAAGCGGTGGCTGGGTGGGTGCCGGGCTAGCCTCACTGTCCTGGCCAAGTGGCACCCGCAGCTGCTGCTTACCTTGAAAGTGACATCATGGAACTTGCTGCTGAGGGACGGCCGGCTGGCCAGATCCCCCCCCCCCGTTGGCTGCTCCCTCCTGGGCCATGCTCACGCCCCTGCCCAGCCTGCCTACTTAGGAGGAGGAGGAGGAGGAGGAGGAGGCGGGGGCGTGTTGCTGAGAAGTGGGCAGGGCAGAGGTGGGCGCAGCGCTGCTGCCCTTGCCCTTGGGGCTCTTCTTAAGGGACATGCTGGCTGGCGCTGCTTCACAGCGCCCTGGCCGCCAGCTCCTCCATGCGCAGCCCGTTCCTCCCTAAGACCGTTTTCTTTTTAAAAAACACCTCTGCAGACGATCTTGAAAACCTGCGAGGTTGCTTTGGGAGGGGACAGACGGGCAGCTGTGCAAAGGCATGTTTTAAACCTGCAGGCTCCAAGGCTGCAGGTGCCCAGGGAGGGCGGCAGGGGCAAATGCTGCCCATCTGCCCCCTCCCAAAGCAACATCACAGGTTTTAAAGATCATTCGGACAGGTATTTTTTAAAAAGAAACCCCTGAAAAAGCCGCAAGATCTGGAGAGAGATCTGGTCGTGCCCCAGCTGGTGGAGCGCTAGCAACTGCCGGCCCGTCGCCAGGGAGACAGTCAGTGAGGTGAACTGCGTGGTTGCTGGGATCACACGGGCGCAGCCGAGAAGACATTTCTGAGAAAAGAAACTTCTCGGGTCAGGCTGCGCCTGTGTGATCCAAGCAACCACGCGGTTCACCTCACTGACTGTCTCACTGGCGAAGTTGCTCTACTCAGTGTCCCTTTGAGGTACTTCGACCCCCAGGAGGGAGGGTGCTGGGGGGGGTGTAACTCCAGCCTCACACACACACACACACGTTGCTCAGTAACCCTAACCTTCGCGCTCTTATCTGCGCTCTCCTCGGCTCCTCATGACTGCAATAGATGTCCAGAATTGGCTTATCGGGCTAGGGTTTCCGGCCCCCGCTGCTTCTGGATGTCTATTGCCATCGCAAGGAGGCGAGGAGCACGGAGAAGAGCGCAAAGGTTCTTGGCGCTCCGGGAAGCTACGAAAGTGGCTGGGAGAGGCACGCAGCTTGGTTTAGCCTCCCTGGACTTCGCAGCAGCAGCCCCAAGTGCGCCGATCTCGCCATTTTTTGCACTGGGGCATGCTGCAAGGGGGGGGGGAGTGAAGACCTTTTCCAGCTGGCGCAAAGGACTTCCCCGGACTTGCTTTAGTGAGCACGGGCCCGCACCTCCACCACCACCAATCCGGAAAAGGTCTTTACTCCCTCTCTCTTACAGCAAGCCCCGACGCAAAAAACGCCAAGGCTTTGCGAGTAAGTGACAGGGGCGGGGCAGGAACTTACTTCCAGGTTCATTGACCAACCAGATCGCACGATCCGGTGCAAACCGGCAGAAACCCACCACTGGCTAAGGCACTAAACACTTAAACTAACACCTTGTTATATTCTGATGATATGATATGAATCTTGGTGCTCTCTGAGCTTGGTTGTTTTCTTGCAGATGTTTCATTACCCAGATCAGGTGACATCACCAGTGCAATGTTACCTAGATTGGGCAATGAAACATCTGCAAGAAAATAACTGAGCACCAAAGACCTCTTATTTTAGCCCTGAGCTACAAATATTCTCCTTTAATGAGATTATTCTCCTACTTGCAAGTTGGGTTGGGTAGCTGTTAAGAAGACTTGGCTTCTTCTCCTATAACAATTCTGTGATGATTAATAAATGAAAGACAAAAATGTCCAGGATGCAAGGGGTCTGTAGATATTTTCTCAGCCCTCCTTATGACCTGTGCAATATACAGGTCCTCAATGGAAGGCAGGCTGGTTGCGATTGCTTTTTCTGCAGTCCTAACTATCCGTTGAAGTCTCTGTATCAGCAGCTCTTTGGGCAGTCTGAACTTTCTGAGTTGACTCTGGAAGACCGTTCTTTGTTGTGCCTTTTTAATGATGGTTCTAATGTTAGGTGATCATTTCATCCTGGGAAATTATAGAAACCCAGAAACTTGAAGGTCTCTACTGTTGATGCTGTGTTGTCTAATGTAATGAGAGGTGGTAGAATAGGAGGGCTCCTCCTAAAGTCCACTCTCATCTCTACAGTTTTATGCATGTTCAGCTCCAGATTGTTCCGGCTGCACTCCAGGGTCAGTTGTTCAACCTCCCCTCTGTATGCAGCAGACCCATCACCATCTCGAATTAGCCAGTGACTCCTGCATCATCTGCAAACTTCCGTACTTTATGGGGAGCTATGTTCTCTCTGTCTCTTGTACAACTGGAAAATAATGTAAAAAGACTGCTGCACAAAGAACTTGGGATATCAAAGCAGAGAACAATATAGCAATCCTCAGTTAGGTTGGCACATTGAAATGAATCAACCTCTAAAAATGTTCAATCAGAATTTGAGAATTACATTTATTGGAACAAAACAACCTAGCTTAGACCTGGATATCTGGAGCTGATTGCAGCAAATCACAGGGGTAATGCAGAAATATGATTTTCATTTTTTATTGTTATTTTTTCTTAATTTATTTCTTTTATTCTATTTTTATAGATCTTATTATTGCTTTCTTAATCTTAATCTTATTGCAGTTCTGAATTTTATGCTCTGTATCTTAATATGGCCTAATGGCTAACTAACAATAAATTATTCTAATACGTACATGAGAAACAAGTTGAATTTATTAAAAGCTAATATGTTGGACTTGATTTGACTGCAAATATAACACAGCATTCTCCATTGCTTTTTCAGACCAGTGGGAGATTTATTTCAGAGGCTCTGAGTGATAAAAGTCAATTCCCTTTTTTCCACCTAATAGTCCCCAAAGAAGGGTTCCATTATCCAGGAATTATCCAACTGCTACTCCATTTCAGGTGGATCTTGATCGGTCTCTTTGCTTCAGAATCAGAGAAGGGAGAGAATTTCATGAGGACTTTCACTCCTTTGCTTGTCAGGAATGGAATTTGTGTTGTCATATCACAATTCTTCTCAACAACTGGAAATATAACACCCCTCAGGGATGCCCTCTCTAAGTGGAGGCAAGTCAACGTCTTTGTTCATTTCATAGAATATGAGTCCCCTTTGGACAGACTTCTTCCTTTCCATTTAACACTTCTGCATTTGCCAGGACCCATTGAGGGGAAAGTCTGGATCATGACAATCCTGGGGATATTGGGAACTAAAAGGCACAGGCTTTACAAATACGTCCACAGTATTTGGACCTTTTATTTTCGGTACAAAAGAAGACCAAAAGGTGATCCCTATGAGCCCCATTTCTTTGTGGAGCCCAAGTTTCCAAGTCAATCTTTTCACTGTATTTTTTCAAAGCACATCTTTTCTGTCAAAGCCAGGAAAAGATGCACCCAGGAAGCACCAATGGAGACCCAAGAGAAAAATAACAGCGTCCAGATCTCAAATTCAAGCATTTTTTACAGTTTTGTTAAAACTCTGGTCCAGGCCTTGAATGCTGCCTATTCCTCCAGATCCAGGAGGAGAAGGAAGGAGGGAGAAGGGAGATTGGGGGCTCCAAGGCTGCAGCCTTGGCAGGTAAGGGGTCCCAATATGGATCCATCAATTTTAGTTCCTTTGGAGAAGGAATTCAGAGGAGCAGGAGAGGAACCATCTCAACCTACTTTTGCTACAAGAGACCAATAGGATTGGCCAGTTTAATTACTCAGGGGATAATGTTCCAAAGAGTGGGCATCATGAGATATATATTTTGCTATTTCATACTGCCGTGCTAATTTTAAAAAGGGTTCTCTATTTTTAAATATATTTAGCAGAGGTGCTGACCAGTTCTGGAGAACCGGGAGCAGAAGTTTTGAGTAGTTCAGAGAACATGTAAATACCACCTCTGACTGGCCCCGCCCCCATCTAGTCTCTGCCTCCCGAGTCCAGCTGAGGGGGAGGGAATGGGGATTTTACAATATCCTTCCCTTGCCATGCCCACCAAACTATGCCCACAGAACAGGAAGTAAAAATATTTGAATCCCACCATTGATTTATAGGTTTTGGATTAGTATCATAGAATTTTACACACATACACACACACACACACACACACACACACATATATATATAAAGCCATTATGGCCATACAATCACAGTATATAATCTCATCCATTAGCTGTCAGCCTACTTAGTACATTCTCTATCTTTCTATCCAATCACATTATTTACAATTTGTTCCAGTCTTGTCACCTTGTCTTATGCCAATAATAAAACCTGTTCCAAAGTTCATAATATTCTGACTCCCCTTTATTTTTTAATTCTAGGGTGAGCCTTATCTGCTTCTGCACAGGCCAAAATGTTAATTATGTCTAACTCTGATGGGATACTTTCTTTTTTCCAATACTGCGCATAGGTTATTCATGGTGCGGCGTAGTAAAGTTCCCAGTCCAGTACGCCAAATACTCCTTTTTCCTTGGTGTCTTGCATAGCTTTGAGTTTTATTCTTGGTCTTTTCCCCTGCCATATAAATTTAGAGACCAATTGGTTCAAATTCTTTAAAAAGCTTTTTTCTAATTTAATGGAAATATTCTAGAACAAGAAAAGAAATTTTGGTAGTACATTCATCTTTCATTCATTCAAAGTAGCACAACCTGTTTTTCATTATGTAGTTCATAATATTCTAGGATGTCCAGCATATTTCTCATATTATTTTTAACCTGTCTTCTGGGAAGGAATCCATTTTGATCTGGATTGATGAACATGGCGAGGAATTTTTTCAACTGTTCTGCAATTATCAAGGCAAAGATTTTATAATCTGAGTTCAACAATGAAATCGGCCTGTAGTTTTGTATAGACATCTGATCTGAATCTTCCTTGGGTATTAAAACAATATTAGCCTCCGTCCATTATAGCGGGATCTTTGCCTCTTTCAACGCAGCATTATAAGCCTACATCAGTATTGGTACAAGCATCTCCTGGAATTTTACATTTGTGAATTTGAAGGAGACCCTGAGACCATCTAGCCCAACTGCTCCTCTCTGCAGGAATCCCAGTTACAGCTTTCCTGATAGATGGCTACTTGATTTTTGCATTAAGACAATCCATGTAGAGGAGCCTGGACTGTTCTGCTTTACTGGCTCAGCTGTAAAACAGCTCCTCTTTTCCCTCATTCAGCCAGAATCTCATTTCTTGTGACTGAATTCATTTTTCCATGTCCGATTCTCTGGAATAACAGTGAACAGCTCTTAAGCTTGTGCGTACCATCTTTCTTTTATTGGAAGAATCTTCAACTGAGAGGTTAAGTTGTTAGGAACAGGGGCTTCTATTTTTCAGCTCCAGAGACCAACATGGCTCTTTTCTTTATAGTCTTTCCCTCAAGGCAAAGAACAGCTCCTAGACACCCCTAAACCTGGTCCATATTGTAAGCAATGCCTTTTCCAAGTGCAGTGTCTCCAAGGTGCCCTGGTACTTGAATTGGGGTCTCCCCAAAACAAAACATTCACTTCCTGAAGTTTTTTGCAGCTGGATTTGCCTTTTTTCTATGAGCTTCTTGCTGACATCACATTCAGTTTGCAATCAACTACTATTATGAGAATATGTTCACAAACATTCTTATCAAGTTTGGTATCCTTCATCCTTCATACCTGGCACCAAATTCTTCTTCTACTACTTTTGTTAATTCTTTGCTAAAATCAAGTTATATCACCAGCATTAATGTATAATGATATGTTGACCCCAGGTTACAGCGGGAAGAGATGCTGCAAAGGGAATGATGGGAGAAGTGTGGGAGGGGAGAGCCTATAGCTTCATAACAGGCAGTGAAAGTAACTCAGACAGGATCCTCCTTAACTTTTCTGTCTGTAGAAAGAAACTACCTGAAGACTTTCAGACTTCCACATTCTGTTAATGTAGCCTTACAATAAGGTAGAATTAGCTCCTCAGGTCATGTTTCCCATCAGTTCGCCTGGGAGGTGGTTAGCCAGGAAACTTCTAGAAAAATCTATGGTTACTAATAATCACCCTGTTGTTTCCAAGGAGGTTATGAACAATCTCTTTGTTTGTCTGTTAATTTGTTTGAAACCTGCTAAAGAATGTTTGTCAATGTATTTCTTAAAATATGTGTTTAATCGATTTTGCTGAACATTTGGTTTTTCACTTATGAAGATAGTGGTAACACTTGTCCTCCGAACTCACAATATTTGCAAGTTACACAACTCTAGAAGATTCAAATGTGAAAATACCCCGTAGGATAAAACATTAAAGTTTCTGCATTTAAAATTCTTGGATTCTTCCATTCTAGTTCCACCCCTTTCTGGAAAAGAATGAGTTTTTCAATCTTTCCAACTTCAAACTCTACTTGGATGAAAATGGAAATCTAGCAACAGATCTGGAGATCATCACTTTGGTGATTCTTTCTGAAGACAAGCCCTTCCTATTGAAACTGGGGAATTTTGAAAGATGGAGATGCATTATCAGCGAGGGTAGTCTTTCATGGCTAAAGTTTGTCAACAAGGTGGGAGAAATAGCAGAGACTTTTCTCAATTTTCCAATGCCTTGAGACCCATTGCAAGTGGGCTAAGCGGAGTCATCATGGCTTAATGGTGTAGTGGTGAAGGCAGGGGAAACTGGTGAGGCAGCTGAAACCCTCACTTGCTCCTTCGCCTCAAATAGCAAAGAAGAAGAAAAAGAAGAAGGTAATTCTATGGATCAGTGCCCCATCAGTTCATCTTTGGACTGAATCCAGTGAAATTGAAGCAAGACTGGATGGAGATCCTGTTGATCCCAGTAGGAAATCAGCCATGAAATCAGGATTCAAGTTGCCCTGGTTGGGGACAGTGGCCCCATGGTCTCTGGTGTTTTTAAGCAGCCCAGACCTGGCCACAATTATCCCTGCCTTTCTTTCACCCCACTGGGATGCAGAGGTAGGCCTTCTGCTGCTAAGAAGGCGGTCCAGGCCTTTCACACCACATGAAATCATAATAACTAGTCTGAAGTGATATACATGAAGCATTGTGTTGCAAGAGAAAATGAAGCATTGTGTTACATGTGTGCACAGAGCTTATGGTCGTTCACTCACACACTGCCCTGGAAAACAGCCATTCTCAAATCACTTTCAACTGAACACAGAAGCACAAACTGTTCTTTAGGTTACATGGAGATCCAGTCAACTGAAAATAACTGAAACTTTGCTAGCTATAGAATAGAGTAGAGTAGCACAGAATAGAACAACAGAGTTGGAAGGGACCTTAGAGGTCTTCTAGTCCAACCCCCTGCTTAGGCAGGAAACCCATCACCATTTCAGAAAAATGGTTATCCAACATCTTCTTAAAAACTTCCAGTGTTGGAGCATTTGCAACTTCTGGAGGCGAATTGTTCCAATGTATATATATTTGATCTTTCACACATGGACACACATGCACAGACACACACACACAGACACACACACAGACACACCTACATCCTCAACTAGGCTGGCAGGCATAGCCAGAGGGATGGAAGCCCCAAGTCTGGGTCCTAAGATGGCTCAAAGAGTGGGTGAGCTTCAGGACCCCTTTTCTCCCCCAAAGTGTCTGCTGGCAGCAACTCTTGCCTCATTGGTTGACAAATCGGGTAGCGGTTGATGGGACTTGGGGAGGGGCTTCCCACGTGCTCAGGCCCAACTTCTTTTGTCTGGTTCAGGGGACATTTTGGTTGCTTCTTAACTGCTTTCCCCGGGGGGGCTTTTTCTAGCTTTCCTCCCCAGCCTGCTCTCCTGCTTGCTTCATCTTTAGGTCTGGCTGCTTCAGCCTAGTCTTCAACTGAAACATGAAACACACGGAGAAGCCCTTTCCGATATCAGAAGCATTGAGGGAGAATTTGAAAGGAAAGATCAGTTGGATTTGGCCTTCAGTTTTTAGGAGGGGTCTTCCATCTGAAAAGCCCTCAAATGCCATCCTTTGTGCTGATCGTTAGCTCCCTTAAACCTCTCGGGGGGGGCGGGAGGCTCCAAATTGTCACAGGATATAAACTGTTCCAAGCAAAGCTGCCTTTGGCAATTGACTGATGGTGAATTTATCAATGTTGATGGTGTTCAAGTGGTGCTCCGGCTGTTTTGGGAATTGCTCTGAGGTGCCTATTGGTGCTCTCTTTATCTTCTTTTGCCACCAGTTCTGGCTTGCTGGAAAATGGCATTTCTTGCAGATCATCCAATGTTCCATTTTGCTAATGTGTCCTGCCATTATTTGTAGTCAATCTGTGTGATCTTCTGGCAACTGCTCTCCACTGTTTCTTCTACTTCTTTGCAGAGGCAGAGTTTGTTGCTGTCTGTTGCTGTCTTCTCATTATTATTTTTATCGAAATTATTTGTCTTCCATTTTGCAGTTTGAAATGACTCTGAGTGGCTTAAGTGGGAGATTGGTTTAAACGCCTTTCAAAGATGAACTCTCTTCATCACAGTTTTATTATAGTTTAATATATTTATTAGCATAAAAATGCACAAATCATTTAGAATAAAATTAATTCCAACATTTAATATGAGTAGATCATCATACTTTAAAACCATGAATATATGAGGAATGGAAGAATCCATGTTAAGAGGGCTCTGGAAGAACCAACTGGCTACCACTTAAGGCTTAAATCTTTCCTTAGTTCCTTTCCTCCAGATTTCATTAAGTAGAACCGTCCTTTATTGCAAAGTTAGGTGCCAAAAGCAAATGAGAGGAACTAAACAAAGAATCTGCCAGTAGTTGTATCTCTTACAACCGTTTTGGAACTAGTTAGAAATTTCATATCTTCCTAAGTGAAACCCAAAGACTGCTTGGCTAATGTTACACTATGGATGGTGAGTCCTAACATCTTTTCTTTGGCATTCCTTGTTTTTCTGCTCAGTCCCTGCCTGAGTCCAAATGTGTGGAAAAATGTCATCCTGGATTTTTCAAGAAGGCTCGGGAAGGAGAGCCTGTTTGCTGCTATGACTGCGTTCCTTGTCCGGAGGGGACCTTCTCCACTCAGGAAGGTGGGTGACGTAAAAGGAAAAGCTTACTAGATTCATCCAGAGCATTTTGATCATTATGCACATTGAAAGACGTATTGAAGGTTGACTATTTCTTTGTTAGAGATTATTTTCAACCTGCTCAATTTCTGCTATAGGGCAAAGAGTGAGAAAAAGATATTGAAGGATGAGGGAGGTAGAGACAGAAGGACATGGTGAACTTCTGCCAGCAGAAACATCTCTTGCACTTATTATTTATTTATTTATTTAATTCAATTTATAAGTCGCTCCCTCTCCACAAAGGGACTCGGGGCGGCGTACAATCAAATATACAAAAATACTTCCCAGTTGGAAGTGTCCTTCCTGGTTGGCCTCTCTCAGGAACATCTGAATTCTTTTATACTTGAGGAATGGTTTCAGGCCAATGGCTTCCTCACACTAACCAACATGATTGCCGCACTCAGTTGAAGCTTCTGACTGCTCTTCAAGGATAGCCCCATGTAGAGCGCATTGCAGTAGTCCAATGTGAGATGAGCAGGCCTTGACTGACTGAGCACAACCTGAGGCAAGAATTTGGCTGAGGGAGGAAACTGGCATCCAATACTTCATTTCTGCAGAGATCCACATGCAAATCAGGCAGCTCTGCTGATATTCAACAAGCTGTTTGCATGCTATAAATTCACATATCCACACCTGGATTTCCTGATGTTGAATCACTTGTTCCCTATTTATTGAAGACATGCCCAGTTTAGGTTAACATCCCCTAATAAGCATGCAGGTGATTAGGGCAAGCCTAAATGAGCCAAAAATTTATGTTGCTAAGTGAGATATTGATTGAGTTTTGCCCCATTTTATGACATTTCTTGACACCGTTGTTAAGTAAATCATTGCAGTTGTGTGGTTAGTATCACGGTTGTTAAGTAAATCTGGTTTATTGATTTTGCTTGTCAGAAAGTCACAAAAGGGGATCATGTGATCCCGGGCCACTGCAACTCTCATAAACGTGAGACAGTTGCCAACTGACCGAATTTTGATCACGTGGCCATGGACATGCTGCAATGGTCGTAAGAGTGAAAAATGGTCATGAGTCGCTTTTTTCAGTGATGTTGTAACTTTAAACAATCACTAACTGAACTATTGCAAGTTGAGGACTACCTGCAAAATAAAGCAGTTCTGATCAAAGCAAATTCTTGACTTATAAAAGATCTTAATAGTTTGTCAGCAAGTTAAAAGTCCCTCATTTCCCCACTTTCATTTTGGCCCTTATGGATACTTTTGACAGCTTGTGGATACAGTAAATAGCACTCAGACTTCTATACCGCTTCATAGTGCTTTCACAGTCCTCTCTAAGGGGTTTACAGAGTCAGCATATTGCCCCCAACAATCTGGCTCCTCATTTTACTGACCTCAGAAGGATGGAAGGCGGAGTCAACCTTGAGCCATTCAGGATTGAACTGCTGGCAGTCAGCAGAATTAGCCACATTCTAACCACTGAACCTCCACAGCTCTTAATGTCACCATTAGGCTAGTGGGTAGCTACAGTAAGGGTGACTGTAGTATCAGGCATTTCTCTTTTGGGTTTTATGTTTACTGTTGTTTTTATAATGGTGTGTGTGTGTGTGTGTGTGTGTGTGTGTGTGAGAGAGTGTGTGTGTGTAAATGGTTCTATTTACCACTTACCATGGCTTTCTTGTCTCTCAATATCAGCTGTCATCCAAAGAAAGCATGGAGAGACTATAAAAATAATATTACTTTCTCTTCTCTTAGATACTGAAAAATGCACCAAGTGCCCAGAAAACCAATATCCAAACAAGAACCGAATCCAATGCATTCCCAAAAGTATAACCTTCCTGTCCTATGAAGAACATCTGGGCATTATCCTGGTCTCCTTTGCACTACTCTTGTTCCTAATAACAGGCATTGTTTTAATCATATTCCTTAAATACCTAGAAACTCCCATTGTCAAAGCCAACAACAGGGACCTCTCCTACATCCTTCTGGTCTCCCTCCTGTTTTGCTTCTTGTCTCCTTTTCTCTTCATTGGTCAACCAAGGAAAGCCACCTGCCTTCTCCGACAAACAGTGTTCAGCATTGTCTTCTCAGTAGCTGTTTCTTCTCTCTTGGCCAAAACCATCACGGTGGTTCTGGCTTTCTTGGCCACAAAACCAGGGAACAAGGTGAGAAGATGTTGGGGAAGAGCTTGGCCAACTCCATCATCCTTTCTTCTTCTGCTGTCCAAGTGATTATCTGCTCCATCTGGCTGGGAGTTTCTCCCCCCTTCCCTGACTCTGACCTCTACTCCCAGCATGGAGAGATTGTCCTCCAATGCAATGAAGGCTCTGTCACCATGTTTTATGTTGTCCTCAGCTACATGGGCTTCCTGGCTGCCATCTGCTTCATGGTGGCTTTCCTAGCCAGGAATCTGCCTGGGGCCTTCAACGAAGCCAAACTGATCACCTTCAGCATGCTGGCCTTTTGCAGTGTCTGGGTCTCCTTCCTGCCCACCTATCTCAGCACCAAAGGAAAGTTCATGGTGATTGTGCAGATCTTCTCCATCCTAACCTCCAGTGCTGGTTTACTGGTCTGCATCTTCTTCCCAAAGTGCTACATTATCATCCTGAGACCAGATCTAAACACCAAAGAACATCTAATGATAAAAGTAGGGAACTGATAATGAAATTATTTCTTGGACAATTTAATTTTTCATTGCAGTTATTATTGGGCTTGTATGTTACCATTGCATCAGTTTGACAATTGAAGTTGTTTAAAACCAAAGAAAATAAACACATTCAAGACTGGTTCTCAAACGTAGATGAGAACAGTAGAACTGGGTTACAGTGAAACATGTAGACAACCCCCAGTTGCAAAATTCTGGAGTACCTACTCTAGCTATTTCTGCAGGTTTAGGTGACATCATAGACCTTATGGGACCTCAGAATTCCATGGCTGGTGTTGGGTTGTAACTCCCAGCACCCTTTTTAGGCATCTCCCAAAAGGAATGATCCCTGAAAACAGCTCCTGAAAGATTCAAACCCTCTATGAAGACCTGATCCAGTAAAGAAAGAAGAAAACGGCCTAACCAGATTGGTCTTTTATCCAAGTAAGACACGTGATCCTGAAACCGAAAGCTTTCAGGATTAGACCATGAGAATTGGAAAATAATGCATGATAGGAAATGGCAGGAAGACATCCCTGAGGCTTCACTTTCCAATCTTAGCTTAGGAACTGCAGGGAGAGCCTACCTTCTCCAGAAGCTGCCTAGAGGCCTATTGATGGCAGGAAAAGGGTCAGAGATGAAGCTGAAACAGAGGACAAAAGAAACCCTGTGATCCATTCCTGGATCTTCCCTCCCTTCCTATTCTAAGGAGAAGGAAAAAAGGGAAAGATTCTTTTCTCTCCCACTTATGTCATAGCCTGAGTTGTATATGGAATAAAGCTTCTCTGTGTCTTCAGATGTTTTATGGAAGGCATCTATTTGTGCTGATTTTTGTCTAGGGTTTCTGTTGTGGCCCAGCAGGAGCCGTTGGAGTTGCCACCAGACTCCGACAGCGAGAGTCCCTCTGAGTCGGCTCAGGAGGATTTGGAGGATCCTGGACAGGGTTCCGACTCTGAGCAGGGTGCAGAGAGGCTAGTTGGCCACCAGGAGGCGCCTGAGGCATGGAGCAGTGGTGAAAGCCAAAGGAAGGGGGCTCCTGATGTCATGCCTTGGAGCAGTGGGGAGGAGTCACAGGACAGTGAGTCAGACATCAGTAGTGAGCTATTAGATGCTTGTTACCAGTGTGCTACCCGGTGTAAGGAGCAATTGAGCAATTATAGGGGGTAAGTGCTCTCAGCTGCTGATCATTAGACTCCTCTCCAGACTATAAAGGGACTGCTTGTGGACACACCCTTTGCAGGAATCAACTGATCATTGGAGTTGGAGAAGCTCAGATCTGTGTCGTACTTTGGCAGGCTGGATTGCTGCCAAAGGGTTTTACCTGGATTTCTGCCAATCTGTTCCTTGGACCTTGGCAGGCAGGAGTGCTGCTAAGGTGATTATCTGGAGCTTGGTAGCTGGATTGCTGCCAAGGGGTGTTGCTGTAGCTGGATTGCTGCCCAGAGTGCTATCTTGACCTTGGCAGGCTGGATTGCTGCCAAGGTGGAACCTGTATGTCAATAAACATCTGGAAGAGACTTTGTGTCGGAGTGGCTTGGTATACCAGAGCGGGGGGCGGGGGGTCAGGACAGGTTTCCAAGGCCTATTCCAAATGCCTTGAGTTTTGAGATTAGGTAACCAAATAAATGTCTACCTTTTTGACAGTTACAAGGAGAACCGTCCCATGACATTCTGATCCCTGTTGTAGATGTATACCATGGACAGGTCATTATCAGGAGACCTCATGGCGACATTCCTTCTTGGACCAGCCCAGGAGAATCAAAGGCTTGGGCCAATTATGTTCTGCCAAATACTTTCAGAGTTGTCTAGATCAAAGAGGCCTGGATCAGAGGTGAAATTCAGTTGTTTCGGATGGGTTCTGACATCCAGATAGGGAAAATTTTGACTGGTTTGGAGAACCGGTAGGGAAAATTTAGATTGGCCCACCCACCTGTCCCCGCTCTCATCTCTCCTATATTCTGTTGCTTATTAGCTCAGCTGATTGGCTGCCATGCCTCAGCTGAACTAAGAAACAGCTGATGGTCAATCTTAGTCTCATTTGCCCTCAGATAAAATAATAAACCGACACTTTTTGCCCCTTTTTTCTTTTTCTTCCGGCAGCAGGGGAAGGAATACTAGCTTTAACTAGCTTAAATGAGATGTCTTGGCATTTAGCCAAGAGCAATTATCACCTCCTAAAATGTTACAAAGCTGCAAACCAGCTCAGTGCTTGCCTGAAGAGCCGATAGAAAGTCCCTGCCTTGCCCCAGAGGTTTGTTTTGCTGTAAGGATGAGTTAGAATTGTCTCTCTCGGAGATCACTTTCGGTTCCTGAAGGCGACAAACGTGTTGTCCACTGCTTGTCTCCCCGGTGGGCTCCTTTTAGGAGCACAGGGGGTCTTGGAGGGACCACCTGCCATAGGGTGGCTTGCTGGAACCCCCAGGATTGGCGGCAGCCATGCGGTGGTTTTCCAGCCTGGCCCCAGGAGCCGGGGAGCATGAGGGGTGCATGGTATAGCTGTGTGCCTTCGCCGAATGGATTCCGGAAGGAAATAATCAATCCGAAGTTGCAGGAGAAGTGTCGGAGGTGAGAAATTTGCTCTAATCTCTTTTAACACCATTTAATTGATGAGCAACACCTTTTTGCAAGTTGTGGATTCAATCTATTTGAAGTTGCAAGATTGGAGGGGTTTTTTTTCACCCCCCTCGGGTAAAGTGGCATTTGGACTATCTCTCGATCTCAGAATGTTGTGAGAGAGTAAAACGTTGAATTACCCACTTGTACTAACTATGTGAGAAAGATTTACATCACAATTGCAAGAAGTGATTCCTGAGCTGCTTTAAAAGCCTTATGGAAACTTTGGATGTTTTGCTCCCTGGATCCCTGTGAAAGGGGGAGCCAAGGTGGCCCACTTCCATCTTCTTCTTCGCTCTTATAAATGAAACTAGCCTTTTGAAACTACCTTTGAAGAAACTTCTGGCTCTATATTACTATTACCTCCCAAAGGTCTCCTGGAGCCCCCCCTGTTTTGTGGTCTTTCTGGATTTGGACTTTTTGATTTTCTTCTTCTGGCTTGGAACTGTGACTAAGGATTAATATTCACATCTGGGCTTGACTGCCTCTTCAGCATCACCCAGCTGCTCATTCCACAGACGCCATTTCTTTTGTATAAGACTTGTACTTATCTCTGAACTTAACAAATGGGGCACAGAAAGTCACCTCCGGGTAAGGCTGCCTCGGCCCCCACTTCCTCTACATCTAGTCCAATGACCCAACAGACAAAAATTCCATCATTCTTACAACAAGAAGGGTCTGGAGAGAGTTCAAAGGACTTATCAGTTACTCAAATGTTCCAGGCTCTTATGAAGGGACACAAAGAACTGAAAAAGAGGTGACAGATTTTAAAGTACAGTTCAGAGATGTACAACAGCAAACATCAGAGAATAAACAGAGGGTTGGTATTCTGGAGGAGGGCGTTGTTGGGCTGAGGGAGGAGGTGAAGGCAACTCAGAAGGGGAATAGAGAATTGGAAAATTTCATGGTAAAGATGGAACTTGAAAGAATGTCCCTTTTTCTCAGATTCCAGAACCTACCCGAGACAGAAGATGAAGATCTTAAGGATACTATGTGTACAATCTTAGCAGAATATATTAAGAGAGATAAAAAACAGTTGTGGTGGGATATGGACCTGGTTTATAGAATCAATTCAGAATATGCCAGAACACATAATGTTCCAAGGGAAGTCCACATTAAATTTCTTAGGAAGACCACGAGGGATGAGGTTTTGGGAGCCCAAAGGGGGGGAACCACTAAAATCCAAAGATAAAGAAATTGCCATTCTTAAACAAATTCCGAAAAAAATAAGAGATAAGAGGAGGAAGTATTCGTCCTTATCAAAGATATTATATAATAAAGGAGTTTGGTTTAGATGGTTATTGCCAGAAGGAATGTTGATCTTCTGGGAGGGAAACAGAATTAGAATCAATACAGTTGTGGAGGCAGAGGCCTTCATGAAAAAACACAGTACTCTCCTAGAGGCCGAAACCATAAGAGGTAGTGAAAAAGGTGATAATACACAAGATATAAGGGAGGGAGGAGCTATGGCTCCCCCAGAGGACAGGGGGGAGCAATATTGAAAAAACTCAGGTCACAAAAATAAATGTATTTGAAATATCATTGTAATTGTTGATATATTAGAAAGTGGCAAAAGAGATGATTGAACATATGGCTGGTACAATGTATAACAAGACACTGTTTTTGCTTATCTTTTACTTTTTGTTTTTCTTTCTGTAAAAGTCGTGAGATTTGGAGAGATTTCTACTTTCAGCACGATGTAGCTGCAAAAAATTTTTGAATATCCACCTACCCTTCCCTGTAAATGTTTAAAAACCAATAAAATTCTTTTTTTTTTAAAAAAAAGAATTGTCTCCCTCCCCCTCCTTCCTTCCCACTTTCTAAGAAGCAGAAAAAGTCACAGGGCTAATCTGGAAGGGAATCCCTGTGATGAACCATTGACAAGTGCAGGTGGTGGTCATTCCCCCTCTTTTGGCTTCTCGGGGTCTTTGATTGGGGGTTTCCTCTGGAGCAAAAGCAGAGAGCCTCTTCCAGTGAAGATTTCTCTGGATCTTCTAACTTTCTTCCAGAGCAGAACACAAAAAAAGCCTCTTCCTGTGAAGGCTTTTCCGGTTCTTTATTCTGATTTTCTCCTGGAGCAAAAGAAAGTCTTCTCTCTGTGTTTATTCTGATTTTCCTCTGGACTGGAGCAAAATTATCTGGTGGCAGGCCTTAAGTAACAACCCCACACTTATTTTACTCCATGCGTGGCCCACCCACTATTTAATTTACCACTTCTGTCTATGCCTCTTTCCCAAACTGTATAATTGTTTCATCCCTCCCTTCCTCCCCCCTCCTTCTCTCTCTCACACACAGGTCCATGATAAAATTGTCTTCCATGAAACCAGTCCCTGGTGCCAGAAAGGTTGGGGACCTCTGAATTAGACCATGCAGGGGAGCCCTTTTAAGGATTATGTATTAATAGAAAGGCAACTAACTTAGCTCTGATCCTAAACACTAAAGCTGTTGCACATAAAAAAACAGAGGAGCTCTGATCAACTATCACAGCCACATATTGGATCTGTGTGGAGGGCCTGGGAAAGGTGTCAGAATAACCAAATAACATTTAGAATGAACTTTGGAGGGGACCCTATGCCATTCAGAGAAATGGCTGTCCAGTCTTTTCTTAAAAACCTCCAGAGATCAAGCCCCCAGAACTTCTAGAGACAAGCAGTTCCACTGCTTAATTGTTCTTACTGTCAGGAAGTTTCTCCTTACGTAGTTTTAGGTTGCTTCTCTCTTTGTTCAGTTTCCATCTATCCAGTGCTTCTTGTTTTGCCTTCTGCTGCTTTGGAAAATACATTCCCCCCCCCCTTACTTCTTTGGGACAGCCCTTCAAAAGCCTGTGGCCTGTCACCCTCTTGGGCAAAGCATGTGAGCCATTTCCTCCTTTTAGTGGTCCATGAAAGTACATCTATAATATGTAGCAGTGGTGGGTTTCAAAAATTTTTGGAACCTACTCTTTGGGCTGCTTTGTGGGAGTGACTTGCCAGCCATGTGACTGGGTGGGAGTGGCTTGCCAGCCATGTAACTGAGTAGGAGCGGCTTGGCAGTCATGTGACCTGGTGGGAGTGGCTTGGCAGTCATGTGACTGGGTGGGAGTGGCCAAGATGATGTCACTGAATTCTTTGCCCCAATGGATGAACTACAATAAGATTAAAATAAGTACAAAAATAAATAATACTAACTGCAAAAGAAATAAAACAATATTGGACTTAATTGTGGTTGTAAGCTGAAGATTACAGGTAACAGAAGAGACCTCTGCTTTCAACCAACAATGTACAGTCTTTTCAGGAAGGATGAGAAACAGGAAAGATATAAACAAACAGGAAAGATATAGTATTTCATCCAAGGTTAGTTCAAGAATGAATGTCATAGGTAGATTCCCTGAGTAATACACATTTCCTTTTTCTGAAATTTAGTTCTCAGTTCTAAAAACAGGAATATATGAATTAGGTTCAGTAATTAGGTTGGTCCAAGTAGCTATTCAAAAGTTAGTGGTTAGAAGCAATGGTAAAGCAAGATATGGAATTAAAATGAGAAATATTTTGTTGGCTATTTGAAAGGGAATACAATATATATTTAATTTTACACACGTTAACAGCTGCTGGAATTATGTTTGCACAACAGTGGAAAAACAGAGATATGAAAATGAATAAATATTACAATGTGCAGGAATAAATAAATTGACAATTAAAATCAAGAAGGCTTTGAATACTTTTTCACATGGGATTTGTTTTAGCAATTGCTAACTAACAGAAACAGAAATTAGAAATCCAAAAGTATGAAAGAAAACACCAATTATGTAATGAAAGGTCACTAAAATGTATAAGGAAATATTATTAGTTCTTGATCATTATTAATGTGTAGATAACTGCGGGACATTACACACCCACACAAACTATGACAGTGCTAGGAAAACACCAAAAAATTAGAATTCCCTCCCCCCCAAAAGACTGCAAATGAAACCAGTTTTTTTCCCCCCTAACTAAGGATAGGAAAGACAAAGCCACTGGAATAAAAACCATCAAGGCATTGTGGGAAATTATAAAGGACAGTGCCAGGAAACTCACAGAACCATCAACCATCTCAGAATTACCTAAACAAGGAGGGTAAAACACACTAAATCTGGCAAAGCTGCCTTGCACCTACCTGGCCTGCCCATAGAAAAGCAGCCACTTTGAGAGACGTAAACCTGATCTGAACACTTAAAAGCAACATATTGCACCACAAAGAAAACATTTGCAAAAAGGAATAATATTTCTTGTAGTAAATATATTTTATAAACAATTAAAAAATAAAAATATTTTTTTAAAAAAGATATTCTATAAATAAAAAAATCTTTAAAAACCATTGTTAAGTATTCTGCACACAATAATTTATACTGCAGCCATTTCAAGGTATTCTACCAGCAATAATTTATATTGTAACCATTTCAAGGTATTCTACCAGCAATAATTTATACTGTAACCATTTCAAGGTATTCTACACACAACAAATTGATGTAAACCATTTTAAAATATTCTATACTCAATACTTTTAAGTAAAACGATTTTAAAAAATTCTATGCACAATACATTTTAAAGTATTGAGTATAGGATTTTAAAAAATGGTTTATTTTAATTTATTTTGGATATAATCTTTTTTTAAATAGTCTAAGACAATTTAAAAAAAGAATCCACACACAATAAATTGAAGTAAACCATTTTACAATATTCTATACTCAATACTTTTAAGTAAAAAGATTAAAAAAAATTCTATGCACAATAAATAAAATATTCTTTTAAAAAACATTAAAGGAATAAAAGAAAAAAAACCCGGGTCACTTACCAGCAGGCAGAATCAACAGCTCTCCGATGCAATGGATGCAGCAGGGAGCAGGCAGGCAATGAGGTAGCAGGACAGGTAAACTTACCGGACTGGAGGGACAAGGGTTGTCGGTTAGCTAGGCACACTGCCTGGCAGGCTTAGTGAGCCAGACGAGGCTAGAGAGGGGGCCGTGGGGGGCTTTTGGCAGCATGGCATACGCCAGCTCATAGCTTTCACGAGGGAAGGCCTGAAGGCCTTCCCTCGTGAAAGCTAGCCTGCGGCCGCCACCACAGCAACTACTCAGGAATGAGAAAGACTCTGGTGCCATGCTTTTAAACAGGTCGCCTCCAGCCTGCTCACTGATTGGCTGCACTCCAGCCAATCAGTGAGCAGTGGGATGGGCTAGTTTAGTGCAGATGGGCAGGGGAGCAAGTGAGCTGTGACAGGATGGCCAGGGCGAGCGAGCGACAGGTCCGGGGCAGGCGTTCGGGAAGTTACTTCCTGGTCCACCGGTCGAACCTGCTCTCACCGGATCGGTAAATTTCACCAACCGGTTCTCCCGAGCCGGTGCGAACCAGCAGAAATCCACCACTGGTATGTAGATAATAAAGTCAAAAAAAGTGAAAACATTTTTACAGAACTATAGATACATTGAGGCTGGGTATGACAAGGAATGTCTGGGAGGGGAGGGGCCAGCGAGGCACCCCTTGAAGTGCATGACATTGAGTTGGCCACGCCCACAGAACTGGTAGGGAAAATTTTTGAATTTCACCCCTGGCCTGGATGCTCATTCCTCAATTATTTATGATAAAGGCAATGTCTAAAGAGCAAGGTTTTACATTTTGGCAGGGAAAACCGAATGTACAGGTTCAGATTAGGTGAAACCTGGCTCAATAGCAGTATTGAAATCTTGGAATCTTAGTGGACAATCTCTCAAATGTGAGCCAACAATGTGTGGCAGCAGCCAAAAAAGCCACTGCAATCCTAGGCTGCATGAACAGAAGGATAGAATCCAAATCACATGAAGTATTGGTACCGCTTTATAAAGCCTTGGTAAACCCACCCTTGGAATAGGGCATCCAGTTTTGGTCACCATATTACAAACAGGATGTTGAGACTTTGGAAAAAGTGCAGAGAAGAGCAACTAGGATGATTAAAGGATTGGAGACTAAAAAGAACAGTTGCAGGAACTGGGCATGGCTAATCTAGAGAAAAGAAGAACTAGCAATAGACTTGTATATTGCTTCACAGCCTTCTCTAAGTGGAGAGTCAGCATATTGCCCCCAGCAACCTGGGTCCTCATTTTAAGGACCTCAGAAGGATGGAAGGCTGAGTCAACCTTGAACTGGTGAGAATCAAACTGCTGGCAGTACTGCATTCTAACTGCTGCACCACCACAGCTCCTAATACTCCATGAAAGCAGTATTCCAATATTCGAGGGGCTCCCACAAAGAAGAGGGGGAGAACTTATTTTTCCAAAGCGACAGGACAAGAAACAATGGATGGAAACTAATCAAAGAGAAAAGCAACCTGAAATTAAGGAGAAACTTCCTAATAATGAGAACAATTAACCAATGGAACAGCTTGCTTTCAGAAATTCTGCTTACTGGAAGGTTTGAAGAAGAAACTGGACAACTTCTTGTCTGAAATGGTATAGAGTCTCCTGCTTGAGCAGAGAGTTGGATTAGAACAGGGGTAAGAAACTGGCCGGATGTGTCATGCACAAGCTATGCCCATCCCAGCTCCGTGAAGGGGGGAAATTTCGAGATACGTCATGTGACTGGGTGAGTGGCACCCATGGACTAGAAGATGTCTAAGGTCTCTTCCAGCTCCTATTCTATTATATTCCATTCCATTCCATTCCATTCTATACTATTACAGAACAAAACAGAACAGAACAGAACATGGGATCGTAATGATTCTTTAGGACAGTATAAGAAAATAACACAGTGGGAACGGACCTTGGAGGTCTTCTATTCCAACCCCCTGTTCAAGTAGGAGAAATGCTACTTATATTTGGCCTTTGGCTTGTGAGAGGGCGCTTCATCTGCAAAGCCCTGGAATGGCATTGTTGATCTTGATTGTTAGTTACCTTCATTCTCTCTGGGTGAAAAGGAGGTGCCAAATATAACTAAGCCAAATTTAACTACCGTATTTTTCAGAGTATAAGATGCACTGGAGTATAAGACGCACTGAGGTTTTGAAGAGGCAAATAAAAAAAAGTTTTTGCACTCTGCAGACCTCCCCAAAATGACCTGGTTTTTTTCCAAAAATGGGCCTGTTTTCTTTTCCAAAAAAGGCATGAATAGCCTTCAGGAGGTTTGTAGAGTGCTCCTGAAGGCTGGGGAGGGGGGGGGCATAATTGAGCAGAAACCGGATTGTTTTTTGCTCATTTCTGCCTTCCCCAGCCCCCAGGAGCTCTCTGAAAGCCTCCTACAAGCTCTGCATGTCCATTTTTGGGAAAGGGGGTGGAGTTTCGGGAGACAAAAAATGCTGTATTCAGTGTATAAGATGCACCCAGATTTTCAGCCTTTTCAAGGGCTTTGTTGAACTAACTGGGCTTTAGAGATATCCCTCTCCTACCCAGGGCTGCTCCTACTCTTGTCTCACGTGCTGCAGCCAAAGATGCCTGAGTTAGGTTTGATTTAGACTTTTCTGCAACTCTGCGTAGGCATCAAAACCTTCCTACACTGAAAGGGGTTGATGGACAAACATAGGTTGTAGAGGGTTGCAGGAGGGCCAAAGTGCACACCTTCCAAATTTCAACTACTCCTTATGTGGAGATGTGGGTCCTGCATGTTAATTGATCGATTCAATCTCTTGTTGACCCCAGCCAGAACATCAACATTCATAGAAGTGGAAACACAAGAGCTATGGACCTTCTCTGAGTGACAGCTACATATTTTCCTTGACAGTGGTGCAGAAGTCTAATCCTGACTTTTGCATTGTTGAGGGACACCTTGTCATGGCCTCACCTCCATCTCCTCTCACTACAGTTTTAGAAACGAGGCAGCCGGTTTTAGTCCCAGGTTGCTAACATGGCAAACGTATAAACAGAAGAAATAAATGCTCATCTGAAAGGATTTTTTTTCTTTTCATCTTAACTGGGAGACTGTTTTGGACTTCTTTCAAAGGGGCTGAGAGGCTTTCCAATCTTTCATGTACACCAGAAGAAATCTTTGCTGGTTTCTTTTTTCATCAGTTACTTCCTATTTTTATAAATCTGATACACCAAAATTCAATAACCCTAAAACATATTCTAAGTTTAATACATTCTAAAATCTCATATGAGGAGATTGACATATTTTAAAATCATGGGCAAATGAAGAATGGAGGAATACATGTTAATAGGGCCATGAGGAGGAACCAACTTGTCATCACTGAATGTTTAAACCTTTTTTCAATTCCATCCCTCCAGACTTTATTAAGTAGAAAAGTCCTTTCTTGCAATATGATATGTCAGAAGCAAAAGGGTGGAACTAAAGAAAGAATTTACAACCATTTGAAACTACTTAGAGATTTCATGTTTACCTAAGTGAAGCCCAGAGGCTACTTAGCAAATGTCCATTTCTCCCCCCCCCCCCCGCCATTTTCCATGAAAGGAGAGTTCTAACACATTTTATTTGGCATTCTTCGTTTTTCTGCTCAGTCCCTGCCTCAGTCCAGATGTGTGGAAAGTTGTCATCCTGGATTTGTCAAGAGGGCTCGAGAAGGAGAGCCAGTTTGCTGCTATGACTGAGTTCCTTGCCCGGAGGGGACCTTCTCCACTCAGGAAGGTGGGTGACACCAAAGGAAATGGAAGGCATTACACAAATATTTTGCTCTTTCCAGTTTTGCTTCAGATGGAAACGACACACAATCCACACTGGTGTTTTATAAATAATTAGGAGCCCCTTGTGGAGCCTCCTGCAAGACCCTCAATTCTCCACCTGCCTTCCTCCCAGAGATTCTCACATTTCCCCTTCAGATCTTGATCTGTCTGATCTCGGTCCGTCTCTGGAGTTGGAGGGTCTTCCTGGCCGGCCTCCCCTTTTCCTTCCCTGCATGGATTATTGTGGTCCTTGGATTCACATCTGGGGCTGTTTCTCTTCCCACCCAGGAGGAAAAACAGTTTTATGATCACTTCGAATTTCACTCATCGATCAGGGACTTTGCAGTGTCCCCTGAAATCAGCAGGATATATTCTTCCCGTTCGCCATCTCTGCGGGATGGTTTAGGTCTGATTGGACCACCCAGCAATAATAGTTTCAGCAGCAATCTCAGAGCATTGAGATTGCATGCCCATCTCGTAGGGACATTGGCTCCTCCTCCACCTGGAGGCCTTTTGTGGGGGTCCCCAGGCAGCCTCAGAGATGACCATGTCAAAGGGGCCCCACTCTGCCAAGGGCATCCACACAACCATAAGAAGGGCCACTGTGTCTCCCTAAACCAGTTTCTGGATGGATGTGGCAAGACATCGGATGACACCACCCACCATGCCATGCTCACCTCCACGACCACAGTGGCAGTTTATTTAGTAAGCTAAGAAACTTCAGGATCTCAGTGTCTTCTATGAATACAGAAGGACAACAAAGAAAATCTCAAGGAACTAAAAGCTTCCAGCCAGTCTATGACTTTTTTCCGTTTACCCAACAATATAGCTCAGACTGCAACTTTTCTTCTTCTTAGTCAGCAGTCATGAAAAAATTGGTATTTTTTAGAATAGGTGGAAAATTACATTTCACTTCAGTCAAAAGGAATTTTAAAATTAGCTCCAAAACAGAAATATTTCTGCTAGGAATTTTACCTGAAATTTCTAATAAAGAGAATGTATATTTGATTATTCATGTATTAACCGCAGCTAGAATTGTATTTGCACAACATTGGAAAAGTGGAGAAATTCCCATTGATGAAAAGGTGATAAGGAAAATATTAGAATGTGCAGAAATGAACAGATTAACATTAGCAATTAGAGAGAAAGAAAAAACTGAATATTATGTGATATGGGAGATATTTTATCAATGGCTGCAGAATAAAAAAGGAGAATGTTTAATTTTAAAATGTATTATTATTATTATTATTATTATTATTATTATTATTATTATTATTATTATTATTATTATTATTATAAGATATTAAGAAGAAAATGGAGAGCATTATAATGTTTAAATGTTTAATATACTATAATATTAAGCTTAGTGAAATAATGTTATATGAATGTGAATGAGATGGAAAATGGTGAATGATGATGCACACAGATGTTTGTAACCAGACGATACACCGCAAATGGACAGATGGACTGTTTATGTTTGTAAATGAAAAATAAAAAAACTTTTTATAAAATAAAATAAAATGAGCTCCAACTGAGGAATAATATATGGAGTTCTGTTATAAAAGAATATCATCCTCAGGCCCAACTTTTAACATTAGACAAGGTTAAAGGCTTCTGATTGCTTCCTTTGTGTTAACAAGACAGGAGCCCTGGAGTTAAGTGTCATCAACCTAGAGTGTCACCAAACTCCACAGCTTTGGGTGACCTTCCCCAGCCGTCTCTGGAGTCAAGGGACCATGTTGAAGGACAGCAGAAGTCCATTCCCTTGTTACTGAGCTATCTTCATCCAGCATCACTTTCTGGACTTGTCCTAACGGGAAGGACCACAACCACAACAGAACAGAGCCCCTGGGGGTGTAGCTGTGATTTTTCACTAACATGTTTTTTTTCCAGCCTTTTCTCTACATATGCAGCCCAGAGGTTCAGGATCCCAAGAGGAGAAGTTGCTTCTCAGAGTAATTATGACCCTCAGGGCTTTTGAGATTTTATGCTACTTCTCCAGTAACTGTCTTTGATGTAAACATCAGACTGAAACAACATTGAAGACAACTTTCATCAGAAAAGGATAAATTGCTTAGGTTGCGTTCTATGTGACACAAGTTTTGGGAGAGGAAGGGGCTCTGCTCTTGAATGTACCTTTCTCTCCTTTCCAGATGAAGTTCAGATTGTCTTTATTTGAATCAGGAAAGCCACTGGCACTTCCATCTTGTGAGAGGGCTTTGAATTCCTCCAACTGCTCCTGTTGTTTGTGTTAAAAACTGGAAGGAGATTAATAAAGCCCTCAGAAGGATGGACCTCCTACTTCTTCTTCTTCTTCTGATGCTGCTTTTGTCCCAGCCAGTCTCTGGGAAGCTGATAATGAAATGCCCGCTGAGTTTGGAGCACCAGTATGAAAATAAACCATGGAGCTTTTATGGGCCAGGAGACCATCTCATTAGTATTGTCACAATTTCAAAAGAAATATCGAATATAATGTTTTCTTTCACTAGTGCTCCTAGTCAGACTTATTTGTAAGTCATTCCGGGTGACGCAGTTGCATTCCCTCCACTTGCAGATCTAACACTCTCCTTCCTTTCTTCTTAATCCACTTACTCCTATATAGACTAATTCCCTGAATGATTTTGATTTCTATGCTTCCCTGATTTTGTGGAAGAGACTGAGATCCAAAGATGAAGTCCAGATCATTTCCCTCTCCTAGTTCAATCCCGAGTTTATCACTTGAATGTTGATCTTTGTTTAAAGTAGTTATTTAAACAGTTGTAGTTTCTCTTCCAGTCCATTTCCATATTTGGGTAACTGATTGGTTTTGGATCAATAGAGTCTACTTAAGATTCAGTAGGCTTGAGGAGACAAAAAGGATTAAATTATTTTTTAAAAATATGTTGCTTTGGATTATAACAACATGAACATTTTTTGCAATAGGAATGCTTATGGTTTTTCAAAATTCATACGGATAATTTTTGCCATTCAAGTGATGAACAAGAATTCCCAACTCCTTCACAATCTCACACTTGGCTACAACATTCAGGACAACTATATGAACACACTTAGCACTTCAGATGCCTTGCTGGACATGCTCTCCACTGGAGAAGCCAATGTCCCCAATTACAGCTGTGGAAGGAAGGACAACATTTTCACTCTTCTTGATGGAGGTAAAGAGGAAATCTCCATCCAGATGTCAACATTAGCAGGCACCTACAAAGTTCCACAGGTTTGTGTTGTTTCTTTTTCTCTGCCTGGTCAAATGAATGAAATATTGGTGGTTGAGCAATAGATTCAATCATGTCTTCTCCATGGAAATCAAGATCTGCTTTTCAATCTATTAGCAAGCTTGTCAATTATGTTTTACTCTATTATGCTCATCTGTTGGCTCTATTGTCATGTTCATTTTTACATATAAATAATACCTGCCGTATCCAGTTGGATTGAAGTTGATAATGGTAGTATCTATACATATACATACACATATACAAAATGGAATAAAAAGGTCTCTAGCAATCACAGACCGATGTCATGGTTCCGAGTAATGAGCCCAATCGAATCAGGACGCTGAGGCTTCAGTCAGGCTCAAAAGATCTTTTTATTGAGTACATCATATTGGCACGTAGAAAGGTGGAGATGGCTCTGAGTAATTCCCGTGCTTTCGTGTAGTTAAAAGAATGGAAACTTCCCACCCACCTCAGGTGTCCTAGGTCACATTGACCAATCAGCCCAGCAGCAGCTTCCCCCTCAGTCTCAGCAGATGTTCATTGTGGTGACCTTGGTTCTCACACTGAGCCTGGTCGGTGTTTTGTCCAGCAGTTTAAGGCACCACATTCCAATACCTTCTGACCCCCCCTCTCCCCCCAAGAGTGGCAACTGAGAAATGAAGCAAAAGTGAGCATGGACAAAGTCGTTTCAAGGGTTTGCAACCAGTTACTCTAATAGAATGCCCTGATTTACACATATTATGGTATTATTATCACACTTATAAATTGGACTGTTAGGAAGACTTAGTTTCTATTGATATAATAATTGTCTGATTATTGGCGAATCAAAGTAAAAAGTTACGGCCTTTGAAAAACAACATCATAGCCATACATGCCTGTTTGGCAGTGAGGCAATAGAGCAAGTTAGCATCTTTTTCCTTACCTGGAGTAGTTTTCTCTTAAACTGGAGACTGCTTCCCACATTATCAAAGCCACTTAGAGAAAGGGTTCAAGTGAATTTACTGCTTAAACTGCGTTCTTGTGTTCTGTGATGCATGCTTAACTTAACTTTACTTTACTTTATTCATATTTCTAGACCGCCCCCTCTCCCAAAAGGGACTCGGGGCGGTGTACAGTCAATGGAATACATAAAAAAGAATACATAGATACACAAATACTTAAATATTTAAATACTTAAATGCTTAAATGGAGGAGGTTATAAAAACTGTACATTCAAGTAAAGCATTTAAAATACAATATTTAAAAAACGACCCCTAAAAATACCCCAAAGAATTAAATTTAAAATAGTTACCCCAGAAATTCCCAATTAAAAATATCTGCCAGGAGGTGAAAATAAAACTATGAGTGGGCCAAGCCGGCCAATCGAAACAGGTGAGTCTTTAGTTTTTGTCGGAAGGAGCGGAAGTCGGTGGTAGTTCTGATGTTGGAGGGGAGGTCATTCCAGAGGGTTGGGCCCATCACAGAGAAGGCTCTACTCCTAGGCGCCGCCCGTTGGCATTGCTTGGTGGACGGCACCAGGAGAAGTCCCTCCCTGTGAGAGCGAATTGGTCGCAGGGATGTGTGCGGCAGGATGCGATCCCGCAGGTAGCTAGGTCCTGTGCCATGGAGCGCTTTAAAGATGGTGATCAACACCTTGAAACGCACCCGAAAAACCACAGGCAGCCAGTGCAGCTCGCGCAGGAGAGGTGTTATGTGGGAGTACCTAGTACTCCCCGTGATGGCCCGCGCAGCTGCGTTCTGGACTAGCTGTAGTCTTCGGGCGCGTCCCAGGGGAAGCCCCATGTAGAGGGCATTGCAGTAGTCCAGACGAGACGTCACCAGCGCATGAGTGACCGTGCGTAGGGCATCCCGGTCCAGTAGGGCGCGCAATTGGCGCACCAGGCGAACCTGGTGGAACGCCCCCCTTGCCACGGCTGCCACATGGTCGTCCATCGACAGCCGGGCATCTAGGAGGACGCCCAAATTGCGCGCCCGTTCCACAGGAGGTAATTGCTCGCCCCCTATGGCCAGTGATGGTGTCAGCTGGCTGAACCGAGGTGCCGGTAACCACAGCCACTCAGTCTTGGAGGGGTTGAGCTTGAGTCTGTTGTCCCCCATCCAGACCCCGACGGCTTCCAAACACCGGGACATCACTTCAACAGCCTCGTTGGGGTGGTTTGGGGTTGAAATGTACAGCTGAGTATCATCAGCGTACAGATGATACTCAACCCCAAAACCACGGATGATCTCCCCCAGTGGCTTCACATATGCGTTGAACAGAAGGGGCGAGAGGACCGACCCCTGTGGCACCCCACAAGTGAGTGGCCTCAGGGTCGACCTCTGCCCCGCTGCCAACACACATTGGGTCTGGTCGGAGAGGTAGGAGCCGAACCACCGCAGAACGGTGTCTCCAACTCCCATCCCCTCCAGCCGGCGCAATAAGATACCATGGTCGGTGGTATCAAAAGCCGCTGACAGATCTAATAGGACCAGGATAGAGGAACAACCCCTATCTCTGGCCCTCCAGAGATCATCAACCAACGCGACCAAGGCCGTCTCCGTGCTCTGCCCGGGTCGGAAGCCGGACTGGCGTGGGTCTAGATATTCGGATTCGTCAAGGTGTCGCGGAAACTGCTGTGCCACCACATTCTCTACAACCTTCGCTAGAAAGGGAAGGTTGGAGACTGGACGATAATTAGCTAGCTCCATCGGGTCAAGGGAAGGCCTCTTGAGTAAGGGCCTCACCACCGCCTCTTTCAAGGCAGTTGGTAAGGACCCCTCGCCCAACGAGGCGTTCACCAGGCCCAGGAGCCAGCCTCGTGTCACTTCCCAGGATGCCAGTACCAGCCAGGAGGGACACGGGTCCTTTAAACATGTGGTGGGTCGCAGCCATCCACGCAACCTGTCCAAATCCTCAGGGGCAACAGAATCAAACTCCTCCCAGAATGGTCTCACAAGACTCACTGTTGACGGCTCCTCTGGTCCACTGAAGGGGGCCCATCCGCTCCGGATCTGAGCGACTTTGTCCTGCAGATATTCCCCAAACTCCTCTGCTCTGCCCTGCAAAGGGGCTTCCCACGTCCTCTGTGATAAGAGGGAGCGGGTTACCCGAAACAGGGCGGCAGGGCGGTTATCGGCGGATGCAATAAGAGCGGCGCAGTATCTGTGTTTGGCCGCTCTTAATGCCACAAGGTAGGTCCGTAAATAGGCTCTTACCTGTGTTCGATCAGATTCGGAGCGTGAGGACCTCCACCTGCTCTCTAGGCGTCTCCTATGGCGCTTCATCACCCTCAGGTCCTTGGTGAACCAAGGAGCCCGGGTGGGTCGGCACCGTAGGAGAGGCCGCAAAGGCGCAACCCGGTCCAAGGCCCCAGCCGCCGCCCTATTCCAGGCGGCCACTAGGTCCTCCGACCGGGAGCGGGTCAGGGCTACAGGCAATGGCCCAAGCTCCGTCAGGAACCTATCCGGTTCCATCAGGTGCCTGGGGCGGTACCAACTTGGACAGTCTGGTTCTGCCTCCTCGCGGTGGGGGGTAGCGCCAGGGAAGTCCAGCCGGAGAGATGAGTGATCTGACCATGACAGGGGAGTAATAACTAAATCCCCTATTCCCAGATCACTCGTCCACTGCTCAGATATAAAAACAAGGTCCAGCGTGTGGCCACCTTCGTGTGTGGGGCCCTGAATTAATTGGGTCAGGTCCATGGCTGTCATGGAAGCCATGAACTCCCGAGCTACCTCGGATGCTTTCCCCGTCGACGGCAAGTTGAAATCCCCCATAACCACAAGTTTGGGGATCTCAACTGCCGTTTCTGAGATCAGCTCGAGGAGCTCGGGCAGGGCTGCTGATGCATAGCGAGGAGCCAAGTATACAATCAGCAGACCCCACTGCCTCCCTGGGCCCCATTTCACACCAAGGGACTCACACCCGGGTATCTGAGGGACAGTGAACTCCCTCGGCTCCAAACATTCCCGTATAACTACCGCCACCCCACCACCCTTACCCAGGGCCCGGGGCTGATGGAATGCATGGAAACCCGGTGGGCACATTTCCACGAGGGGTAAACCGCCCTCGTGGCCCAGCCAGGTCTCCGTTATCCCTGCAAGGTCCAGCTCCCCCTCTGAGATCAACTCACTAAAGAGGGGGGCCTTGTTGGTCATGGACCTTGCATTGCAAAACATCAGCCTCAGGCCCTGGCTCTGTAGTTCCTGACCACCTAGACTGCGGGGGTTGGTCCATTTATTCTCCTGTTTGTTTGTCCTATATATGTTGCCGGGCAGATTTTGCATGGTATTTCGTAGACTCCTTGGTTTTCTAGCTGGATTTTGTCTTTGGGGTTTCTTAAGATGTTGGCTATTTTTTGGTCAGTGGTGAAGGCTGTCTTGATATTGTGCTTGTGGAGAATTTTGCTGATTTTATCTGTGGTGCCTTTGATATAAGGGAGGAGGGCGATACCATTGTCCTGTTCTGTGTCTTGGTTTTTTGGGGGAGTCTCGTTTTGGATTAGGTTGGTGATTGTTTTTCTTTGGAATCCATTGGAGATTAATACATTTGTGAGTTTGTGTAATTCAGTTTTCAGGTGGTCTTTGTCGGCTAGGAGTTTGGTTCTGGAGATGAGGGTCTTGGCTACAGAGCTGATCTGTGCAGGGTGGTGATGGGATTGTGCATTTAAGTAGCGGTTGGTGTGTGTGTTTTTCTGGTAGATGGTGTGTCCTAAGGAGCCATTGGGTTTTTTGTAGATTAGGACATCTAGAAATGGAAGTTGGTTGTTTGCTTCTATTTCCATGGTGAATTGTATGAATTGGGGTGTAGGCTGTTGAGATATGTGAGGAAGTTGTCCAGTTTTTCTTTCCCATGTGGCCAAAGCATGAAAGTGTCATCAACATATCTAAGCCAGAGTTGGGGTTTGTGTTCAGATTTGTCTAAGGCGTTGGTTTCAAAATGTTCCATGTATAAGTTTGCAATGACAGGTGAGAGGGGTGATCCCATGGGTGCTCCTTCTATCTGTTTGTATCTTTGTCCATTATGGATGAAGTTTGTGTTGGTTAGGCAGTGGTTGGTCAGGTCCAGGATGTGTTTAAGGGGGTTGTGTTTGTTCTGGATAGCTGTCAAGGCTTCTTTTATAGGCACTTGGGTGAAGAGGGATATGACATCGAAACTCACGAGTAGGTCGCTGGGTTGTAGGTTTTGTTTCTTTATTGTTTCTATGAAGTGGAGTGAGTTTTGTACGTGTGAGGTGATGGATTCTGCGTAGGGTTGGAGTTGTTTGGTGAGGAATTTGGCAAGATTCTGTAGAGGTGAGCCTATGGAGCTGACTATGGGTCTGAGTGGTATCCCTTCTTTGTGTATCTTGTGGAGGCCATAGAGCTTGGGGCATCTGGAAGATTTCTCTCTGGGGATGATTCTTTGCTGGATCTCTTCACTGATGGCAGAGGCTTTTATTTTGGATTTGGTGGTTTTTTCCTCGCCAAACAACTCCAACCCTACGCAATCTCAATCTTACATGGGAAAAGACCAGAATACAACAAAACCAGCATACCTACATCCGTGATTTTCATGGGTGTAGGTATGCTGGTTTTGTTGTATTTGGGTCTTTTCCCGTGTAAGGTTGAGATTGTCTTTGCAACGTTTCGGCAGGATCACAACTGCCATCTTCAAGCGTGGGCTTAAAATGGGAACAGAGTTGCCATCTTTCTGTAAGTCTTGGTGGGAGGGGATGGGGTGCTGGCTTTGTTTCAGTAAGTGGAATGATTGGTTGTGTGGTTGTATCATGATTGGTAGATTGGTGCAGATTGGTGCAGGCTGTGTGTGCATTGTTGTTTTGTATTGTAATTGGTGTTCGTTTGTTGGCTAGGGCTAGTTTCCAGATGTTTGGTAGGCGGGAGGTATCATCACGTTTGTTCAAGCTGTGGGGGTGTTTCTCTATTTCGATGGCTTCCATGATTATTCTCTTGTGGAGGTGTTCTGTTTTGGAGATTGAAGGAGCCAGGTTAATTTTTAATGTTGCCTTTTTATATTTGTGTTGTATTTGTGCTGATAAATAAATAAAGGGAGACTAGTATAGATCTATTTCAAGCTATTTAGCTCTCATCAGTTAGCCATACCCTTACTGGGATTTGAACCTAGGCTGTATACTTATTAGGCAGATATCTTAGCTACTAAGCCACAGGCTCTCCTCCTTATCAGCTGAGCCAGGGAAATAGGTATGTATTTGTGTTACAACCCCTGGTATGCCCAAATATGGAAGGGAGCTCACTACTCCCCCTTTCTGTCCTTTGGCTCATTACAGAAAACCATCCAGGCAGAAAACCATATTTTTATTTTTAATGTTGCCTTTTTATATTTGTGTTGTATTTGTGCTGATAAATAAATAAAGGGAGACTAGTATAGATCTATTTCAAGCTATTTAGCTCTCATCAGCTAGCCATACCCTTACTGGGATTTGAACCTGGGCTGTATACCTATTAGGCAGATATCTTAGCCACTAAGCCACAGGCTCTCCTCCTCCTTATCAGCTGAGCCAGGGAAATAGGTAATACCTATATATAATAGTTTAAGTGATATGTGGTCTGATTGTGGTAGATTGTAGGGGTGATACAGAAATAATTTAGATTCTTCATTCATATTCTTTTTTAGTTATTGTTTTTTGCATTCTATTTTTATGCATGAGCTTCTTAATGTTCTATATCCTACATTATGCAACTTGATATAACTTAATGGCTAATAAATAATAAACTGTTCTATTCTGTTCATCAGCTGTATTTATTAAAAGATAATATTTTGTACTTGAACTAATCAAATATAACACAGCATTCATCACTGCTTTTTCAGATCAGTGATAAAATTCCTTCAGAAGCTTTGAGTGATAAAAGTCAGTTCCCCTTTTTCCACCACATGCTCCCCAAAACAGGCATCTTATACCCAGCAATTGTCCAGCTGCTCCTCCACTTCAGATGGACCCTGATTGGCCTCTTTGCTTCAGACACAGAAAAGGGAGAGAATTTCATGAGGATTTTCACTCCTATGCTTGTCAAGAATGGAATTTGTGTGGTTATATCACAACGATTCTCAACAATTAGATATCAAGAAATTGGATACAGAGCCTCCCTCAGGGATTCCCTCTCTAAGTGGAGACAAGTCAGTGTCTTTGTTCACTTCATGGAAGATGTTTCCCTTTGGGACAGAATTCTTCCTTTCCATGAAACACTTGAAGATCTGCCAGGATCCATTGAAGGGAAAGTCTGGATCTTGTCAATGTTGGCATCATTTCCACTTAAAAAGAACAGACTTTTGAAATATGTCCATAGTGCTTGGTCCCTTCCTTTTCAGGTGAAAAAAGGACCAAAGGATGATGCCTTTAAACCAGATTTATTTCTGGATCCCCTGTTTGAAGATGAGTATTTTCATTGTTCTCTTTCAAAGAACATCTTTTCTGTCAAAGGCCGGAGAAGATGCACCCAGAAAGCCCCAGTGGAGACCCAAGCGGAAAAGTACAAGCTCCGGTTCACAAATATAATGCATTTGTATAATATCATAAAGACTCTGGCCCTTGCCTTGAATGCGGCCTATTCCTCAAGATCGAGGAGGGGAAAGAAGGGGGGAGAAAAGATGTTGGGATCTCCAAGGCTGCAGCCATGGCAGGTATGGGGTCTGTCAAAGATCCATCAAACTTATTCCATTTCAAAAAGTATCCAAATGAGACGGAGGGGTACAAAAAGACAAGAGTTTTGGCCAATGTAATCACTCAGGGGATAAAGTTCTAAAGAGAGGCATTATAACAGATATATTTTGATATTAAACACAGCTCATTTTAAAAAGGATATGTGCATTTTAAAATAAATTCCTGTCTTTAAGTGTTTGTGATTAGCTTTGTTGAATTTTACCTTCATACATTTCAAGGAGCCCCTGAGACTATCTAGTCCAACCCCTCCTCTCTGCCGGAACCCCATTTTTCCTGACTGATGGTTGCTCGGTCTTTGCATTAAGAGAATTGGTGGAGGAAGACTGAACTCTCATCCACTGGCTCAGCTCTAAAATGGCTCCTCTTTTAGGGTGTTTTTCCTCTCATTCAGCCAGAATCTCCTATCTTGTAACTGAGTTCATTTTTCCACGTCTGACACTCTGGAATAATAGTGAGCAGATCTTACACTGTGGTTAGATCTGACCCACAGGGCTGCCCTGGAGATGGCAAGAGGATGGCCCTCACTGCCAAGACCCTGGCCACCACAGCCCAGCCGGAGCTACCTCTGGTAGGAAGGAAGGAAGGAAGGAAGGAAGGAAGGAAGGAAGGAAGGAAGGAAGGAAGGAAGGAAGGAAGGAGATAGGAAGGAGAAGGAGGGAGGCAGGGAAGGAGGGAGGGGGAGGGAGGGAGGAATGGGAAGAAAGGAGAGAGGGAGGAGGGAAAGAAGGAATGGGAAGAAGGGGGGAGGGAGGAAGGAAGGAGTTGGGAATGAGAGGGAGGGAGGCAGGGAAGGAAAGAGGGGAGGGATGGAGGAGATGGGCAGGAGAAAGAGGGAGGCAGGGAAGGAGGGAGGAAGGAAGGAGGGAGGGGGAGGGAGGAATAGGAAGAAGAAAGAGAGGGAAGAAGGAAGGAATGGGAAGAAGGGGGGAGGGAGGAAGGAAGGAATTGGGAATGAGAGGGAGGGAGGCAGGGAAGGAGAAAGAGGGAGGCAGGGAAGGAGGGAGGAAGGAAGGAGATGGGAATGTGATGGAGGGAGGGTCTGATGGGAGTTCTGCCTTTGCACTTAGCCACCAGCAGCTCTACTGTTCTTTTTCCATCCCCTTGTCCCCTCCTCTTGGCCTCTCCTGGTGGTCTCCCATCCTATCGCTGAGAATGCTTTGCTTACAAAGCCGGCTCTTCTCACGTGAAGAGGGAGTGGGCCTCCCTCTGACCCCCATACTTGGCCCTCCTGCACCCACCATGAACAACCTGGCCAAGGAGAGCGAGCGCAGCAGCAGCAGCCTTGAGGTGGAGGTAAGAGTGGCTGGGCAACCCCTTAGGGAAGCAGGGCTGGGCTGGGCTGTTGGGTCCAGGTGCCCCAGGAGCTTGAGGGCTAGGCTGGGCGCTTGCTCTCCACTGACCAGAACCCACCTCGCCATCCAGGGACCCTCCATGTGGCCTTAGAGGGACGGCAAGGCTCATCTGATGGGCAAGGTTTTGGCACTTGCCCTGGTTTCACCTTCTTCCACTGGAGACCTCCAGATCCTTCTCCCAGTCTTGCCTGTCCCCTGCTACCCCAAGGACGTAGAGGGCAATGTTGCTGCCTATGGAAGCACAGAGGAGAAAGTTTGCAGGAAGCAAGTCCTCCTCCAACTTCTGCCTTGATAGTCTGGAGAGGTAGAGGGGGTGGTGGGGGAGCTGCAACAAGCCAGCATCCTTATCAGGCAAGATAGGAAACAGGGATTCCCTTTCAAGAAGGCTCAGCCTCCCTCATGCAGGACCAGGGAGTGCTGCTCCCCTGCCTCCTCCTCCTCCTCCTCCCCTTGCTCTCCAGAGACTCTCAAGGCAGAAGTTGGACTCAACGGCTCCCTGCAAACTTTCATCTCCGCACTTCCACGTGCAGCAGCCTCGTCCTCTGCCTCCTGCTTTGCAGGGAAATGCCAAAGGTGTCTGGAATTGGGAGAAGAACGTCTCCTTTGGCGTGCTATTTACACTCCCACCATTCCAAGCTTGGAGACTTTTATCCACATCGGAGCTTACAAACTGCCAATCATGCCTGGGCTTGGGGAGAAGGCCCTCTCTTTCCTCGTTGCGTAAAAGTCCCCAAACGTAGAATATGGTGTGTTCGTGTGTGTGTCTGTTTGTGTGTGTGTGTGCGTGTGCACTTGACTGCCAGCAGTTTGGGGAGGTGAGGAACTGGTGGGGTACTGAATTGTCCCCATGTCGAGTTAGTCGGTGCAACTTGTTCCATCCCAACCCAGACATCCCGAGTCAGCCGTGCCCAGTGAGTGGTGTTGAGCTGCCCACACCCACCCACCCAGCCATACCCACCCTGCTATGCCCACCTATTCATGGCAACCCGGCTGTGGCCACCCAGCCATGCTTCCCTAGCTGCTGTGAGTCGTCATAGTGTTACATGCCCTTTGAGGGCAGGTGCTAGTGGCCTTCCTTCCTTCCTGAGCACCTGGGTGGGCTGGTCTGGGGCTGGTCTAGTCTGGTCTGGGGCCAAGGCAATGGAGACCAGCCCCTTCCCATCTCCAGAGCAGCCCTGCAGGCCAGATCTAATCACAGTAGAGGCCGGGTCTGGCCCACAGGTCTTGAGTTTGACATGTCTGCTCTAGAATGTTCCCTATAATTTACCAATGGTGTCAATTATATTATCTCAATATACATATATTTTGTCAGTATATTGAATGGTTGACCAATTTGTTTTCCTAATTATGTATATTTGCAACTGTAGAAGATTCAAATGTGAACAGACCATGTGGGATAAGAAACAAACGTTTCTGCTTTTAAAATTCCTGGATGTTCCCACTCTAGTTCCATCCTTTCCTGGAGAAAAATGAGTTTTGCAATGTTACCGTCACAAAACTCTACGTGGACCAAAATGGAGATCTAACAGCGGATCTGTTCATCTGGGGCTTCTTGGTTCTCCCCAATAAGGATCCCAAGGGAGAGATTCTGGGTTTTTTTGAAAGGCAGAGAATTATTATCAGAGAAAATGTCCTTTCACGGCTAAAGTTGCTCAACAAGGTAGGAAAAAGTGGTGGGTCTTTGTATCCATGATAGTTGGTGTCATCTAATTGTAATTCTTACACAGAAAATACCTTTTCTCAGTTACTGATCTGGGCCTTAGAAATATCCCTTTGGGACACAGGCTTCGTTCTCCTGTTCCCTGTGCTGACTTATTTTCCCAGGTTTTTTTTTTTCAGAATTTTTATTTTATTTTTTTATTTTCTTACTTACCATTTTAAGTATACATTCACATAATTGTTATTCTTCTTTACATTTGTCATTTGTATACATTTATTTATTTCATTTAATAGATTATAATCTGCAGTTTGGGTTGCTTTATTTACCATCCCTTCCTCCTGTTGTAACTCCACCTTATTTTCCCTTTCTTTTCTCCCTCCCTCCCTTCTCTACTTTCCCCCTTCCTCCTCTCCTTTCCCTTCCTTCTTCCCTTACCTTTCTCCTACTCCTACTCTTTCTCTTCCCCTTCCTACCCTCTCTCCTTCTCTTCCACTCCCTTCCATCCTCCTCTCCTTCTTTCCTCCTCTTCCTTTCATTCTCTCCTCCTCTCTCTCTTTCTTTTCTATTGTTGTAGGTGTCTCTTTCATATCTCAGTTTATGTTTCCTTGGGATGGTATTTCCGCAAATCCAGATATAATTTGGTATCTTTTCTTATTCCTTTACCTTCATTAATCTATCCTAACTATGTTTCCCCCCCCCTTTATATCTCGCTCTTGAATATATACTTGTATATTTAATATTTTCTTTTCTGTTTTCCCCTTCTTCCCATCTTTTCCATTTAATAGTGCATATCCTTTATTTTCATTGTCAACGTATTCATCTCTGCACAATCTAATATCTTTTTTATTATCTCTTCATCTGTTAGTAGCTTATTTAATTTCCAGTTTGGGGCAAATACAATTCTCGCTGCTATAGTTACGTGTATAATCAAATAAGTATCCTCTTTCTTGAATTTCTCTGGGATAATACCTAGTAAAAATATCTCTGGTCTAAATTCTATTTCTTGTTGCAATATTTCCTTTAACCATACTCTTGTCTTATTCCAATATTTCCTTGCTTCTGCACATGTCCACCGCATATGATAATAGGAACCTGTTGTGGCCCAGCAGGATCCGGTTGAGCTCCTGATGGACTCGGATAGTGAGGAACCATATGAGTCTGCCCTGGATGATGTGGAGGACCCTGTGCAGGGTTCAGACTCAGAGCAAGGACCAGAGAGGCTGGTTGGCCACCAGGAGGCGCCTGAGGCATGGAGCAGTGGGGAGGATAAAACGCAGTTTGTCCCTGATGCTAGATTGAGAAGGGCTGAGAAACGGAAGCAGCAACTCCGTAGGCAGACTCACAGAAAATGATTAAGCACAGGTGTTTGTGGTTTGGGCCCTCCCAAGGGAGATTATAGGTAAGGCGTTGGGAGGGGACATTTGCAGGAAACAACTGTTCAAATTAGTAGTCAAGAAAATCCATCTGTGTATTCTAGCCGTGTCTGTTCGTTTGGATTATCTGCATTGCTTCATTTGAACTATCTGGGTTGCTGCCAAGCTAATCTTTTGAATGTGAGTTGCCTGGGCCCTCAGCCAATGGATTCGTTATCTCAGTAATTAAACCTTGGCAAACAGCCACGCCTGTGTTCTGGTTTATTCACAGGCCAGGGGGGTCAGAACAGGAACCTATTGCTTGTTGACACTTCCAACATTTCGCTGATTTGTCTTTAAACATCTTTGCTAGTTTTCCCGGTGACATGTGCCATCTATAAAACATTTTGTATAAGTTTTCTTTGTAAACTGTTGAGATGGTTAATTTATAGTTCCTTTCCCATAGTTGTTGCCACTTTTCTAGTTTGGCCAAAATTCTTTGCCCAAGTTAACATTGTATCTTTAACCACTTCTTCTTCTAGCATAGTTCTTAATAGGTAGCTATATAGTTCCTTGATTATTCTTTTTTCAGTTCCCATAAGTATCTTATCCAGCTCTGAACTTCCTAAGTTAAAACCATATTCCCTTTTACCTTTTTCATAACTTGATTGTATTTGCAATTGTGAAAAGCATCCTATATCAATCCCTTTCTAATTCTTGTTTTAGTTCCCCCCCTTTCTGTTATATTGCCACTAATATCGTTCTCAAATTCAGCATTATCTCCCAATATTCTCCCCTCCCCATCTTCAAAAATTATATTTGATTGAATTGTCTTTCTAATATATAAAGCTATTCCCTTTTTACTTTGGTCAACCAGAGTCGTTTATAAATTACCTAGTTTTACCTGTTCCAAAAATTTTCTGTGTTTCTAATATGTACATCCTGTAAGCATATAATGTCCAGTTTCAATTTCTCTAGTTTGTTGAATGTTCTTCTTCTTTTTATTGCCAAGTTTAGTCCATTTATGTTAATGGAGATTACTTTTATTTCTTCCTCCATGTTATTGATTTATAGGTTTAGTTGATCTAGTCATTCTTAGCTCCCTCTGCTCCTTTGTCTCTTTGGCCCTTGCTCCTTCTCTTAGCACAGTGATGACAAATCTTTTTTGCCTTGGGTGCCAAAAGGACACTCCAATAATTTAATGCCCCCCATGCCGTGCCCCCTGCGCATGTATGTGCGACATCCTCCCACTGTCCCACACATACACACACTGCTTTCTTGGAGCCTGGGGAGGGCGAAAACAGCCTCCTCCACCTCCCCAGAGGCCCTCCGGAAGCCAGAAATGGCCCATTTTCTGATTTCTCATGAGCCCGGTAGGTCCATTTTTTGCCCTCCCCAAGCCCCAGAGACTTTCTAGGAGCCTGGGGAGAGCAAAACACATCCCAACATGCAAACCGGAAGTTCGCAAACAGACTTCTGGATGCCCGTTGGGCCATTTTCTCCCCCCCAGAGGCTTCAGAAGTCTTCTGTGAAGTCCCTGGAGGGCAAAAAGACCACTCAATGTGCAAATTGGAAGTCCGTTCCCGAACTTCCATTTTGCACATTGGGTGATGTTTCGCCCTCCGGAGGCTTCAGGGAAGCTTCTGGAGGGTGAAAAATGGCTGAAAATCAAGCCCAAAAATCAGCTGGCCAGCGCATGCATGTGCACTGGAGCTGACAGGGTAACATCTCGCGTGCCCTCACAAATGGCTCCGCGTGCCACCCGTGGCACACCTGCCATAGCTTCGCCATCACGGTCTTAGCACTTTCTCTTCCTGTTCTTTCTCCATCTCCCTTTGATCTTTTCTCTTAGCTTCCTGGCATTTAGCTTCTCCTTCTTCTCTTACCAGCATTCCCTCCTGTGCTACTATATGTTGTTCATAAAATAATTCTGCTTCCTCTAGTGTATCTAGTCTGTGCCTTTGTTCTTACCAGTTTACCAAAATCCCTTCTGGGACCAGCCATCTAAAACTCACTGCTTTTTTAATCAGACTCTTTGTCAGAAAGTGGTATTCCTTTCTTATTTCTATGACCTTCCTTGGAACTTGCTCCAATACCACTATCTCTCTAGGCTTCTATTTAATTGTGGTACTTCTTGTTGCTTGCAATATTTCATTATTTTAGATTTTTTTAAAAAAATAAATCTTACATGTACCTCTCTTGGCAAGTTATTTCTAATTGCATGTCTTGTATATACTCTAAATGTCTTGTCCATTCCACCTAAAACCTGTTCCTTACTCATTTCTGTGACCCCTGAGAGGATTTCTGTGATCTTCTCTGCTAAATTCTCTCCTTTCTCCGCTTCAATGTTCTGGAATCTTAGGTAGAATTCAGATCGTTCCAGTTCCCAAAGTATACTGGATCCATCTTGCTTTTTATCAATTGTTGTCAGTCTATAATCCATCTCCTCCACTCTTTTCTCTGTTATTTCTGCCCTTTCTTCCACCTTCTGCAATCTCTGTTTGTTTTTCCCCATCATTTCCTTGACTTCTTTCAATTCATCTTCCACCTTGCCCACTTTCTCTTCTACTTTGTTTATTTGCTCCTTGGGATCCACATGTATGGCTTGCAACATACTTTTTAATGCTAAGATGGCTTTATCTTGTTGCATTGGTGTTCTGACCCCCCTTCCTCCTTCGCCCACACAGAACATGCTCCGGAACAATACGAATTAACAGGGTTTATTTCACAGACAGACAGAAAGTTCTGTGGCAGTAAACCACCACGACAAAGCTCACAAAGACAAGACACGAAAGCAGCTATCCAGCTTGCTACGTTTTCAAGACCAAAACTTCTTGCAGGAGTTCTTTGTTGACTGCTGCAAAGGGCATATGCTCAGTCAACCCTTTTATAGCCTGAAGAGGAGTCTACTGATCAGCAGCTGAGAGCCCTTGCCGCCGATAATTGCGCCCTCTCTCCTTGCGTCTATGGGCGCGGCGATAATGGGCATCCAAGAATTCCCTGCTGATCTCTGACTCACTGTCTCGTGACTCCTCCCCACTGCTCCAAGGCATGGCATCAGGAGCCCCTCTCCTCTGGCTCTCACCGCTGCTCCATCCCTCAGGCGCCTCCTGGTGGCCGACCAGACTCTCCGATCCCTGCTCAGAGTCGGAACCCTGTCCAGGGTCCTCCACATCCTCCTGAGCCGACTCATAGGGACCCTCACTCTCGGAGTCTGGTGGCAGCTGTAACGGCTCCTGCTGGGCCACAACACATTGGTATGCCTGTTGCTTTCTGTGTCGCTGGACCAGGCGGTGTAGCTGTTGCAGGTACATATGATGTTATTTTCTTCATCTTAATATTTGGTTTTGACATAGTTGTGTTTGAGTTATAATCAAGTTTTATAATCAAAAGAGTAAATTAATAGATTGATTGTAATCCTGGAGCCACCCACACCAGCCCGAGCACCAGCCTCCAATAAACCAACCATTGTTCTTAGACCAGTCTTCAGGTTCTTGCTACCTTAATCCTTTTGCTTTATGATGCCAATGTGAAGTAAAAAAAAAGGAAAAAAGAAAGGAAACAGGAAAAAAAGGATTGGTGAAAAAGCACTCTCTCTCTCACACACACACACACACAAAAGAAAGAAAGAAAGAAAAAAGCCACAAAATTAATTCCACAATGGTAATCCACACTTCATTGCAAAAAGGCAAAAAAGAGTGAGAGAGAGAGAGGCGGGGGAGGGGGGAAAAGAAAGAAAAAGATAAACAATTGAATAGGTAAAAGAGGACTCTAGGTAGATAAGTGAACAAAAGAGGAAAGAAAAAAAAGAAAAGAAAAAGAACCTTTAGTATAAATTGTCTGGATTATTCAAGTTTCTTCTTCCAGTAAAAATGGAGAAAAAAAGAAGAAGAAAACATGCTGTCAGAAAGGCATTCTCAGCAGTCCATTATAATGTAGCAAGAGAGCACAACACCGTGTTTACACAGCTGGTCTTAATTTCTTCCTTCTAGAGAGACTTTATCATCAGTTCAGTATTATCAGCAATAGCTCAAGGTCAATCCTTCTTAGCCAGCTTTTTTTTTCCCAGCCAACTTTATTCAGCCAACTTTTATTTACTACTAGATGGTAATGCAGGCAATTAATTCATCATATTTATCTTTTAAATTCATGGCTTCGAAAGCAAATCGTAGAGATTGTCAAAAGTTATCAAGAGAATCAAAAGCCACAAGATTCCAATTTGCTTTCTAGCATTTAAGCAGTTTTTAAGATTTATCGTTTCCTTTATATTCCCAGTTTGAGGGACACATTCTCCTGTCCTCACCTCCACACCTCATCTCACTCCAGTTCTAGAAACTAGATGGTCAGTTTCAGTATTAGTTCACTGGCTTATCAGTCAAATCAGTTGAAGAAATAAATATGCAAATCAACAAAAATCTCTCTTTTCAAGTTGATAGCCATAATTTGTAGGATTTTTTTCTCTTTGTGTCTTAACGGAGAGATGGTTTTGGACTCCTTTCAAAGGGGAGCAGCTTTGTAATGTTTTATGTAGTCCAGAAGAGAACTTTCCAAATCCTACTGGTCAGAGGTTCTTTCATCCCACTTTTATTCTATTTTAAGGAGCGTTGGTGGCCTATGGTTAAGATGCTGGGCTTGTCAACCAGAAGGTCAGCAGTTTGAGACCCAAGCAGCACACGATGGGGTGAGATCCCATTGCTTACCCCAGCTCCTGCCAACCTAGCAGTTCGAAAGCATGAGAATGCCAGTAGAGAAATAGGTACCACTTTGGTGGGAAAGTAACATTGTTCTGTGAGCCTCGGCATATAGGCCTGCAGGCCACATGGTCACAGAAGCCTCCTGGATGATGCTGGCTCCCTTGGCTAAGAGACAGAGATGACCACTGCCCCATAGAGTTGGACATGACTGGATAGAGGAAATCTTTTCCTTTTTAGTAGCAGAATAGCAGAGTTGGAAGGGACCTTGGAGGTCTTCTAGTCCAGCCCCCTGCTCAAGTAGGAGCCCCTATACAATTCCAGACAAGTGGTTGTCCTTCTCTTCTTAAACACCCCCAGTGAGGGAGCATCCACAGCTTCTGAAGGCAAGCAATTCTGCTGCTTCTCACTGTCAGGAAATTTCTCCTTAGTTATGGGTTGCTTCTCTCCTTGATTAGTTTTTCTCCACTGCTTCTTGTTTTGCCTTCTAATGCTTTGGAAAGTAAGTGGACCCCCTCTTCTTTGTGGCAGCCCCTCAAATATTGAAACAGTGCTATCATTTCACCCATAGTCCTTTTTACTAGACTAGATATACCCAATTCCTGCAATCGTTCTTTATATGTTTTAGCCTCCAGTCCCCTAATCATCTGCACTCTTTCCAGAGTCTCAACATATTTTTTTATATGGTGGCGACAAAAACTGGATGCAATATTCCAACTGTGGTCTTATCAAGACCTTATAAAGCAGTACGAATAATTTACTTGATCTATCCCTCTGTTAAGGCAGCCTAGGATTGCATTGGCTTTTGGTTGCTGCTGCACACTGCTGCTTCATATTTAAGGGATTGTCTATCATTGTCTACTTTTTTTAGATACGGCATTGATGTCAGACTGATTGGTCTGGCCTTTCTTGGATCTGTTTTCCCCCGCCTTTTTTTTAAAGATGGGAACTACATTAGCTCTTTTTCAGGCAGTTTCAGGCAGGGGGTGGGGAACCATGGCGCACCAGGAGGAGACTCTATGGCAAGGACTGGGTTTTCCGGTCAGCTCAACAATTGATAGGACTTTTGGTTAGGACAGATGGAAGAAAAAGGATACCATGCTAGGCAGAAATTCTAAGGTGGGGGAACCGGACTTCCAGTCAGCTCCAGAATTGAATGGGGGGCTTCTGCTTAGGACCTTTGTGGCTTCCGGTGTTTTTTTTTCTGTGGGAAATGGGTCCAAATGGCTCTTTGAGTGTTTAAGGTTGCAGACCCCTGCTCTGGCAGTCCCTTGGTGCTTCAGAATTTTTGAAAGATATGTTTTTGAAATCATGTCTGCCAGCTCCTTCAGAAGACTGGGATATAGTCTGTCAGGTGATTTGAACTCGTCTAGAGAGGACATGTGTTCTCTTACCATTTTCTTACCTATTTTAATTTGAATTCCTAGTCTGTCATTTACAGTTCTGTCTTTGGTAAGTTGGGCTATTTTTTTTCTTTTTGTGTGAAAACAGATGCAAAGAGAGAATTAAGCAGTTCTGCTTTCTTCCTGCTGACTGTCACTTCCTTGCCATCTTCTTCCATTAATGGACATTATTTCCTTGACTTTTTTCTTGTTTTTTACGTTTGAAAAAACTCTTTTTTAAAATTATTTTTGACATTTTTTGCAAGTCTTAGTTCATTCTGAGCCTTCACTTTCCTGACCTCCTCTTTGGGGATTTGGGCTGTCTGCTGATATTCTGCCTTAGTTATGTGTCCCGTTTTCCATTTATTATACCTTTTGTCTTTCGGTTTATCAGACAGTTCATTGTGCATTTATGCTGGTTCCTTCTTGGATTTCTTATTTTTCTTTTTCAGTGATATTGTGCTGGTCTGGGCTTCTACGATTGTATTTTTCAGAGTTTCCCAAGCTTCTTGAATTATTTTTCCCCTTAAAATTTTCATCCATGGAATCCTTCCAAGGCACTCTTTAAGTTTGTTGAAATAGGCTGTTTTAAAGTCTTAGACACTGGTTGGATTATGTTCTATAGATGGTGTCATAAATCCGATGCACTAAAATTTTACTAAATATGAAATTCTAAAGTTTAATATGACTAGATCATCATGTTTTAAAATGGTGGGCATATGAAGAATGGAGGAATCCATGTGAATAGTGATATGAGGAGGAACCACCGGTTGTCACTGAATAATGAATTTTTTCTCAATTCCATTCCTCCAGAATTTATTAAATAGAAAAGCCCTTTTTTTGTAAAGTGAGATGCCAAAAGCAAAAGGCAGAAAACTAAAGGAAGAATCTGCCAGTATTGTATCTCCTTCAAGTATTGGGAACTAGTCAGAGATTTCACATTTACCTAAGTGAAGACCAGACGCTACTTGGCTAATGTTTATGTCCATCTCTATTTTCCATGGATGTTGACTATTAACACATTTTCTCTGGCATTCCTATATTTTTCTGCTCAGTCCCTGCCTGAGTCCAAATGTGTGGAAAGTTGTCATTCTGGATTTGTCAAGAGGGCTCGAGAAGGAGAGCCAGTTTGCTGCTATGACTGCATTCCTTGTCCGGAGGGGACCTTCTCCACTCAGGAAGGTGGGTCACACTGGGGAAAATGGCTCTTGGAGTTTAAACACTTTGCTAAAAAAAAAAAAAAACCTCTGATATTCTCTTCATTGACTAAGTTAGGACATAATCAGAGAATCTATAATTTCTTTAAACAAACAAATTCTTATTAGTGTATCAATGTGGGGTTAACATTAAAATATTTATTTGTTTCCAACCCACACTTTATTACTCTTAAATAACTCAAGGCAGTGAACACACACAATACTTCTTCATCCTCCTACCGCAACAATCCTGTGAGGTGGGTTGAGTTCAGAGAGATCGACTGGCCAAAGTTACCATCCAGATTTCATGTCTAAATAACAGAATAACAGAATTGGAAAGGACCTTGGAGGTCTTCCAGTCCAACCTCCTGCTCAGGCAGGAAACCCTATACCAGTGATGGCGAACCTATGGCACTCATGCCACAGGTGGAATGCAGAGCCATTTGTCAGGACACGCGAGGCACTGCCCTGTCGCTGGCCAACACGCATGCGCGCGCTGGCCAACTGATTTCCCCCTTTTTAAAAGCCATTTTTTGCCCTCCCCAGGCTCCAGAGGCTGTATAGGAGCCTGAGGAGGGCGAAAAGAGCCTCCCCTGCCCCCCCCCGCAAGCCCTCCGGAGGCTTCATGAGTTTCCCTGAAGCCTCCTGAGCGCAAAAAAACGGCCCTTCAAGCAAACCAGAAGTCCAGTTTGCTCAGAGGGTCATTTTGACTGCTCCGAAGGCTTCAGGGAAGCCTCCTGAAGGTCCCTTAAGTCTCCAGAGGGCTTCCGGGGGGCGGAGGAGGCCGTTTTTGCGCTCCCCAGGCTCCTATAAAGCCTCTGGAGCCTGGGGAGGCCGAAAAAAGCATGCAAAAAAATGGGGGGAGCACCTGTAGTGCACGCATGCACATTGGGGGTCACGCATTGCATTATGGGTGTGGCCCGCCCACACACGACCCCCCCTGCGCTCCCCCCACTTATGCCATGTGAGCCAAAAAAGGTTCGCCATCGCTGCCCTATACCATTCCAGATAAATGGTTGTCCAATCTCTTCTTAAAAACTTCCAGTGTTGGAGCATTTACAACTTCTGGAGCCAAATCATTCCACTGAATAATTTTTCTAACTCTAAGGAAATTTCTCCTTAGTTCCAGGTAGCTTGTCTCTTGATTAGTTTCCACCCATTGCTTCTTGTTCATTCTGAGCCTTTGCTTTACTGACTACTTCTTTTCAGATTCGGTCTGTTGATATTCTGTCTTAGTTATGTGTCCTTCTTTCTATTTTTTTGTCTTGGTCCTTTTTTTCTTTCAGTTTACATAGAAGATCTTTGCACAACCATGCTGGTTTCTTCGTAAATTTCTTGTTTTTCTTTCTCAGTGGTATTGTGCGGGTCTGGGCTTTTATGATCATATTTTTCAGAATTTCCCATGCTTCTTGAGTTGTTTTCCCCTTTAAGATTTTTATCCATGAAATTTTGTAAGGGTCTCTCTCTGAGTTTGTTAAAATCAGCTCTTTTAAAATGTAAGACACTGGCTGGATTATGTCCTATTGCTTGTGTTTGCATTATCCTGAATTCCAATATGATGTAGTCACTCTCGCCCAAAGTTCCATCCCTCTATCACTCCTTTTCTATTAGTAAGAATTGGGTCTATTATAGCTTTTCCCCTAGTTCCCTCCTCTGTCATTTAGATGGCAAAGTTGTCAGCTAGGTGGTTAGAAGTCTGTTTGATCTGCCAGTTGATACCAGGGTAGTTAAAGTCTCCCATTACTACTGTGGTGTGTTTCCTACATACATTTGTTAGTTGTTTAGCAAAAAGTTCATCTATTTCTTCTGCTTGGTTGGGTGGCCTGAATTATACACCTATAGCAATGTCATTCTTTTCCCTTTTATATTGACTCATATGGATTCTAGGAGATTTTCATACCCTGGTTTTATGGGGGACTTTTTTTGTAGAGATGTAATGATCTTTTATATCTAATGCAACTCCACCTCCTCTTTTATCAGGCCTGTTTCTTCTGAATAGTTTGTATCCTTCCACCAGTACTTTCCAGTCATGAGTTTCACCTCTCCATGTTTCAGTAATGGCAACTATATCATACCTACCTTCATGTACTGGTACTTAAAGTTCACCCTGTTTGTTCCCTAAACTTTGAGTGTTCACGTACAGGCATTTGAGTCCTTTATGAGTCTTGAGTATGTTTCTTATATCTCCTACTTTGTAACTCCTATCCATCACTTTCTACTTATTGTGTTTTTCCTTTTCTTCTTCTTCTTTGTGGAATGGTGGTATGGACAGTTATGAAGGAACCTCATTACATGAATATTCTGCCAGCTGACTAGATATTACAACATACTGAAGGTATCCTTCATGTCCAGTATACTAAGAAGTGCCGTGTGGAAAGACTCAGGAATTTTGCCAAGAAAGTTTATTTGATTCACTCTCTACCTCTAAATAATGTAGGTTCCTGTGAAGATTTTGCATGTAACAGATGAAATAATTAACATCCTAGGACTTCCTCCAATTTTATAGACACAGCTATAAATATTCATATACATATTTATATACATAGCTATTTTTAGAAAAATATATTCTTTTTATGTTTTCCCAGATACAAAAAAATGCACTGAATGTCCAGATGATAAATATCCAAATGAGGACAGAATTCAATGTATCCCCAAAGTTATAACCTTCCTGTCTTATGAAGAACTTCTGGGCATCATCCTGGTCTCTTTTGCCCTACTCTTGTTCTTAACCACAGGCCTTGTTTTAATCATCTTCATTAAATACCGAGAAACTCCCCTTGTCAAAGCCAACAACCGGGACCTCTCCTACATCCTCCTAGTCTCCCTCTTGCTTTGCTTCTTGTCTCCTTCTCTCTTCATTGGTCAACCAAGGAAAGCCACCTGCCTTCTCCGACAAATGGTTTTCAGCATCATCTTCTCAGTTGCCATTTCTTCTCTCTTGGCCAAAACCATCACAGTGGTGCTGGCTTTCCTGGCCACAAAACCAGGAAACCAAGTGAAGAGATGGTTGGGGAAGAGCTTGGCCAACTCCATCATCCTTTCTTGTTCTGCTGTCCAAATTATCATCTGCTCCACTTGGCTGGGAGTTTCTCCCCCCTTCCCTGACTCTGACCCCCATTCCCAACCTGGAGAGATCATCCTGCAATGCAACGAAGGGGCTGTTGTCATGTTCTACGTCACCCTCAGCTACATGGGTTTCCTGGCTGCCATCTGCTTCACGGTGGCTTTCCTGGCCAGGAATCTGCCTGGGGCCTTCAACGAAGCCAAGCTGATCACCTTCAGCATGCTGGTCTTCTGCAGTGTCTGGGTGACTTTTGTGCCCACCTACCTGAGCACCAAAGGGAAATACATGGTGGCTGTTCAGGTCTTCTCCATCCTGGCCTCCAGTGCTGGTCTGCTGCTCTGCATCTTCATCCCTAAGTGCTACATTATCCTTCTGAGGCCAGACCTGAACACAAAGGAGCATCTCACAGCCAGAACAAATGTAAAAACACGAGACCTAACACCATGATATTTTAAAAAATGTAAAATTTCCTTTTATTTAAAAAAAGACATTATTTCAACTTAGATAGTGTGCAGGAATCAAAGAAATCATATCTACATTTTTCAATGAGAAATGGTTGAATGACTGTAATTCATATACGGTAAATCCCTTCCTTTTAATCTCAATAAATCTTGCTAGAGAGTTGAAATTCAGAGAAATTTGCTGTTCAGGATTTGCCAATAAACATTTGACCCCTTTTAAGAATCCATTTGAGTCGTTTTTCCTACTGACAGTGTCTGTGTTTGTGATTCTCTTCAGGAGAAGCTTTGGTGTGGGGGGGCAGAACGGCTGGGATGTAGGTTGGACCTACTCTCAGCTCTGGAGACCAATATTCACCACTATTATATGGTCCCTTCTTGATGTGCTGATAACACCCACTCCACAGAACGGCTGTCTGGGATTTCAGTTGGGGGTTGTTTTTGTTGTTTAGGTATCTTTCTTTAAGAAATTGTCAGTGTATTTTTTTTTCTTTTGTCATCCAGAGAAATAAAATAGCAACATATAACGATATTCAGACCCTTCAATTTCCCACTCTACATTTTGTACCTAAAGCATTTTCTCTGCTCCTCTTCCAAGTTTGTCTTGTCTGTGAAGGGCTGGAGAAGATGCCCAGAGAAAGGGGACCTTGAGACTCTCCCCTGGAGGAGGTTGGAGGGATCCTGTCTAAAGGCAGCCCCATCATTGACCAGGTCACAAACCTTCAATGCTGCAGGTCCAAGAAGAGGGAAAATGGGGGCTGGGGGAGTGGGGTGGGGTGGGGCTTTGAGGTTTCTAGAAAGAGGCACCCAGGGAAGCTGCTCTGCTCTCCAATCACAGAGTTTGCTGATCATTTGGGAATCAATATTTAGGTATCAGAATGGCTCCTAATTGTGAATGGAATCCCAGTTCTCCCAAATCCCTCGTTAATCTGAGAAAATACTGGGTTAGGGAGGGTTAGGGTGGGGAAATGGGGGGGGTGGGTGGGGGGAGGGGGAGGGGAGGGAGAAAATGTTACTCCTAATAAGATAACCTGTATATGTCTGTTACATAAATAAATAAATGTTTATATAAAAAGAAAGAAAGAAAAAAAAAGAAAAAAATATTAAAAGAAAAACAAAAAAAATAAAAAAAATACAAAACAAAAACAAGAAAAAAAATACAAAAAAAAACAAAAAAAAATACTTCCAAGTTTCACAATCAAAAAGGACTAAGGTGGAATTGGAACTCGAGAGTCTCCTGGTGATTGGCCCAAAGTCCCCCGGGAAGTTTTCATGCCTATGGGAGGATTCGAACGCAGAGTCTCCTGGACTTTGGCCCAAACTCAGCCAGCTGGCGTTCATGACTAAGGCAGAACTGGAACTCACAATCTCCTGTCTCAAAGTCGCCCATTTGGCTTTTATTTTAAAGCTGGTTTTAAAACTTTCGTGAGTGGAGCAAAGTCCCTGGGCTACATTTGGTTCTCTGCAGCCACCCCGGGCACTCCTTGGCCCACCTCGCCTTCAGCAACACAAAAGGCTCCTTCTGCCGCTGCTCCTCCCACCTCGCCCAAACAGACAGCTGTCACTCAAACCTCTTTTCTGCCCCGCTCCCTCATGCCCAGGTCCGGTAGTGCCAGCCCAATCAGGCGGTTTGCCTGAGCCCCCTCCACTCCGGCCGTCTCGTCCCCGCAGAAGCCTCCTCGGTGCTTGCCGGGAGCCACGAGCGCAGAGGGCAGGAGAGGGCAGGAGAAGAGCGGGGCAGGCGGGAGAGGTAGCAGCCGGAGGTCCCTCGGGGGACGGGCGTGGCTCCCGGATCCCAGAGCGGGAGAAGCCCGCGGGCGGCCTCTGGGGCACTGAGCCCACGCGGGACCCCGAGGAAGCTACAGGGGGAGCTTATCTCGGAACCCCCGCAGACTCTGCAAGGCAGGCGGGCGCTGCAGGAGGGGGCGGCGGGAAAGCCGGTCTTGGGAGAAGCAGATCGGCCACCGCCTGGCTCCGGCGAGGGGTTCTTTCTTCCCGAGGTTGCAGCCGTCGGGCGGGGGAGAAACGGCGCCCGGCTCCACTCCCGGGGCAGGAGAGGCGAGGAGCAGCAGCAGCTGCTGCAAAGTTGGAGGCTCCTGGAAGAGGGAGGGGGCGGGAAGGAACCTAATCTTCTCTCGGTCCTGGGGGGAATTTATCAAATTCCCCCCTTTTTTACCTGCATCCAATTAAGGGGTCTTTGTCCCTCCCGCCCTGTTTAGTCGCTTCCCCGCTCTTCCTCCTCCGCGGCGTTCCCCAGATGCAAAGGAAGGGGACAGAGCTGTCTGCCCAGAAGCCCGTGGAGGGGCAGCCGAGGGGCATCCCCCCCCTGAAAAGCCCCCTTTCTGCCTTTGTCAGCGGCTGCGCTGAGGCCCCTTAGCTCCCAGACCCCGCCCCGCCAAACTATAATGGTGTTTGTGAGGTAGTTACCACGGGTGGTGGGGGAAGCTCAGCCCCTCTTCGCCCTCCAAACTACAGAGGGCAACATCTGGGCCAGTGAGGCTTCGCCCGCCTTGCAGGAAGAGAGGGCGGCCCTCCAGATGCAGGTGGGGGGGGGGACCTCCCGCCGTGATCGGAGAAGTTTGTGCTTTTGATGAGGCGCTTAAAAGAAAGGCTGTTGTTCTCGACGGGAAGGGGGGGATTGAGAAAAGGCGGGGGGGGCAGTTGATGTGCGGCGAACAGTGTCGCGCCCTCCGCAGGTGGGAGATCGAAGGGGCGACCTGGGAGGGGGGTTGGTAGCACGGGCAAGGACTTCAAAGTCAGTGGAGCTGGTGTGTGGCTGGTGTGTTGCGTGGCTGGTGCGTTGGGTGGTTGGTGTGTTGCGTGGCTGGTGCGTTGTTTGGCTGGTGCGTTGTGTGGCTGGGATGTGGCTGGGGTGCCTTGTTCCGACGTTCCCCAGGTGCAAAGGAAGGGGACAGGCAAGGGGCGGGCGCGATGGCTGTATGTTTGGGCGAGTGGCGAGGGGGGCGGGGAGGCTCCTTACTATTGGTCCGTCCGTCCGTCCATCCGTGTGTGTGTCTGAGACTAGGTTGAGTGTCCACCTTTCTCAGCTAAATAAGTAATGAAAACATGGCATTTCTCTTTAATCTCCTGTCCAAGGGCCTCATCCAGGCGATCCTGGAGAATTAGGAATTTGCATGAAGTCTCTGTCAGTTGACCAGAAACGGGAAGGGAAAGGGGGATTGAAAGAGAGGGAAGGGAGGGGAAGGGAAAGGGGGATTGAAAGGGAGGGAGGGGAAGAGAAGGGAAGGGATTGAAAGGGAGGGGAGGGGAAGGGAAAGGGGTATTGAAAGAAAGGGAGGGGAAGAGAAGGGAAAGGGGGATTGAAAGAGGGGAAGGGGACGGGGAGGGGAACCTTCCCTTATGTTTGGATGATTTTGTAACTACAAATAACCGAAGAAGAATCAGCTTGACCTGCTCAAAATTTCCCAGATCAAAGCAATGCGAAGGCTGCATTCAGAAGGGACCCCCTGCAGCTCTCTGGGCATTCATTGATTTCCCTCCCTCCCTCTTATCCCCCCTCCCCTCCCCCCTCTCTCCTGTCCATGGACTCTTCCTCCCTCCTCACCTGCCACCAGGTGTCCGCAGCGTATTCGCCTTACGCAGCTCTTACACAGCGGAGCAAAGCCCACCCAGCCAGTCTGGCTCAAAACCAGCCCAAAATACTCAGGAGCTGCCAATCGTCCCCGGCCAGATCGAGGTCCCTGCAGCAGTTGAAGAGGAAGGGATCCAGCCGGAGGGCCAGCCAGAGAGGTTTGACCGAGGAAGGGAGGGTCTCCGGGGACTGAAGGGGCGTCTGCACATCCCCAGAGCCGGAAGGTCTGAAGGGGAGGAACCGGATCCACCTCAACTCGAAAAAAAATTGCCCCCCCAAAAAACATCTGGGCAGCTGCCATCCTTTCTCTCCTCCCCCAAGGCAGAGGAAGCCCCTCCTTCTCCAGATGTTGCTGCCTACAGTTGTGGGAGACGAAAAGCCGAGTTCTCCCAATCACCCCTCCCCCACCTGCAACCTCCCAATAAACCCCACCCTGAAAACGGAAAGGGGGGGTCGGGAGCCCCCGGGACTCAGCCCAGCCGCCGCCCACCGAAGCAGAGGGGGAAAGGGGGCTTCTGGCCTTGGACACAGCTCCCCTCGCCCCTCCCTCCATTCGCTTCTCAGCGAGCGGCTGCCAGGCAGAAGGAGCGCAGCGGGCGAGAGAAGAGCGGATTCCTCCCAGGCGGCTGCAGGATCGGAGTGCGCGGGCGGACTGCGCCTCTTCCCTCCAGGGCCAGATCGGGGCTCCCATATAAGAGCCTGTGGTGGGCCGGGAGAGGGGGGCTGGGGACCTACGGCGGGCAGGTGGGCGGGCGGGGTGAGCGTGGCCACCCAGCTGCCTAAGGGGGGATTGAGGGCACGCGAGACCTTTACACGGAGGGGGAGCCTCACACGGCGCCTCAGAGATCCAGAAATGGGCTCAACGAAAGCCGCCCGGATTCCTCGCCCTTCCAGGTTGCGCTGCGCCGGGGTGGGGGGGAAGCGCGCTGGGTCCGCCGGGGGCTGCAGGCAGTTCGGAAAGGCGACGTTGTCCGAGGATGGGGTGCGTTGGTCCCTGATTGAGTCTCTCGATCCCTCGGATGGAACCTCCGTCCCTTCCAGGACTCCGTCTGGCAAGTCTTTCCCCCCCCCCCGAAAGAACAAAGGGGGGCTCTGAATTGGAAACAGGCTTTATGGGACTGTCAGCGCAGCTTTGGGGGATCCTCTGTCAGCTCCCCCAACCCCAAATCCCTCGGCCTCAATCTCCAAGGGCGACTCCCTCAGTGGGCAGAGAAGAGCAAGAAATCGGGTGGGGGGTCTGGAGGGTGAATCAGGGGGTGAGGGTCGATGGAGGGACCAGGAATGTCCGCTCTAAGGAAGAGAAGGGCTGCTGGGGACGTGACAGCATCGCCCAATACTTGAGTGACTCTCGTGGAGAAGAGGGGCTCCATTCATCCTCCAGAGCCCCTGAAGGCAGGAAAAAGGAGAAACGGATGGGAGCCCAGTGACAAGAGATCCAACCGAGAAGCCAGGAGAAATGTCCTGACAATGAAAAACTTCATCAGTGGAAGAGTTTGCATCCTGGAAGTTTTGGCTGCTCCATTGAGGGAGGTTTTCAATAAGAGATTGGACAAGCATTTGCCTGAGATACTTTAGCGTCACCAGCATGAGCAGGGGGTTGGTCTTGAGGACCTCCAAGGTCCCTTCCCACTCTCTCTATTCTGCTCCTTTCCATTCCATTCTATTCTCGTCAGTGAAAAAAAGAGATTTTAAGCTTTATTAATTCAAGCAAATTAAACAAAAATGCAAATGTACAGCCTAAAAACATACCTCTGAAATAGGATGATACTCAGCCTTCCCCAAAAGTTTCTTAATAGGGACAACCGAGAGACCCTAAGGGGGCCAATTTCCAGAGAACCCAGCACCCAGCTCCACCCAGAGGCTCCCAGGAGGTCAAAGGGAACTTTGGGGTTTCCATCCCAGTCTGGACTCAGGACCTCCTGCCTGTTTCCAGGGCACCTCAACTGGGGGAGCCCAGCCTGGCTGCCTGGGGACCCTGATGGTGGCCCCCTCCCAAATGCCTGGGAAACTACAGAGAGGAGCTGATGCTTCTGTCCAGGATCTCGGGGGTTCCCTCTTCTCCCTCCCTCCCCCCAACTTTAAGTAGAAGTGAAAGACAAGCAGGTTAGCTCAGAAGGAGCTCTAAACTTCTGGAATCTTCTTTGTGTGCAGGAAACATAAAAGACCGTCATTAAACTCCCTGAACCAAGGAGGGTCTTGTGCAATTGTTACTTCAGGGGCCAATCTGGGTTCTGGGGGAGGAAGTTCCAAAGGGCCACAGAGGGTGTTGGGGTCTAATGGGGTGAATGGGGAGCTCTGCAGGGGCCACAGACCCCCCCAAGGAATAGGCCCCCCACCCCTTAACCCTCTTTCCACCTTCCTTCTTTCTCCGTATCAGTCAGACACTTTCCATGAAAGAGATTTTCTGCCTCTGGGCCAAAAAGACTTATGAATCCGATCTTCTATCTAATTCTGGACCGGACAGACTGTCCCTTCCCAGCTGCCCCGTCTGCCTCCCACCTCACAAAATAGGAAATCTCAAAGGACCTTAAGTGAATCCAGTCAGTTCTAAGAAAGGAGTGGGTGAGAAGATCCAGGATAGAGAAGGGAGGGAGGGGAGATGATGGATTGAGGGGGAGCTGAGTGATCCACTTGATTCCTTTGACCTTGGAGAGAGAGATTCAAAGGTCATCTCTAGTGCCTGGAAGAAACTTCTGCAGTCTTCACAGTTCAAGGATAGGAATCCAGTTAAGCATCCCTTCATTTTCTCCTCCCTCCCTCCTCCTCTTCTTCTCCTCCCTCCCCCTCTCCCCCTCTTCCCTTCCCCCTCCTTAGGTTCTTTAGCAGGTTGAAGGCCTTCCGTGTGCTGAGCTTCCTGGGGGCCTTGGAGGTCCTTCCGTACATTTCCCACCTCCATTTCCCCCCTTCTTTTGCGCAAGAGACTCTGCCTGAGGCCCCTCAGGATCCCCCTTTGAGCTTCGAACACTTTGAATTTGGAAGACACTTTGGGAAGTTGGACGTCTGTCTGAATTGGGTGGCCTGGAAGAAAGTTGGGGGAAATAAGAGGTGACTCCTTTCCACTTGTTCAAAACATAGCAAAACTACATTTAAAATGTAAGGCTATATATAAAAAACCAAAATACGGTTTAATTAGGGTTTTGCTTGAATCAAGTCTGATCATTCAATTAAAAATCATGGGGGTGGGGCTAATTTTATTCTGGTCTTGATATTTTGGAGAACAAATATTTCAAATGAAGCTTTGCAGATAGAAAATCTTTGGAGAGAGAATAATCGTCTCCTTTGTTTGGGTCTAAAGCAGGATGGGAGAAGGCAGAACTCCTAAAAGAAAACAAGGATCTCAAAGAAGAACCGGTAAGAAATATTCAGAGAACAATCTTGAATTTAAAATGTATTTATTAGAGCCCCAAGGCTAAAAACAAACAAGCCGATACAGAGCTGATGCGGCCATCCAGGGAGAGACCACCAAAGTTCTTTGGAGACCCTGGAAAGTGACATTGTTCGTCTTTGGGGTCTATGTCTTGTTTGGCCTCTGCACTGAAGGTGTTGCAAGTGTCACCAGAATCACCAGCTGAAGATGAGGAGGCCTCCATCACGGTGGAACCTCCATACCGGAATCCATAGATCCCAACATCACCATGATTGATGGGAGACGATGTCAGACGTTCAGCCCTGGTCAACAATGTGATGGCTGGAAGTTCACCCATGGCTGTGATTTGCCCTAGGGAAAAAAGAAACACAGATTGAACATTTTAATAAGAATGAAACAGTAAGCAAGGAAAAAAAGCTTCATCACTTGATACTTTCAAGAAGAGATTGGACTGCCATTTGTCAGAAATGGTGTAGGGTCCCCTGCTTGAGTGGGGGGTTGGACTAGATGACCTATGAGGTCCCTTCCAACTCTCTTAATCTGTTAAAACATCTGTTAAAACAATTAATGAAATTGAGCAACCAAATTAAGGTTAAAGGCTCCTAATTTTCTTTCCTGTTAGCTTCCATAGTCCAACCACCCCCACCCCAAACCCCAAAGCAAGAAATGCAAAAGAACAAAAGGCATTAAGAACTAAATAACAACAGCAATAAAAAAAATGCCTTTAAAATAAAAAAATAAAGAAAAACGGACAAACACTTACCAACCATCACATTGTCGTGCAAGGCGGAACGTCTGACATCCTTCGCTCATCAATTGAGATGATGTTGGGATAGATGGGTCCCGGTATGTACGGTTCCACCGTGATTATGGTGGCCTCCACATCTTCATTTTGTTTTTCTGGTGACACTTGCAGACACCTTTTTCTGTGGATGGAAGAAGAGGAAAAGAATCAAATCTAACTGACTGGTACATTGTTTTCTTAACAATGACAATAGACGTTATTCTTGATGGGGGCTGCATTACTGGAGATTTTCAAAGTTTGGGGATTGGATTAGAAGACCTCCAAGGTCCCTTCCAGCCCTGAGGGATTCTATCCTTGCTCCTGTTAGTTCCACCAACATTTGGGGGGGGGCTTTCAGTGCCCCAGTGCTCCCCAGGTTGTGGTGATGATGCTCCCTTTAACAAAAGTAACTTACTTGCATTTGCGGTACAAAATGCAGAGGCCAATGAATACATAGACCCCAACGATAAACAATGCAACTTTCCAGGGCTCTCCAAAGAAGGTCTGGGGTCTTTCCCTGGATGGCCGCAACAGCTCATTTGGGTCCATTTCTGAAAGAGAAAAGGGATGGAGGAAGAAGAGTCAATCTCTGGTTTTAATGGTTGGTGCTTCCCATTGGCAGATTAAGGCTCCCTGGTGCCCTAAGCACTGACAAATCTTGGTGCCCCCCCCCTCCTTTCTACATACTGGACAAAGGAAGCCAAGCTGGTTCATTGGTTGTTTTTTTCTTTCTCAACTTTGTAGTTCCCCCTTTGGGCCTGGAGCCCTGAGCACGTGCTTAGCCTGCTTAGTGGTGAATACACCACTGGTGCTTCCCCTCCAAGACTCTCCATCCCAGGGTCAAACTCCCCAGCAAGAAAACAAAATACCCGAGGCCAGAAACCAAGTCCTACTCACCTCTCTGTCTCTGTCTCTGTCTCTGTCTCTGTCTCTCTCTGTCTCTCTCTGTCTCTCTCTCTCTCTCTGTATGTCTCTCTCTCTCTGTCTGAGCCACTCAAGCCTGCATGGCCTCACTCATCAACGGAAAAGAGTTCCAACAGAATCCAGGTATCCAGGTAACCTAGAGGTCAAACAACACTTCTCCCTCTACTCAACCCTTGACCCCTCCCTCCCTTGGAATCCCCCCCCCCCTTTCAGCTCAGAAGGGAAGGTTGGCAGTTGAGTGGCACTCAGCAGTGGGGAATCCATGGGGTTCTGCCTAAGCAGGGGGTTGGACTAGAAGACCTCCAAGGACCCTTCCAATTCTGTTGTTCTGTTAAATTCTGTCTATCTGAAACTGCCAGCAACCAGCCGTGGCAGGGAAAGCACAGAGGACCCCCCTGCTCAGGGATGCGAGGCTAAGCATAAGCCCCCTTTGGTGTTCTTGTCTGGGTCACGAAGCAGAGTCCTGAATGTGGACCATAGGATGGGCAGGTTCTGTGGGGCTTTCTGAGAAGTGACCGTCCAAACCTTGGTTCAATCCCACGTGTGCCCATGGACTCGGCCCTCAAATAACACCCTTCACCCAGGGCAGAAACTGAATTCCTCCCAAGCAGGCCTGACAGGCTCACCTGCTCTTTCCAAAGGGCACCTCCTGCAGAAGACCTGAGGTGCAGCCTAAAAGAGAGGCTCCCCCACTTCATCCCTTTTCCTTCTTCAGCCACGGAAGAGACTCCGAAAGCCCCATCCCTCTTTGGGGCATCTTCAGCGCACATCCCAAAGGTGCTTTTCAAAAGAGAGCTGGGATTTCTTGGTTTGTTTCCTTGAAAACATTTTACTTCTCCTCCAAGAAGCTTCTTCAGTTCTGACTGAATGGTGGGGAATGGAAGGATTTGTCCTCTTTGCAGTTGTTTGGTGGTTAGCCTTGTGAAGGTCAGCCATGAGCTCTCTGAGAGGCCTTGAGGCTTATCTGCCCCCTCAGGGTCACCTGAATCAGAGGGAAAATGGGGGGGGGGAACCTCCTTGGAACTGGGGAAAGGACCGTGTTGCTGTCTTGGGAGAGAGCAAAGTCCACCCTCTGGACAGAGGAGACCCCTGGTTGGAAAGAGGGGTCCAAGAGGCCATCTAGGTTAAAACTGAACAGCCCTCTCTCAACAGAGGGGGAGGGGTACGACCCCTCCTCTCTCCTGTCTACCACACAGTTCTGGGGACATGGGGGGGGGGAGGATTGGGGTGGCCCAATCTGTGTAGAAGAAGTCAGCCAGGTCTCTGCAAGTTTCAAGAATGGAGAGGATTTATCCCAGCCTGACTTGCTTTCTGCCTCCATCCTCCAATGCAGCAGGCAGGAAGACTCCTTGGTGGGAGGAGGGCCCCCCAGAGACCCCTTGGGCTCCTCTTTCCAGGACAAGCTTCACATTGGGGCTTTTTCATGCAATGCACAAGAGGCAGAACTCCTGGCTGACCCACAAGTATGACCCTCTGGGATTGGTAAAGAGATGCTTTATAGAGGTTATTGCAGGAAGTCCAGATTATTCTTCCTGCAACGCTGAAAAAATGCACTTAAAAGGACAAAGTTACTGACATGGATTAAAGACATTGATAGCCTTTAATGTGGTCCAGAAAGAATTGTTTTCTCTTTTTGGAGACTTTTCATGGAGTCCCATTCTCCTAAGGAAGTTGCATGCCTTCATCAAATAGTGACAGCTGTCAGACACAGTAATAGCATTAATGTTTTGTTTGGAAAATCAGAATATAGGTTTTGAGAGACAATATCCAGGACCATGTATAATATTCTAATTGTGTTTATCTTCCACTTCCTTTAACCTCAATGATCCTTTAGGACAATTGTTGGACAGCCAGGGCAAATTGTAATTTAAAGGAACGGAGGAATACTGACAATAATGGAAAATGCGATTGGTCAATTAAAATCCAAACAATTGAACTTACAGCTATTCCCAGCTTTTCTCCCAATGTTTGGTCAGAAGAGAGGTCAAGGAATAGCTGAGGTCTCCTTAGTGTTTCCTACATTCATCCCACAATTCCTCTAAAGATGGAGATTGGCAACCAGAGTTTGACAGGCGTCCACCAAGGTCTCTGCCACCCAATTTGGATGGAAAAACCAAATACGGAAAGCAAAACAGGTAACCAAGACTTGGGGGGCTGCAAAGCAGAGTGCCAGACTCTGTCCAAACCTCATTTCCATGAAGGACTTGATGGTCTCTGGATGCCTTGTTAGAAAACGGGGGCTGGGTGAGGCCATCTCAGGGCTTCCTCTCCAAGGGGCCTCCGTCCTCTCTGCCTCCCCCATAAAAGGCCCAAAGGGGGAGGAGAAGCCATTCTGGGCAAGGAAGGAGGGACCGGGGTCTCTCTTGTGGGTCAATTGAGTTTCCAATGTCCAGCAGGTGACCTCTGACCTGCTGGGTGACCCTTTCAGAGGTGTTTTCCTTACCAGGATCCTCCTCAGAGCCTTCCCTGAGGAGGGGGCTCCCCATGTGTTGCCTTCCCCTCAAAAGCCCTGTAGACCCTCAGAGGGAGCCCTGTTGGGGGAACCTACATACCCCAGCCCACAATCAGCCCAGGAAAGTCTCCCTGACCTTTTCTATCATCGTCTTGGATCCAGCTGTGGGGAGATGCTGGGGGTTGCCCCCTCCTAGACCCCTCAGCAACTGGGGACCTCTCAATATGGGGGGGGGTGTCACAAGGGAAAAGGGAGATCCTGAGGAAAGCAATGCATGTTGAATAAAAGGAAAACATGAGGGGTGCATGTGAAAGCCATAAGGAAGACTCCCAGAAGAACTGAGCACACAGAAGGGTCTCAAAGTGCTAAATGACATGGGGAGGGGGTTCAATGGGGAGGGGATGGAGGGAAGGAGGGAGGGGAAAAGGAGAAAACCACGGGAAGGGAAGCTTAACTGGCTTCCTATCCAAGAACTCTGAAGACTGCAGGAGTTTGTTGCAGGCACTAGAGATGACCGTTGAATACCTCTCTCCAAGGTGAAAGGGATCAAGTGGATCACACATCTCCCTCTCAATCCACCCTCCCTCTCTTCCAGTGGTGAGATTCAAAACTTTTAACTACCGGTTCTGTGGGTGAGGCTTGGTGGGCGTGGCAGGGGGAGGATACTGCAAAATCCCCATTCCCTCCCCACCCCGCCAACCTGCTTTCCAGCGCCATTCTCCTCTGCAGGGCAACGAAAGACTCTGATCAGCTGGGACTCTGGAAGGCAGAGAATAGATGAGGGTGGGGCCAGCCAGAGGTGATATTTACCAGTTCTCCAAACTACTCAAAATTTCCGCTATCAGTTCTCCAGAACTGGTCAGAACCTGCTGAATCCCACCTCTGCTCTCTTCTCTATCCTGGGTCCTCTCGCCCACTCCCTTCATAAAAGCATCTCTCTTCCTTTAATTTCCCTTGAGGTTTCCTACTTTGGGAGGTGGGAGGTTGGAGGCAGACGGGGCAGCTGGGGAGGAGAGAGTCTGTCTGGTCCAGAATTGGAGGGAAGATCAGATTCCAAAGTCTTTTTGGCCCAGAGCTGGAAAAAACCTCTTTCCCCCCAAATGCCCAACAGACGGAAAGAGGGCTTTGCTCTGCCCCACAGATCCAAAACTCGCCCACTAAGAGAAGCTCCCACTTGCCCCTCCCCAGCCCCCTCCCCTCCCCCTCCTAGCCAGAGCGCTGTCCTCCCCTCCCCAGAGGGACCGGTAGGTCTCAAGGGCTATGGAGTCCTTTGTGGGGAACCTCCTGTGGGGAGCCTCCCTGGCAGCTGGCAAGTCTCCTGCTCTGGGCCCAAAGAGTCGCACGGATGAGTTGTACCTCTTCAGAAGGGACCCCATACAGTCTCTTTCTCCCTCCTTCTCCTCCATCTCTCCTTGCTTCTCTTTCTCCCTTTCCTTCTCGCCCGTCTTTTCCTTCCACGGAGTTTACCTCCCCCATCAGCTACCACAAAGTGCCTGGAGCCTATTTGTGACGTCCTCTTACACAGCAGAGCAAAACCCAGCCGGCCAGCCAAGCTACTTCAACCACCAACCCAAAATCCCCGGGAGCCTCGACCAGCCCCGGAAAGAGGAGATCCCAGCCACAGTGGGAGAGAAAGGGATCCGGAGGAACGGCCAGTTGGAGAAGTTTGACAGGAGGAAGGATGAGGCTCCTGGGACGACGTTTGAGTGGCCACCACGAAGGGGAATCCTGCCAAATCCCAGAGCGGCCCTTCAGCTCCGCCCGGCTGCTTGGCTGGAGTCCTAAGAGCACTGGAACAAGAGCGTCTCCGGGCTGCGCAGTCCTTTGGCGGGATAGCAGTGACAGAAGGGAAAGGGGGAAGGAATAGAAAGAGAAAGGGGAGTAGAGAGTGAAATGGAAGCAAACAGGAAGAAAAGGGGAGAAGGAAGCAGAAGGGGAATTGGAAGAAGAGAAAGGGAAAAAGGGAAACAGAAAGGAGAAGGAGAAGAGGAATGGGAACTGAAATAAATCTCTTCACTTTTCCTTCCCTTTGGATTATTTTGAACGAATCAGCCTGAGCCACTCACAACGTCAGAGAGCAAACCAATCAGATCGCCTCTTCAGAAGGGACTCACACAGCTGGGTCTCCCCCTCCCTCCCTCCCTCCCTCCCTCTCCCTCTCCCTTTCTCCCTCCCTCCCGCATCTCTCCCTTCCACTGAGCTTTCCTGCCTGATCAGCTGCTTGTAACATCTCTTATTAGGCAGCTCTTAGCAAAGCAAAACCCAGCCAGCCAGTCTCACTCAACCACCAACCCCAAATCCCCGGGAGTCTCGATCAGCCCCAGGAAGATGGAGATCCCAGCCACAGTGGGAGAGAAAGGGATCGAGCGGAATACCAGCTACTTTGAGAAGTTGGACAGGAGGAAGGAAGAGGCTCCTATGAGGATGGAGCTGAATTTCCATCAGGAAGGGCCCACTTGCAGAGTCCCCGAGGGACCCTTCAGCTCCGCCCGGCTGCTTGGCTGAAGCCCAAAGGGCGCTGGAACCAGAGCCTCTCCAGGATCCTTCGGCGGGGGCAGAGGGGGCGGCAGAGAGGGCCTCAGTGGGGCTAAAGGGGAGGAAGGGCGACGCATCCACCTGCCTTGAGTCTCAGCGGCCAGAGGCTTCTGAGTGGTCAGAGTTTTGGGACTGCTGGGTGAGCGAAGGGAAGGGAGGGGAAGAGAACGTTTTTTTTGGGGGGGGGGGGAGAATGCAGAGAGTTCCACTTTTCTTTGGGGGAAGAAAGAGGCAGGAAAATTCTCCCCTCTGCTTTTTCCGCAGCGCTCGCCCTGGTCGCCCATCTAGGTGAGACTTTCAGCATCCCTGCTGAACACCGGAGACGCTCCAGGCGCCCTGCCAGCCGAGCCCTTGAAACCGCTCCGGGAGAATGGCGGTTCTTTTGGCCCCTTGAACTCGCTTCTCTCGCGGCTCCTCTGCCGCCTTTCCTGGGCACCTTGCCCGATTCTCTCCCGCTGCTCTCACTTTCCCTCTTGTTCCCTCCTTGGCTTCGAGACTCCCCCTCCTCCTCCAACCACTCTCCGCCTACAGACAACACGCACCCACAAAAACCCCACAATCAACCTCCCACCGACAGGGCCAGACACCCCCCTCCCAGCCCAAACTCCTTGCCCGTAGCTAGCAAACTCCGCTCCCCTTCACCACGCCTTGTCCCTCCCCAAGCACAAAACGCCCCTCCCTTCTCTCCTCTCGCCCCGTCTGAACATACAGCCGCCACGCCCGATTCTCGCCTGCCCCACTCTTTCGCACCCGGGGGTGGCAAGAACAAACCACACCAGCCACGCGCCCCCTCCCCCTCCCCTGAAGCCTTTGCCCCACGCTGCAAAAAACCCTGGCCACTTGGAGCCTTCGTCTGTCTTCACCCCTTCGACCACCCACCCCGGAGGACACGCCACGCTCTACCGCCCATTAATTAACCCCCCCCCCATTTCCTCAACTTCCACGCTTCGCCTCTAGGAAAAACACGATTTCTTTTAATAATCTCACCCAGACCACAAACAGCACTGAGAAGGGCAGAGACCTCAAAAGAATGGGGTGGGGGTGTTGAACCCCATATGGGAATAATGGGGGGAGAGGCGGGACTGCTGTGGAAAAGGGGAGGTGACTTGATTTCAGGACAATATTGGCAAGAGAGGCCTGGAGGCAGCCCCCGCCCACCCCGCTTGGTGTGATGGACAGGGACCCTCAGAGAGGGGAGGTGTCCTGCAAGTCTCTCGGCCCCGCCCTCTCCCTCGCGTTGAAAGCGATGGGGAACTGCTTCCCCTCCATCCGGACCCTCCCAACCTCCAGACACAGGGTGGTCGCCTGAGTGGCCTCGCCTGAGCGACCTGGCCTGGGAATGGAGGGCTGTGTGGGGAGTCTCCACCGTTGAGGTCTTCCTGTTACTTTTTGACATCCACACCCAAAGGTTTCATCTGTTGCTGGTGTTAAAAAGAACCCTCAAAGGACCCTGGTCGGTCAGTCAGGGCCAGCCAGGAGCCTCCGCGGTGCCCGGAGGCTGGGAAGGTCTGGAGGGGGAGTAACTGGCTCCACCTCAATCCGAAGAAAAGGGAAGTTTTGCCCACCTGGATCAGGTCTCCTGTCCTTTTCATCTCTCCCCCATGTCAGACGGAACCTCTCCTTCCCCAGGTGTGGCTGCCTAGAGTTGGGGGAGGCTGCTTCAATCACTGCCCCCACCTGGAGCTTCACAAGAAACAGAAGATCGGACTGGGGCCCAAGGGGAGGGGGGTCCTCAGCACAATTGCCGCTGGGAAAAGCAGAGGCAGAAAGGGGGCTTTTCTCTCCTGGGGGGGGCAGTGCCCCTCGGCTGCCCCTCCAGCGGCTTTTCAGCAGGCAGCTGCCAGCAGAAGAACCACCGCCCTCGGAGTACCTGGTCGGACCAAGACCCGGAAAGTGGTTAAGGGGGGAGGGGGGAGATCCTTTCAGATCATGGGGGGAAGGGGGAGAATTGAGAGACCCCCAAATGTGCAGCTGAAGAAAAGCTCCAGGCGACGCCGCGACTCTTCCAACTTTACCTGGACGCAGCCAAGAAAGAGGGAGGGGTTGCTCATACCTTCACCCCCTCCCCAATAGGAGAGTCGCTTCCCTCCCTCCCCCCCCCCTTCCAATAGCCTCCAACTTTGCAGCTGCGGCTGCTCCTTGCCTCGCCTACTTCCTGCGTGAAGCCGGGCGCCCTTCCTCCCTTCTAGCCCAACGGCTAGAACCTGCCCCGAGGCCAGCAGTGCTGGATCCGCTCCTAAGACCGAGTTCCCCGCCACCCACCTCGCCCACTTGTCTGCCTTGTGGAGGCTGAGGGGAGGGGGGAGACAGAGGCTGCCCCCGTTGCTGCCACGAGGTCCTGCGGGGGCTCCGAGCCTCAGAGCCTGCCCACCTGCTCCCCCCCGGGGGCTTCTCCTCAGATCCGGGGGCCACTCTTGTCCCCCGCGGGTCCTCCGAACGCTCTCATCGGCGGGGCACCCCGCAGCGCCTGGAGTGGAGCCCCAACGAGACCTGGCGGGGGGTGGGGAGGAAGAAGCGCAGGGAGTCCCCGACCGTCATCTCCGCAGCCCGGCTGGGAGGAAGCCCATCCAGGCGTCGCCTGACCCTCCGCGCCTCTTCGATCGGCTCCCTGGCGAGGCTCCCGGCCGGCCCCAGGCGGCTTCTGCGGGGACCGGTGGGTGGCGGGAGGGAAGGGGACTCAGGCAGACCGCCTGCCTGGGGGTGGCGTTGCCCGACCTGGGCGCGAGGAAGCTCTGAGTTCTAGTCCTTCCTTAAGTATGAAATTTTCCAGGGGGACTTTGGGCCCCAGGAGACTCTTGAGTTCCAGTCCCGCCTTAGTGCTTATTGGAATTGTGCAACTAGGAAACATTTTCTCAGATTATAAAGTATAAAATATAATCTTTATTGTCATTGTACTTAAATACAACGGAATTGGTTTTAACCTCACTGGTGCAAAATTATAGCTGAAACGAAAAAAGAAAGAAAAAGAAAAAAAACTAGCGTCTGCATGGAGTGATTGTGGTTGCATTTAAAAGTCTGACAGCCCAAGGATAGAAACTACTAATGTGGGATACCAGAGTTGGGGATTCCTGGAGTGTTGAGATGGCCAATTGTCCAATACTGTGTGGTGGGATGGAGGAAAGTGAAATTGTGGGAAATTGTGTTCCATGTGGGGCAAAGCCATAAGTCTCTGCCGCCTTCTGATTGTATTTGTGTGGTCACTGGGAATCTCAGACTGATCTTCCTCTGATCCATCAGAGCTTTTCTTATCTTCTTAAAATGAAATTTGCAAAGGGATTCTATTCCCAATTAGGAGCCATTCTGAGACCTAAACATTGATTTCCAATTGATCAGCAATCTCTGTGGTTGGAGAGCAGAACAGCTTCCATGGGTGCCTCTTCCTTGAAACCTCAAAGTCCCCCCCCCTTATTCTCCCCCTTCTTGGACCTGGATGAATCTTATGCAGCATTGAAGGTTTGTGACCTAGTCAATGATGCCGCTGCCTTTAGACAGGATCCCTTTAACTCCTCCGGGGGAGAGTCTCAAGGTCCCCTTTCTCTGGGCATCTTCTCCAGCCCTTCACAGACAAGACAAGCTTGGAAGAGGAGCAGAGAAAACGCTTTAGGTAGAAATTGTAGAGTGGACAATTAAAGGGTCTGAATATCCTTGGATGTTGTTGCTATTTTAATTCTCTGGATGAAGAAAGACAGAAAAAAATGAGTGGAAAGTTCCTAGAGGTAGACAACTAAGTAAAGACAACTCCAAAGTGAAACCCTAGACAGCATTTGTAATCAACATTTTCTGCAAATACGGTTTTTATCAGGAAATCAGCAAATGAAGATTTCCTTCCCTGCTGAGAGAAAGTCAAACATGGCATTCCAGCTCATTCTGTTATTCCAATGGTTCTCGTGGAGATTAACATGCTTGAAGATGGTTCCCACAGCTTCCATCTTATCTCTTTTCCTTCTTTCTCTCACATATATATCTACCCTTTTAGCCCTTTGTCAGTAGGAACAATGGCTGAAATGATTTTTTAATACAGTCTCAGGTTCATTGACCTACTCAGACTTCTCTTCAAGAAGATGAAATGAAATGGAAGTACGAGAAACATACACATATATTTTTCTTTAATTCCTGCATACTACCAAAGTGGAAAGAAAATATTTTTTTCAAATAAAAGAAACTTTAACAATTTTTCCAATATCACAATGCTCTTATATCTCATGTATTTATATTTGTTCAGGCTGTAAGCTGCTCCTTTGTGTTCAGGTCTGGCCTCAGAAGGATAATGTAGCACTTGGGGATGAAGATGCAGCCCAGCAGACCAGCACTGGAGGCCAGGATGGAGAAGACCTGAACAGCCACCATGTATTTCCCTTTGGTGCTCAGGTAGGTGGGCACAAAAGTCACCCAGACACTGCAGAAGACCAGCATGCTGAAGGTGATCAGCTTGGCTTCGTTGAAGGCCCCAGGCAGATTCCTGGCCAGGAAAGCCACCGTGAAGCAGATGGCAGCCAGGAAGCCCATGTAGCTGAGGGTGACGTAGAACATGACAAGGGCCCCTTCGTTGCATTGCAGGATGATCTCTCCATGCTGGGAGTGGAGGTCAGAGTCAGGGAAGGGGAGAGAAATTCCCAGCCAGATGGAGCAGATGATAATTTGGACTAATTATTTCCCCCAGCCCTCCTGAAGCCTACAAGGGTTCCTGGGGGATGGGGGAAGGTGTGTAGGGGGGAGGAAAGATGTGCAGGGGTGGATTCCTGCCAGTTCTAACCTCTTCTAAAGCAGAGGTTCCACAAATTATTTATTTATTTATTTATTTTATTAAATTTATAGACCGCCCCCTCTCCCCGAAGGGACTCGGGGCGGTGTACAGACACCACATTAAAACCTAATATAAAATAGATACACTTAAAAACCAATTAAACAATAAGGCTGTACAGGGTAATAAAAGTTAAAAATCAGCTTAAAACAACCCCCAAAATTTAAAAGTACAGAATTGAGGGACTAGATTGGGATTAGGCCAGGCCCGCTAAACTAAACAGGTGGATCTTGAGCATCTTACGGAAGGAGCGGAGATCAGTGGTTGTTCTGATGTCACGGGGGAGGTCATTCCAGAGGGTCGGGCCCATCAAAGAGAAGGCCCTACTCCTGGGCGTCGCCCGCTGGCACTGCCTCGTGGACGGCACCCGGAGGAGCCCCTCCCTGTGAGAGCGGATCGGCCGAAGGGATGTATGGGGCAGGATACGATCCCGCAAGTACCTCGGTCCTGTGCCATGGAGCGCTTTAAAGATGATAACCAATACCTTGAAACGCACCCGAAAAGCCACAGGTAGCCAGTGCAGACCGCGCAGGAGAGGTGTTACGTGGGAGTACCTAGAGACTCCTGCAAAAACACGCGCGGCCGCATTCTGAACCAGCTGCAGCCTTCGAGTGCATCTCAGGGGGAGCCCCATGTAGAGAGCATTACAGTAGTCCAGCCAAGACGTCACAAGTGCATGGGTGACTGTGCGGAGGGGACAATAGGGGACGCAATTGGCGCACCAGGCGAACCTGGTGAAACGTCCCCCTTGCCACGGCCGTCACATGGTCGTCCATTGACAGCCGGGTATCTAGGAGGACGCCCAAATTGCGAACCCAATCCATGGGGGCCAGCTGTTCGCCCCCAATGGCCAGTGATGGACGCAGCTGGTTGAACCGGGGTGCCGGTAGCCACAGCCACTCCGTCTTGGACGGGTTGAGCCTGAGTCTGTTACCTCCCATCCAGATCCGCACGGCTTCTAGACACCGGGACATCACATCTACAGTGCCATTTAGAACCGGTTCCAGCTGCCTCCCCTCGCCCGTCCGGACATCATCAAGACGAAGAGCGAGAAGAGGAATTCTAGGAGTTGAAGTCCACAAGTCTTAAAGCTGTCAAGTTTGAACACCCCTAGGGTTTTTTTCTAAAGGGTTAGGGGTGCAAGGGTCTTGTAACTTGACAGCTTTAAGACTTGTGTGCTTCAAATGCCAGAGTTTCTGAGCCAACATTTTGGTTGCTAAGCAAGAGCATTGTTAAGTGAGTTTCATCACATTTTACAAGTTGGCCATGCCCACCCAGTCACATGACTGCCAAGCCACTCCCACCTGGTCACATGGCCAGCAAGCCACTCCCACAAAGCAGGCCACACCTACAGAAGAGGTTCTAAAAAATTTAGAAACCCACCACTGAAGGTGTCTTATATTCTGAAAAAATATGATAATTATGAATAATCACTTCTCCTGGGTAATCAATTTTTCTATGCTATCAATACAGAAGAGTTGATAAATCTCTGTAATTTATCAAGATTTCATGCTATGTTTATAACAATTCTCAGATAAAGCTAATTTGATGTCTTTTAAAGGGTATATTCTAAGGAATTATTTCTGATTCCCTAATAGAAAGGAGTGCATGAGTAAAAAGCAGTGGGAAAATATCTGATTTTTATGACCAGATAAACTATAGGATCTCATGTAATAAAGCAGTGGAAGACAGATGAGGGATACCAAAATTAATAAGTGTCTTTATGAAAACAATATCAAAATATAGATGATTGCAAACTGAATGTGAGTAAGGAGGAAAGAAGGCAAATGCCTCCATCAGACTCCCAGGAAGTCCTGGTTTGGAGAGACTCCAACTCAAGTCCCAGGTCCCCTTGGAGGCCCCACACTTGGAGAAGACCTTGCAGAAAACCTGGGCCAGGCAAGGAAGCCGAGGAAGAGCTCTAAGGAGCTGCTCTTGGCCTCAAAGAAAGACAAGGAGGAGAAGAGCCACCTTGCTCTACGGAAGTGGAAAGAAAGAAGTCTGGGAGCAGCTTCTCCAACTTACAAAATCTCTCAGTTGGAGAAGGGAGGATACAGCCTAACTCTGTGATGGCAAAACTATGGCACACATGCCTCAGGTGGCACACGGAGCCATTTGTCAGGGCACGCGTTGGCCAGCTCACTTCGGCCTTCTTTTGAAGCATTTTTTGCCCTCCAGAGCGAGAAAAACCGACTCTACAGGCAGGGGCCCTCAGGTGACTTCCCTGAAGGCTCCGGAGGACTAGAACCAGCCCTACGAGCAAACTGGAAGTCCATTCCTGAACTTCCGGTTTGCCCCTAGGGCTGGTTTTTCGCGCTCCGGAGGGCCTCTGAGTGGGGGGGAGGCTGTTTTGGCTCTCCCCAGGCTCTTATAAAGCCTCTGGAGCCTGGGGAGGGCAAAAAAACCACGCCAAAAATGGGGGGGAGCACTGGTCATGCGTGCTGTGGTCGTGCACATAGCATTATGGATGTGGCACACCTGAGCAAGACCCCGCTACGCTCCCCCCGCTTTTAGCACGTGAGCCAAAAAAGTTTTGCCATCACTGGTGTAACTGGAAGATGCTCAGACAAAAGCTTAGAATCTTCCCAGGGTTATTCCAGAGTCAGTCCTGGTAAGATGAACAAGAGAGGAGATTCTGGCCGAATGAGAGGGGGGAAATCCTGAAAGGAGGAGCCCTTTGAGAGCTGAGGGGATAAAAGCATCAAGTTTGGAGTGAGTGAGGGTGTGTGTGTGTGTGTGTGTGTGTGTGAGAGAGAGAGAGAGAGAGAGAGAGAGAGAGAGAGTACAGCTCGCCAAAGGAGATATTCTTCTCCCCATCCCAGGCATCCTTGGCATTTGGGAGGCAGAGGACGAGGCTGCTGTACATGGAAGCGCAGAGGAGAAAGTTTGCAGGAAGCAAAGTCCAACTTGAGTCCAACTTCTGCCTTGAGAGGTCTCAAGGGACCTGTGGCAGCAGAAAGCAAAGGGGGGGGCAGAGGGAGGCCCCCTCCCTCTCCATGCAAGGAGACCAGGCTTTGTAAGCAAAGCATCCCCAGCAATAAGATGGGCGACCCAGCAGGAGAGGAGGGGCAAGGGGAGATGCTGCCCACTAGCTTCGGCTGTCTCGAGGGAGCACCAGCTAAGTCAACATGGGGACAATTTGGTGCCCCACAAGCAGCCAAAGACATGCATACACACACGCGTGCGCACACGCACACACACACACGCACACACACACATACACACAGAGAGACATCGCATTCCAAGTTTGCCATAGACTTTAAAAACTAATGTTTTCATTTAATTTGAGCTCTATTTCACCCCGTTTTCACCTCAAGAGAGATTGGGGACTCAGACTAGGAACCCATGTCGGATTTTGCCCGATCCCCAGCCTGATTATTTTTATTTATATTAACTTTTGCGATTTCTTGTCTCCGCCTGCCATACACAAAATGGCCACGAGATGGCAGGCTATTATTGCTAATGCAATTTCCCATAGACTTTGAAACCCGCTGTTTTCATTTAATTTGAAGTCTGTTTCTCCCCGTTTTCACTTCTAGGGAGAGGGAGGGTTCAGAGCACGATCCCTCATCAAATTTTGTCCGATTTCTACCACGATTGTTTTTCTTATTAATATTAACTTTGTGACATCTTTCCTCCACCTGCCATAAGCAAAATGGCCACGAGATGGCAGGCTATTATTGCTAATGCAATTTCCCATAGACTTTGAAACCCGCTGTTTTCATTTAATTTGAGGTCTATTTTATCTCGTTTTCACCTCAATGGAGATGGGGGACTCAGGGTAAGATCTCACGTCGGATTTCGTCCGATTTGCATCCTTATTTTATTTATATTAATTTTTGGAATACAATCCCACCTCGGATTTATCTTGCTCTGTTCCCTGATTATTTTTATTTATATTATTTATTGTGATTTTTCTTCCCAACCTGCAATGTAAGAAGTGGCCACCAGGGGCAGGTTTTTCTGCCCCTTGCAATTTTCCAGTCCTTTACAAGAATGGTTTTAGCTTAATTTCAGGGGGGTTTGGACCACTAAGACATATGGGGCCTCGGACAACTATCTGACATGTATTTTCCTGATTATGTTTATAAATGTTGTTTCCTGCAAATTCTCCTCTTCTACTGGCAGTTGAATATATGAAGGGACATGGTGTCTCAGTGGCTAAGATGCTGAGCTTGTCAATCATAAAGGTTGGCAGTTCGGCGGTTTGAATCCCTAGCGCTGCATAATGGAATGAGCTCCCATTACTTGTCCCAGCTTCTGCCAACCTAGCAGTTAAAAGCACGTAAAAAATGCAAGTAGAAAAACACCTTTGGTGGGAAGGTAACAGTGTTCCATGCGCCTTGGGCATTGAGTCATGCCGGCCACATGACCACGGAGATGTCCAGACAGCTACATTCAGTGTATAAGATGCACCCAAATTTTCACTCTCTTTTACGGGGGGGGGGGGGGTGCGTCTTATACGGTACCTTTCAAGGAACATCTCAATTCTCTGTAAATTAAGGAATTGCCTTAGGTCCATTTCTTTTCCTCGTCTGAAGCAGACTTACATTATGTTCTCCCCCAAAATTGATGCAGAAAAATATATATGAGCCAAACAATTTCTATCAAGATCAGCAACCACCATAAACATAAAGATCTTCTGAAATATGCACCAAGTTTCTGGATGATGAATTTCCAAATACTTCTGAGGTCTGAGCAGGGTGTTTACCTAGAAAAATTATCTGATTAAATATTGATCTCTAATAATGTAGGTTGCTATGAAGATTCTGCACACTACATAAGAAATAATTAACACCCCAAGACTTCCTCCAATTTCATAGACTTAGCCTCATATTATTAAAAAATCATATTCTTCTTATCATTTTTGAGAAATCCTTAAGAAACACATCTTGGAAAATCCTGCTATAAGTTATTGATCCTATTATCAGTAATTGTCCCAATAAGATCTTTCTTGAAAGATATAAGGATAGAATATTAAAAGAATATTGCCTTTAATTGCCTTTAACCCTTTTTGGTTTTTCAGATACAGAAAAATGCACCAAGTGTCCAGATGATAAATATCCAAATGACCAACGAGTCGGATGTATCCCCAAAGTTATAACATTCTTGTCCTATGGAGAACATCTGACCATCACCCTGATCTCTTTTGCTCTAGTCTTGTTCCTAACCACAGGCCTTGACTTAATCATCTTCATTAAATATGGAGAAACTCCCATTGTCAAAGCCAACAACTGGGATCTCTCCTACATCCTCCTGGTCTCCCTCCTGCTTTACTTCTTTTCTTCTCTCTTCATTGGTCAACCAAGGAAAGCCACCTGCCTTCTCCGACAAACGGTCTTCAGCATCATCTTCTCAGCTGCCATTTCTTCTCTCTTGGCCAAAACCATCACGGTGGTCTCGGTTTTCCTGGCCACAAAACCAGGAAACCGAGTGAAGAGATGGTTGGGGAAGAGCTTGGCCAACTCCATCATCCTTTCTTCTTCTGCTGTCCAAGTTATCATCTGCTCCATCTGGCTGGGAGTTTCTCCCCCCTTCCCTGATTCTGACCTCCACTCCCAGCCTGGAGAGATCATCCTGCAATGCAACGAAGGGGCTGTTGTCATGTTCTACGTCACCCTCAGCTACATGGGCTTCCTGGCTGCCATCTGCTTCACGGTGGCTTTCCTGGCCAGGAATCTGCCTGGGGCCTTCAACGAAGCCAAGCTGCTCACCTTCAGCATGCTGGTCTTCTGCAGCGTCTGGGTGACTTTTGTGCCCACCTACCTGAGCACCAAAGGGAAATACATGGTGGCTGTTCAGGTCTTCTCCATCCTGGCCTCCAGTGCTGGTCTGCTGGTCTGCATCTTCATCCCCAAGTACTACATTATCCTTCTGAGGCCAGACCTGAACACAAAGGAGCATCTCACAGCCAAAAGAAATGTGCAAATGTGAGACTGAGGAATTTCAAATTTTATCATGTTCCACAGTCTAAACCAGTAATTCTTAATCTTTTTTTGGCCATGCCCCACCTAAGCATCTTTAAAATCCTGTGATATATAATTATTACTTTACTCAAAGAGTGAACTCACGCAGAGAAAGCCTAAAAGGTCATTAAATTGGTTTAAACAAGGTTCAAATTGCCCCCATTAAAAATCAAATTGCCCCCCTGTGAAGCATGAGCTCCACGTTAGGAACCACTGGTCTCAACATAGACAATGGCCCCAAGCTGTTCTGCATGCATGAGTGGGCCAACTCTTTTTCTTCAAATAAAGAAAGGGTGCGTGGAAGATTGTGAGGAGGCAATTTTTTTGGGAGAAATGAGGGCATGTTGGCAAGATAGAAATATGGAAGGAATGTAAGGAGCAATGTTGATGCCCTCATTTCTCAGGACATTTCACCCAAACTGCTTTTATTTACACAATAACTCTTTCTTGAGGGTAGCAACAATACAAGGGTGGGAAGGTAACTTGAACTCTCACTAATTATGAATATTCATGCTTACATCTATTAAATAAACTATGCACCTGTATGATTGTCATTTTCTCCTCCTTTCCAGGAATGTATAATTTGTGTGCATCCTTTTGTCTGTAAGATTTCCTCTCACTATTTTAGGGAGGGAAATTCCTCCAATGGAGACTGAATAAATAAACCCACTGAGCTTGGATTATTGTTTGAAAGAGAGCGTTTGTCCCGAGGTCAGCAAACAGGCTTTCAGGGCTAAGGCAGGACTCTAACTCAGGATCTCCTGCTTCCTAGACTGCTGCCTTAACCATTGTCAATGTTAAAGCAAGGCGGATTTTGGGCAAAGGTCCTGCTGGTCACCACTGCCGCCTTGTCTTCCAGCAGGACCCCAAGTTTCCCCCTGGGTCCTTCTGGGGTAGAGCAGCCCCATCCAAGAGCAAAGGAGAGAAACTCCTGGACACAGAGAGCCCCTCCCCCAGTCACAGCCCCTCCCTCTTGCCAGGGTTCAGCTGGAACTCACTGACTGTAGTGGGGAGCATAGAGTCTGGCCCTGAATTCCTAGCTGGGCCCTGGGAATTCAAATCAGAGCCTCCTGGTGATTGGCTCAAAGTCCCCAGCTGCCTCTGATGCCTAAGGTGGGACTAGAACTCAGAGTCACTTACTGATTGGCTCAAAGTCACTAAGGGGCCCCACCTAATTTTCTCCATAGAAAAGATTGGCCACTGCCTTTTTTCCAATCTAACTCTGGCATTTCCTGATGGTCTCCCATCCCTGATTAAATCCATCCCTGCTTTAGCTTTTCCAAATCAGCCTGCTGCTGCACCCTACAGCTACCTCTCGACTTACGACCAGAATTGGGAGCAGAAATGCCATTGCTAAGCTAGATGGTTGTTAAGTGAGTTGTGCTGAATTTTAAAATGTTTATTGCCACAGTTGTTAAGCGAATCACTGCAGTTGTTGAGTGAATCCTGCAGTCTTGAAACAAGCACAATTTCACCCACTGATTTTCCTAGTCATAAATCCATGTTGATTGCCAGGCACCCAAGTGCCGATTGTGTGCTGCACTAGTCGTAAGTATGAGGACCCATCATAAAGTGCTTTTTCAATGGCTGTGGAACGTGGAACTGTCACTAAATGAATGGATATAAATTGAGGATTATGTGTAGGATACTTGGTTAGCGACTGTACATCATTGGATCCATCGTTTCTTCAGGCACATTCTCCCAAGGCCTTTTTAAGAGGAATAATATCTAATATTTTATGCATATTTCCCTTTCATCCTCTGGGCAGATGCAGGAAAACCTGGATTCTCTGGATCTCTAATACCAGATTCCAGATCCAAGGGACAAGAGTCCCAATCTGGACTCCATCCCAAGAGAAGGGGCAGAATCTGGGGCTCCCCAACCTCTCCAGGCGACCAAGGCCCTTCAGAGGGAGACTCTCTGGCTAAAGCCAATTCAGGACTCGAAGCCCCTTCAGGTTTGGCTCATCAATAGATAAGCCACGCCCCCCCCCCAGGGAAAGGCAGCCAGTTGGCGAATATTATTCAAATCTCAGGTCCAAGTCAATCAGAGTCTTGGCTTGTGACATCAGAGGCTCCTCCTGAGCTCATTGGCTGGAGCTCACCATGGTAGCCTCCAGCATCCTTGGGGAGTCTGGACCACATAATGCAGGCTCTGCTCAACATCCCTGGAAAGTGGCTGGATTGGATGGATGGCACTGGGGGCATCGCAGGGTCTCCCTCACCTGGGCTCCTCAGGAGGGAGAGATTCTTCCCTTTAAGGCAGAACTAAGGGGGAGAGATTAGATAAGGGGGAGTTCAACCAAACACAACAATGTGATCTAGGGGGGAAATGGCTTCAGGATGTCCCAGTTGGAGAGGCATTGAGACCCCAAAGGTAGAAACTGACCTGGGGAAATTAACCTAAAAAGAGATTCCATTGGCCAAATGTAATTATTTCCCAAACAGACTCATCCTGCTGGTTGACTCATTTATATATTTTTATTATTTTATTATTCAGAGTTTTATCCACCTTTATTCTTTCTCTAAATAGCTCAAGGCAGTGAACATACTGAAGACTCCATCATCCTCACAACAACATCCTTGTGGGGTAGGCTGTGGCTGAGAGAGAGGGACTGGCTCAAGGGGACCCTCCAGGATTTCCTGCCTTGGATGGGATTGGTAAGTACTTGGAGGGGGGCTCTTTCCTTATCTGAATGGTCACACACACACACACCTTTCCCTCTCATGAGAAACCCCCTAGCAGTGCCAGAGGTGGCCGAAGAGACCAATCGCAGATTCTGACTCCTTTGGAGAGTCTTGACAGAAGAGAAGCCTCGAATTGGAGTCAGAATCAAATGGGAAGTCAGGATAGTTTGAAGAGAGATCAGTTGTGATGGATTAAGTCAGAGTTTCTCAAACTGGGCCACCTGAAGGCGTCTGTGGACTTTAGGCAGTTAGCAAAATGTCCCCTGAACTGAGAGAGGATGTGACTGTGTCTCTCCATTTTCCAAACAGGTCAGCAGCAGGGAAGAAATGGTCCTTTAGGGAATATCCTTGGGCTGTTTTCTCAATGAGCAGTGATGGCCTCCATGATCTCCAGATTAACCAGATTCCGTTGACTTTCAGATCCAGGAATCCATGAAAGACAAACAACGGATGAAAGAGCAGCACAGTTGTCTCAAGCAGACAGTGGATCAACTTCAGACCACAACAGAAGACCTGCAGAAAACTCTGCTGGACAACAAAGGAAGCTTGGACCATGCCAACACGATAATCCACCAGTTAGAGCTAGATAAAGAATCTTTGGTGAAACACACTGAAGAACTCCAGAAAGAAATGTCTAAGGTTACTAGCCAAGTGGCCTTCCTCAAACTTGAGAAGGCTGCCTTAGAACCTCTGAGAAGCTCCTCAAAGAGGTCTGGAACCTTCTTAAGAACTCAAGAAGCACCTCTAGAGTCTGCAGCATGAACTGGCTGAGATGGACCAAAGTTCCACTTTGTGGAGAAAAGCCACTGAAGCAGAAAGTCACCATTCTTCAGAATGTGAGGGGAAATGAGAAGAAGCACCTCAACCATCTGCAGAAGCAGCAGACCTGTGTTTACCAGGCCAGAATGGAAGACCAGGAGAAAACTCAGGAGGACAACAGAGAAGGACTGACCCATGTCAGAATGGCCATCCAAGAAGTAGAGCTGTAGAACAGGTGTTTGGAGAAAGACAGGGAAGATCTCCACAGGGAGGTCACCAGCCAAGTGGCCTTCTTCAGAAATGATGTTGGCACTCCTGAGTGACCAGCACATGGGACAACTTTGCTGACACTCTCCCCATCCCTGGAATGGAGGAATGGCGGCCTTTTACCCATTTGAAAGAGAAAAGAGATTCTCCCCCTCCCTTCCCTTGACTTGCCACCCAGTGTGCCAGTGGAGTCAGGAGAGCCCCACCCTTACCAGCTGGAGCCCCACCCTTACCCCCACCTTACCAGTCACTGCAGGACTGTCAGCTGAGCTGAAAGCCTCCCAGCCACCGAGCATCAGGGCCTGAGAGCACCGAAGAATCCCAGGGCTCCAAGCCAAGAAGGAGGGTGGAGGGGATGGCCGTGGTGAGGTTGGCAGCGGTGGATCCCCAGGCTCAGCTCCAAGCCTCGGAGTGCTATCTGAGGCCGAGGGACAGCAGTGAGGAGGGTGAGGGCTCTGCTGCGGGGAGGGCAGAGAGTCGGCCAGAGCTGGATCTGGGAGCCAGAACCAAGCAGCCAAACGAACCGAGCAGCTGGGATCTGGGCAGCCCACAGAGAGGAGAAGAGAGGAGAATAGCTAGAAGCCGAACTGGGAGCCAAGGGGTCTGTAGGAGATGCCTCGAGGTAGCAGAGACTCCCGGAGGCCGCAAGGCTGACAGAGCTGGTGGCAGAGCTGGAAGACAGGGCTGGGCTGAGGGTCTCGGGGGCAGCCAGAAACTCCTGCTGCTCCAGAGGCTGCAAGAGAGAAGCAACAGGAGGGGGAAGCCAGGGGCCACCAAGGCCAACTGGAGCTGGTCCGTGGCCGGTGGGTGGTGGGTGCTGAAGTAGCCTTAGGGATGGTAGAACATAGGAGGTAGATTTATAGGGCTGGCAGGGACTTTGGGGGTCTTCTAGTCCAACCCTCTGCTCAAGGCAGGAACTTTATACCATCCCAGTCAAATGGTTCTCTTGTCCACTTTGAAAACTTCCAGAGATGGAGCACTCACTAGTTTGGGAGGCAACTTATTCCATGGCTTAATTGTTCCTTCTGTCTGAAAACTTCTCTTGACTTCTAGATTGGGTCTCTCTTTAACAAACTCCCACCCATTTCCTCTTCTCCTTCCCTCCAGGGCTCTGGAGATGAAGTCTCTCCCCTCTTCTCTGTGGGAGCCCCTAAAAATGGCAGAAGATTCTATCATGGCTGCCCAATCCTTCCCACCGAATCTTGGCTAGACATAGCGAACTCCATCAATCATTCATCAAATGATTTGGCCTCTAGACCTTAAATCACCTTTGTTCCTCCTCTCTTCACACTGTCCAGAATCTCCACAACTTATTCTTTTCCGGGTGAGTAGAATTGGACAAAGTATTCCAAGGATGGTCTGACCAGAGAGACAGAAAGCGGTACCAGCACTTCTCTCCCTCTTGAATCCGCCCCTCTTTTATTGCTGCCTGTTAGGTAGCATCCAATGTTTGTGTCTTCTGGATATTGAGCTAATATTCTAGTAATTCCCACAAGCTTGGTGCCATCTGCAAATCTGATGAATTCCCTTTCTGTCCCCTCATATAGATCATTTGGGAAGATATGGAAGAGTCTGGGGCCCAAGGCAGAAACTTGAGGTGCCCCTCTAAATATTTTGCCCCATGTAGATGTAGCTCCATGAAGGACTACTCACTGGGTGCAATTGGTCAGCCACTCTATGAATTTTGTGCCTATTTGGAATTGTATACCGATTCTATCTCTCTCGTTCTTTTCTAATTTTTTTTCTTTGTACCTAAAAAGAAATTCAAAGAAGGAATTAAGCATTTCTGCATTTACAGCTTCGGACATCCACGTGTGGAATCCTTCCCAGTCTCTCCTGACACTAGAGAAGATAACAGAGTTGGAAGGGACCTTGTAGGTCCAATGATCCAACACCCCCCACCCAAGCAGGAGACCCTACACCATTCCTGACAGATGGCAGTCCAGTCTCTTCTTGAAAGCTTCCAGGGATGAAGCTCCCACACCTTCTGAAGGCAACTTCTGTTCCATTGGTTGATTGCTCTCACTGTCAGGAAATTTCTCTTTAGTTCTAGGTTGAATCTCTCCTTGATGAGTTTCCATCCATTATTGCCTGGCCTTTAGGTGTTTTGGAAAATAGCTTGACCCCCTCGTCTCTGTGACAGCCCCTCAAATATTGGAAGACTGCTATCCTGTCTCCCCTTGTCCTTCTCTTCACTAGCCATGCCCAGTTCCTGTAACCGTTCTTCATATGTTTTAGTCTCCAGTCCCCTAATCATCCTGATGGTTCTTCTTTGCACTCTTTCTAGAGTCTCAACTTTTTTTTTAATAGTGTGGTGACAAAAACTTTATGCAGTACTCTAGGTAATGGAAAGTACCTCCCTTGATCTTGGTTGTATACTTCTGCTAATGCAATTTAAGATTGCATTGGCTTTTTTGGCTGCCCCCACACATTGCTGGGTCATATTTAATTGGTTCTCCACTAAGACTCCCAGATCCCTCTCACAGTTACTGCTATTAAGCCTGGTTTCAGCCAGTCTATATCTGTACCTTTGGTCTTTTCTTGCCTAAATTTAAGTCTTTACTTTTCTCTACTTTGAATTTCATTTTGTTAGATCTCTCTTAGCTTGTTGAAGTCAGAACTCTCTTAAAGACTCCACCATTAGCCTGCTTGAGCAGAGCTTGGACTAGAAGACCTCTAAGGTCCCTTCCAACTCTCTTAGACTGTTAAGGTTGGTGAAGTTCCCTGTGCTTGATGAGGAATGTTTGGGGGGCTCCCCATAGGCTTAGAGCCAGAGGGGTTGAATGGGATGTTTGCTAGTTTCTTTATAGGGTGAGAGTCGGGTCTGGTGTGGTGTGGATGTGCTTGTCTGACCGGTGGGAGAGGCCATCTATGGGGTGGCATGGGGTGTATGCATGAGGGCAAGAGGGGGGGTGGAAGTACAGGTAGATGTTAGGCATGGCCTCTTCCTTCTCTTGCTTCCCCCTGAGAGGTTCTGGAGCAGCAGGAGCTTCTGCCTGCCCCCGAGACCCTCTACCCAGCCCTGTCCTCCCATTCTGCCCCCCTGCTCCCTCAGCCTTGCTGCCTTGGGGCTCTCTGCTCCCCCAAGGCCTCTCCTGGGGACCCCTGGGCTCCCCTTCAGCTTCCAGCTGCTCTCCTCTCCCCTCCTCTCCTGCGGGCTGTTCGGCCCCCGACTGCTCAGCCCATTTGGCTGCTCGGTTCCGGCTCCCAGATCCGGCTCTGGCCAGACTCACCTGACACACGAGGTAGCAAGTCCCCCACATCCCACCCTCCCTCCCTCCCTCTCTCCCTCAATCCTCCCTCCTCTCCTGGATAGACAGTTGGACACAGACTCCTTCGATGCTCTTTCTATGGAGATATTAGAAAGAAACATGTCCTCCCAATAACCGAGAGGCATCCTGGCCATTCTGACATTGCTTAGCTCCAGTGGCTGCTTAAGGCCGAACAGACTGTGGTTACAGCAAAGGTGGCTCAATTCTCCACAGCAGCACTGGGGATCCCTGGGAAACACGTGATTAATCCACCATAGCTATTTTATACAACTGATGTAGGAAACCCTTTTGCATTTCTTCTCCTTTGCCTTTTAGTATTTAATGGTTATGGGCCTCACAAGTTAAGGACTGATGTTATAGTATCGTTAGGCTATGTGTAACTGACAGATTGGATGTCAAATTGTGATTTTAATGTAGATTTTATCTGTTGTTTATTATTTCATTCTAGAATTTTTAAATGGACATTCCTTGAGTGTTTTTATTTGTTCTGGTCTTTGATTGTAATGATTTGATTTGATGCAATTCCATTTACGAAGAAGGGGACCTAAAAAGACATATAATAGACTTGACTATTCCCCATGTAGTGAATACTTTCCTCAGATAAAGGAACAATTCATGTGTCTTCAAGAAATGCACCATCACACTAAGGTTGCAGTTATCACATTTTAAAAAGTAGGACAGAACTGACCATTAATTACTGGACAGGGACCTTCCACCTGTGGATTCGTAGTTGTTAAGACTCTACCAGTTGTGGATAATGAATGAGAACAGCCTGCCCCAATCTGGTGGCCCCCGGATGTTCATTCATGCATCCTCGTGATTCATGCTTGGCAACAAATAAGGCCACCTTCCTCCGAGAAGGGGGACCCAGGTGTGTTTGCCAACACTGGTGTGGCTCCATTTGTAGACCAGACACTTTGATGTTGTGTCTGTTGCTGCTGCAGCCCTGGGAGACCTAGAATAAAAGGGGACCTCAACATTGTGACCAGATCCTTGGACTTTCACTTGGACTGGTAGCTCCCAGTCATTGCCCAGACCTCTCTCCTCTTGTAGGGCACCTCAGTTATCTGGATCCTGATGGAGAGAGCACAGAAATGGCCTCTCCGCCTTTTGATCTCCAACTTTGGAAGGGGGAGTTTGTGGATCTGATTCCTCAAGGAAATCCTGCTGTTCCTTGCAGCTTCTGAACAGTTACTTAAAGATGCCAACTGGGCTTTGGCTATTATAACTATGGGTGTCCTTTACAGAAGCTGCTGCATAAAACTTTATATCTTGCATAGATGAAGAATTTGTGAACTCTGTGTGTCTCTGTGTCTGTGTGTCTGTGTGTCTTGTGGCACAATGGTCTTTTTTCTATACTTATCTTTTTTTCTTCTTTCCACTCAAGTTTCATTCAAGAAATTTAAAACTAATAATTAATAAATTTCAGTTGCCAGAGAGGACAAAGACTGGATTAAACACTATAGGAACCCCACAATTTGGTTCCTTTGGTTTTATGTCCTCATGGTTTACGTCCTCATGTTTTGCCCAAATCCAGTCTGCAAATGGCACACGAGTGGATGACCTCTAGGTGCCCCCTTCTCCGTTCCATCATCCGGTAGGTGCATCAACTATAATTCCAAGAAGGCCCAGGGCTGGGTGGCACATAGGTCAGAAGCATCTACGACGATGCAATCAACGCTCTGCTGGGAATTCTGGAAGCTGTAGTTGAGCCTATCTGAAATGGCCAAGCTGAGGAAAGCCACCCCAGGGACAGATTAAGAGACCTCCTGGATTCCCTCCTGGATATCTACTCTATGTTTGCACCCAGGAGCCCTTTCCCCTCTCCCACTTCCTGCCTCCTTCCTCAGTTCCAGGAAAGAGGAAGAATCCCCTGCAATGAGTCATCCTGATTGGGGACCTCCCACTTGTGGGTCTTCTCCTGCCTTTGCTGCTCTGGAGAAGCCACTCAGAAGAAACCTCCAACCCTTCACAAAAGGCCAACAAGGAAGACGTGGCTCAGCAGTCCTTAACATCCATCTTGAAATAAAGTCAGCTAACCATCCTTGTCCCAAAGAAGGGAAGGAAGGAAGATGTCCATGGGGTGTGGGCGATAGGGAAGTCCTTCCCTGATGACCTGGCCAGCTTCTCGGCTCAGTGTCCAGCCAGGTGGGCGCAGGGCCCATGGCTCCCCCGTCTCTGACCTCCATGCCAGTTCCTGTTGCCCACAGCAGGTAGGAAAAGGGACACAAGAAAGGGACAATTTCACAAAAGGATTTTCATCCTCCTAAAGGAACCCATCATGGCAGCTCCAGTCTCCAAAGAGGCTCCAGGCCCCTCTCAGAATCTCTTGCATTATGAGCCTTTCCACAATGGAGCCCAGACTTGGCCAATTCTTCCTTGGAGATCTTGAGTCAAGGAAGCCCCTGGGAGTCCTGGAGACCCCCAACCTTGCCCAGTGACCCCTCCCTCCCTTAACACGGAGCTTGGACTCCCTTCGGTCGATGGGGGTGAGAACCTCCTGGGTGGAGCTGTTTTCCCAGCCTTTGCCTGCTGTCTCAATGCCCCTCTTGGCTTCCAAAAATCTGGCAAAGGGCTCCAGGGAACTGAAACCCACCAGCAGGAGCAACCTGGGTCCCAAAGCCAAGAGGAGCAGCAGAGAGCCTGTCTCCAGCTCTGCTGGTGGAGGAGGCACATCAAGGTTGGCTCTTCTGCGGAGACTCCTTGGAGCAAGGACAGGAAGGCTGAGGGAGGCCGAAGGGCAGGCAGCCCTCCATGGAAAACCAGACCTTTGTCAGCCCTTCAAAATTACAGGGGCACTGAAGAGGGTCCTCACAGTTACGGCCGTCACAACGTTCTCACAGTCCCATGATCCACCTTTGGGCCTTTGGCAGCCAGCGTGTTTTTGCCAGGGTTCCCGTCTTTCGGTCGTGTGGCCTCCATTGGCCACTTTCCCAGCCGGCTCCCAACAAACGGAGTCGATGGGAGAAGCCGGTTTCCCTTAAGGATCTCGGGGTTCCCTCTGTAACTGCAGTGGTTTCTTTACCATCTGGGGCACAAGAGGTCGGAAAATTGGCTGTGACTCACTGAAGGACAATCCTTTGTATGGAATGGTCTGGGGTCTCCTGCTTGAGAAGGGGATTGGGCTAGATGACCTCCAAGGTCTCTTCCAGCCCTATTCTGATTGAATCTTAAGGGCAGGAGCCTCGTTGTCAAAAACTGCCACAAGGACAACAGGTCGTCCTCGACTTACAATGATTTGTTTAGTGACTGAAGTTAACAACACTGAGAAAAATGACTCATGACCACCTACGACCGCTGAAGCACCTGTTGTAAATCACGTGATCAAAACTCAGGCACTTGGGAACTGGTGTTTATTTATGAGAGTTGCAGTATCTTGGGGTCATGGGATCACTATAAGGTTTGCTTAACGACCGCTTGATTTACTTAATGACTGTACTCATTTGCTTAGCAACTGTGGCAAAAAGGTTGTAAATGACACAGAACTTACTTAGCAACAGAAATTGTGGTCATAAGTGGAGGACTACCTTGATTGCCTGATAGTCCATTGGAATTTATCTCCAGAGACATTCAGAATCTCATAATCAGAACTTTCCCTTCCTTCTCCCTTCTGCTCGCTTCCTGGGAGACTGGAGCGTTGACCTCGGACTTTGGAGGTGGGAGGGGCCAGAACCATTCACCAATGGGAATTTTCCCTGCTTGAGCATCATCGGTCTCCGGGCAGAGTCCTTTGGGGCTTCACCTGAAGGAGGAGGGGTTCGTGGCAGAGAGAGAAGCAGAGAAATTGGGAGGGGGGATCCATTCGGTATTTGGGGGGGAGATGCAGCTCAGTGGGGGCTCATGGCAGCCTTAGACCGGACCTTCCACTTTCTTTGCTCTCTTCCCGAGTCTCAGCCAGGGATTCCCGCTTCCCCCCTTCTTATCCCTCCCCCCCATTGACATCCAGAATAGCGATTCCTGAACCCCAAACCGATCTGTTATTTGCTGTGGGTCAGAAAACCCCACAGCGCTGCGGGTACAAGCAGCCCTCCGGCAGCCCCTTTGCCAGGAAGGGATCAAAGGCAGAAGTTTCCGGGAGGGAGAGGGAGGGCAGTGGCCCCAAAGGGTTGGGGGAGGGGCACTTCCAATGAGAGAGAGAGAGAGAGAGAGAGAGAGAGAGAGAGAGAGAGAGAGAGAGAGAGAGAGAGAGAGAGGGAGAGGGAGAGGGAGAGAGAGAAGGTGCCCAAGGACTCCCCAACCAGCCCACTAAGAGTCCCCCAAGTCCCCGCTGGCTATGGGGCTGTGCCTCCCTTTCACTCATCCACTGCAGCCCCACTCCATACTGGATCGGGGGGGGGGGGGCAAAAGGAAGTCAACCCTCCCCTCCAGGGCTGGCACGAACCCCCATGAGCTACGCCCCCCCCAAGACTGAACATATTCCCCCTCCCTCTTTTCTCTCGGCACCAAACTCTCTCTTCCATCAGGTGAAGTCAAGGGAGACTCTGCCCGGAGACTGATGACACTACAGTAGCGAGGATTCATATTGGTCAGCTGGGGCTTCGTCGGATCCTGGGAAAACATGATTTGCTTGCCTGCATTTCTCTGCACATTCCGCGTTTCTCAAGCATTGCGTCATCTGAAGCCCCGGTTTGTGCTCGGCAGCGCCTGCTTGGGTCTCCCCTGATGCTCCCAACCCCTGAGGAGGCATCTGGAACGGGGTGGGAGCGTTTGTCTCAGATTTCGGAGGTGGGAGGGCCGGGCCAGAACTAGAGGCAGCACCAATGAGAATTCTCCCTGCTTGAGCGTCATCGGTCTCCGGGCAGAGTCCTTTGAGGCTTCACCCAAAGGAGGAGAGCCAGTTCTGCGGAGAGAGAGAGGTGGGGAAAGTGGGAGGGGGGATCTTGGCCTGAATAACCAATTGGGGCTTCTTCTCTGCTTGGAACGCTCTCCTGCACTTGGTGAAGTCAAGGGAGACTCTGCCCAGAGACCGATGACGCTGATGAAGGGAGATTTCCCATTGGTCCTCCTGCTCTTTCTGGACCCTCCCAATCCCGAAGTTCGAGGAAGCCCCATTGTGGGTTCGGCAGAGTTTCTGCAATGCCTTCGCTTTGCGGAGAGAGGGAACCAGTGGGGAATTCCACTGCCTGAACCAAAGTGATCCACGGGATCTTGAGACAGGCTGTTTTCTCGGGGGCGGGGGGCACACCCTCAGGAGGGGGTTGGGGGGTAGGCGGAGGCAATTCAGCCGGTTGGCTGAACTGCTCATACAATTAACAAGCAGTTTTAGGGAACCCGTGGCATGGGGGGGGGGGGGTCAGCATGGATTTTGGACTTATCTTAGTCTGGTCCATCAAATCTTTTTCACTTGCTTAAAATGGAATTTGCAAAGGGATCCGAGTGGCAACCAGAAGCCATTCTGAAACCTCAGGCTGATGCCTCATCCACCCACAATCTCTGTGGTTGGAAAGCAGAAGATTTTCCATGGGTGCCTCTTGCTAGAAACCTGGATGTGCCCCCTCCCCCTATTCCCTCTCCCCTCCCTTCTTGGACCTGGATGAATAGGCTGCATTGAACGCTCTCATGCCACAATCCAGAGCATTTGAGGCTGCCTCTACACAGGATCCCCTCAACCTCCTCCGGGAGAGATTCTCAAGGGCTTTTTCCCCTGGGCCTCTTCTCCAGCCTTTCACACACACAAGCCCACTTGGAATAGAAGCAGGAAAAGGCTTTATGGACAAATGATAGAGTGGAAAATTAAAGGGACAGATTAGATGTTGCTATTTTCATTCTCTGGATGAGAAAGGAAAAAAGTGGGGATTTCTAAAGAGTAGATATGGAAATAATAACAGACCCAAAGTGAAACCTCAGACAGCTGTTCTAATCGATGCTTTCTGTGAAAGGGGTTTCTAGTGCCTTTTGAATAAATAAAAAAAGAGTTGAGCTTCAATGCATTTTTTAAAGTTATATTTCATCAAAATGATGTGGATAAAATCCATTTCCACCAGGCCTTCCTTTCCTCTGGGGTCACCCACCTTCCTGAGGGTTCAGCATCCTCCCCCCCCCTTCTTTAGAGGTCTCTGCCCTCCTGAATGCTGTTTGGGGTCTGATGAGAGGATTAAAAGAAAGCGTGTTTTTCCTAGAGGCAAAGCTGGGAGCCAATGAAGGAGACTATTTGTAGCTCAGGGTTGACCTGAGGCTCCTTGGGCTCTCGCAGCTTCCTTGTTTTCTTGCAGACGTTTCATGACCCATCGAGGTAACACCACCAGGGCTAGAAGCATGGGAAGCTGAGAAAATGAGGTGTGAGTGTATTAATTGGCGGTGGAGCGTGGCGTGTCCTCCGCGGGTGGGAGGTTGAAGGGGGGACTGCCGGGCTCCTCCCCAAAGTGCGGCTTCATGTTCGGTGGAGGGGTGTGCGTGGCTTGTTCTTTCCATCTGTTGGGCCCTTTGGGGGAAAGAGGTTTTCTGCCTCTGGGCCAAAAAGACTTTGGAATCCGATTTTTCCTCCAATTCTGGACCTTCCCAGCTGCCCCGTCTGCCTCCAACCTCCAACCTCCCACCTCACAAAATAGGAAACCTCAAGGGAAATGAAGGGAATGGAGTCAGTTCTAAGAAAGGAGCAGACAAGAGGATCCAGGATAGAGAAGGGAGGGAGGGGAGATGGTGGATTGAGGAGGACTGTGTGGTAGACAGGAGAGAGAGGGGGGATCGTACCCCTCCCCCTCTGTCGAGAGAGGGCTATTCAGTGTTAAGATAGATGGCCTCTTGGACCCCTCTTTCCAACCAGGGGTCTCCTCTGTCCAGAGGGTGGACTTTGCTCTCTCCCAAGACAGCAACATGGTCCTTTCCCCAGTTCCAAGGAGATTCCCCCCCCCACTTGCCCTCTGATTCAGGTGGCCCTGAGGGGGCAGATAAACCCCCAGGTGGCCTCAAGGCCTCTCAGAGAGCTCATGGCTGACCTTCACAAGGCTAACCACCAAACGGCTGCAAAGAGGACAAATCCTTCCATTCCCCACCATTCAGTCAGAACTGAAGAAGCTTCTTGGAGGAGAAGCGAAATGTTTTCAAGGAAAAAACCGAAGAAATTCCAGCTGTCTTTTGAAAAGCCCCTTTGGGATGTGTGCTGAAGATGCCCCAAAGAGGGATGGGGCTTTCGGAGTCTGTTCCGTGGCTGAAGAAGGAAAAGGGATGAAGTGGGAGAGCCATTCTTTTAGGCTGCACCTCAGGTCTTGTGCAGGAGGCTCCCTTTTCAAAGAGCAGGTGAGCCTGTCAGTCCTTCTTAGCCTCCCATCCCTGAACAGGGGTGTCCTCTGTGCTTTCCCTGTCACAGCTGGTTGCTGGTGGTTTCAGGCAGACAGAATTTAACAGAATAGCAGACTTGGAAGGGACCTTGGAGGTCTTCTAGTCCAACCCCCTGCTTAGGCAGAACCCCATGGATTCCCCACTGCTGAGTGCCACTCAACTGTCAACCTTCCCTTCTGAGCTGAAGGGGGGGGGGGAATCCAAGGGGGGAGGGGTCAAGGGTTGAGTAGAGGGAGAACTGTTGTTTGACCTCTAGGTTACCTGGATACCTGGATTCTATTGGAACTCTTTTCTGTTGATGGGTGGGGCCATGCAGGCTATAAAAGCTTGACTGGATGAGAGACAGAAGAGAGACAGAGAGACCGAGAGAGAAAGAGAAACAGAAAGATAGAGAGAGACTGAGAGGTGAGTAGGACTTGGTTTCTGGTTTCTGGTATTTTTTTTTCCTGCTTGGGAGTTTGACCTTGGGATGAATACCTTAGTTGTTGGGGAAGCACCAACCATTGAATCCAGAAATTGACTCTTCTTCCTCCATCCCTTTTCTCTTTCAGAAATGGATCCTAATGAGCAGCTGCGGCCATCCAGCGACAGACCCCAGAACGTCCTTGGGGACCCCTGGAAGGCCACTTTGTTCGTCCTTGGGGTCTATGTATTCGTTGGCCTCTGCGTATTTCTCCACCTATGCAAGTAAGTTGCTCCTGTTAAAGTGAGTATCATCACCACAACCTGGGGAGCCCTGGGGCACTGAAAGCCCCCCCAAATATTGGTACAACTAATTGGAGAGAGTATAGAATCTCCCAGGGTTGAAAGGGACCTTGGAGGTCTTCAAGTCCAACCCCCAATCTTGAAAATCTGGAGCCCCCATTAAGAATTATCTTCGTTATCATTGTTAAGAAAACAATGTACCAGTCAGTTATATTTGATTCTTTTTTTCTTCTTTAATCCCCAGAAAAAGGTGTCTGCAAGTGTCGCCAGAACAACGAAATGAAGATGTGGAGGCCGCCATAATCACGGTGGAACCGTACATACCGGAACCCATTTACCCCAACATCCCCATCATTGATGAGCGAAGGATGTCAGATGTTCTGCCTTGCAGGACAATGTGATGGTTGGTAAGTGACCTAATGTGGTTGTCCGGTTTTCTTTATTTTTCTATTTTAAAGGTATTCTGTTGTTATTATTATTGTTGTTATTGTTATTTAATATCTTAATACCTTTTGTTGTTTTGCATTTCTTGGTTTTGTGGTTTTGTGTGGAGGTGGTTGGACTATGGAAACTAATAGGAAAGAAAACTAGGAGCCTTTAATTTGGTTGCTGTTTTTTATTGTTTTGTTTCTATTTCATTATTCTTAAAATATTCAATCTGTGTTTCTTTTGCCCCAGGACAAATTGCAGCAACCATCACATTGTTGACCAGGGCTGAACGTCTGACATCGTCTCCCATCAATGATGGGGATGTTGGGATCGATGGATTCCGGTATGGAGGTTCCACAGCGATGGAGGCCTCCTCATCTTCAGCTGGTGATTCTGGTGACACTTGCAACACCTTCAACGGAGAGGCCAAATCATACATGGACCCCAAGGATGACCAAAGTCATTTTCAAGGGTCTCCAAGGAACTTTGGTGGGCTCTTGCTGGATGGCCGCACCAGTTGCTGGACTTGCTCAGATGTGACAACCAAGTGTGAGGCAACATCGGTGGTGAGAGAAGACCGGATGATGCCACAGGATCCCTCTTGTCTTTCTGGGGCAGAGCTAGTTCACCCCCTGGGATGCACCCTGGAGAAGCTCATGAGCAGAAACTGAATGGACTAGCACTTTTCGGCAGTGAAAAAAATACTATGTACTGACATTGTAGACTCTCTGGCTAATTATACCTTTGCCAAATGCTAAACTTTGTTTTTTAATAAATTCAACTTTTGATGAACAAATTGAATAGATTATTGTTGATTAGCCATTATGCCATATCAAGAAGCAGAATATTAAATACAAAGCATTAACAACACTGTATATAAAAATTGAATAAAAGAAACAGATAAAAAAAAATAAGAAAAACATAAATCACATTTCTGCATCATCCTACAATTTATTGCAATCAGACCCACCTATGCAGATGTCAAATGAATGTTTGGTTCCAATAAATGTTTAATTCCGACTGCACAGAAAATGCTTTAACCCAAGTATCCCAATAGGTTGTTTGTCTAATGTGCAGTCCAAGACTCTGATCTCTCTCTTTCTTATGCACTTGACATTCAATATTCCAGATTGTTGGTGAAGCAATCTTTTTATTTTTTATTTTTTATTTTTATTTATTTCTGTCTCCCCTAGTTACATGAGAGATAAGGAGACCACAGCTCCTAATAGAATTTGTCAGCTGCATAATCCTAGAGAGCTTTATTTGAAATTCTGCATCTTCTAACACAGAGAACTTGGGGACTCTATCAGGTTCATCCAGGACTTCATGGGGGAGGAAACGGCTGCTCTGGCATGCATACCTGAGACTTGGCTGGGACCGGAGGGGGTGATTCTGCTCACGGAGCTCTGCCTGGATGGTTTCTGGGTTTGGCACCAGCTGAGACTCCAGGGGAGGGGAGGGGGGATGCTTGGGGGGCATGCAGGGCCCTTGTCCCACAGATGGCCAGAGGAGAGAGGCTGTTTCTTCAGTTGGGCACCAGGAGGGGTCAGTGGGGGCTGCTGTTCTTGCACCAGACTCCCTGCCTGACCTCCGGGGCTCTGGGGCTGGGCGGGGGGTGGAGTCCCCTGGGATTATGGTGCTGGGGGGCTCCAGACAGCCATCCCCAGGTGGAAGGTCAGAGGCAGCTCAGGAGTTTATGGCCCCCAAAGCAGCCCTAGGCCCAAATCATCCAGGACCAACTCCTAGCAATGGTAAAAGGAGTCTTTAACTTGCAACTGTTTTTCTATTGACCATTAAGAGTTATAATGGCACTGAAAAAAGTGATTTATGACTATTTTTCTCTCTTATGACCATTGCAGCATCCCCATGGTCACATGATCCAAAGTCTTGACGCTTGGCAACTGGCATGTACTTATGATGGTTGCAGAGTTCCTGGGTCATGTGATCACCTTTTCTGACCTTGTGACAAGCGAAGTCAGTGGGGAAAGAAGAAACCTCTGAATGACTTTCAACATTTATTGAGCTGGAAGGGAAGGGAGTTACAAGAATTACACTCATTCAACCATTTCCCATTTCCAAACATGTTGATATGATTTTCTTTGACTCCTGCATACTATTTAAGTGGAAATAATTAATGTATTCTTTCAAAGAAAAGGAAATTTTACAATTCTTTCAATATTATGGTGTTTTTTCTCATGTTTTTATATTTGATCTGGCTGTGAGATGCTCCTTTGTGTTCAGGTCTGGCCTCAGAAGGATAATGTAGCACTTGGGGATGAAGATGCAGCCCAGCAGACCAGCACTGGAGGCCAGGATGGAGAAGACCTGAACAGCCACCATGTATTTCCCTTTGGTGCTCAGGTAGGTGGGCACAAAAGTCACCCAGACACTGCAGAAGACCAGCATGCTGAAGGTGATCAGCTTGGCTTCGTTGAAGGCCCCAGGCAGATTCCTGGCCAAGAAAGCCACCATGAAGCAGATGGCAGCCAGGAAGCCCATGTAGCTGAGGGTGACGTAGAACATGACAACGGCCCCTTCGTTGCATTGCAGGATGATCTCTCCATGCTGGGAGTGGAGGTCAGAGTCAGGGAAGGGGGGAGAAACTCCCAGCCAGATGGAGCAGATGATAATTTGGACTGCAGAAGAAGAAAGGATGATGGAGTTGGCCAAGCTCTTCCCCAACCATCTCTTCACCCGATTTCCTGGTTTTGTGGCCAGGAAAGCCAGCACCACCGTGATGGTTTTGGCCAAGAGAGAAGAAATGGCAACTGAGAAGATGATGCTGAAAACCGTTTGTCGGAGAAGGCAGGTGGCTTTCCTTGGTTGACCAATGAAGAGAGAAGGAGACAAGAAGCAAAGCAGGAGGGAGACCAGGAGGATGTAGGAGAGGTCCCGATTGTTGGCTTTGACAATGGGAGTCTCTCCATATTTAATGAAGATAATTGAAACAAGGACAGTAGTTAGGAACAAGAGCAGGGCAAAAGAAACCAGGATGATGCCCAGATATTCTTCATAAGACAGGAAGGCTATAACTTTGGGGATACATTGGACTCTGGACTCATTTGGATATTTGTCATCTGGACACTTGGTGCATTTTTTTGCATCTGAGAAACCAAAAATCAATTTTCTTTAATATTTCGTTCTTTTTATTTTTCATTAAAAATAGCATAAGAAGGATCTAATTTTTTTTAAGTAGCTAGGTATATGAAGTTGAGGAAAGTCCTAGGGTGTTAATTATTTCTGGTGTAATGTGTAATGTAACTCATAGAAAGCTACATTATTAGAGGTTAATAATGAATCATATAATCTTTTTATACAAATATTTAGAGTCCTGCCACATTGCAATTAATATACTGGACTTAGAGGATACCTACAGTATCTTGCAACATCTGGAAGCTATATGGAATTCAGGAGAAATTTCCTAACAGTGACAACAATTAACCAGTGGAACAGCTGGCCTCCAGAAGTTGTGGGTGCTTCAACATTAGATGTTTTTAAGAAGAGACTGGACAGTCACTTGTCTGAAATGGTATCAGGTCTCCTGCTTGAGTAGGGGGCAGCACTAGAAGACCTCCAAGGTCCTTTCCAGCTCTACTCTGATTGATTGATTGATTGATTGATTGATCTACATGACTGGCAGAATATTTGCGCAATGAGTTGCCCCCATAACTATCCACAGCACCACATTATGGACCAGTGACACCTTCTCAGTGATCCTCAAGGGGAGGATCCAATATACAGTGAATTGCAAGGTCTTTCAGAAGGTGGACCTAAAACAATTCATCAAGTTTCAAAGAATTCAGATCTTCCTAGAAAGGTGAACTTAGCAGCACAATTCCAGACTAGAAAGCAGGAGAGATGTTTCCTCTGTTGCTAGTAAAGCTTGCCACCCTCTCCTCCCATCTCCTCCCAGCCCCTCCTTCAAAGACTTTTTGATTTACTTCCTTTTAGATAAGAAATTGTGCATGTTAAAAATTGAAAAAGGTGAGCTTGTGTCTTTTAACTTGCACTTTCATGAAAATGTTCTGGATGGATCCAGTTCCACAAAGCCTCCCATTTTCCTCAGTGTGACCCACCTTCCTGAGTGGAGAAGGTCCCCTCCGGACAAGTAACACAGTCATAGCAGCAAACTGGCTCTCCTTCTCGAGCCCTCTTGACAAATCCAGGATGACAATTTTCTGCACAGTTGGACTGAGGCAGGGACTGAGCAGAAAAATAAAGAATACCAAAGAAAATGTGTTAGTAGTCAACATTCATGGAAAATAGAGGTAGACAGTGACATTAGCCAAATAGCCTCTGGTCTTCATGTAAGTAAATGTGAAATACCTGACTACTACTAAGAAGATGCAGGAGGTATAACTAACTACTGACAGATTCTTCATTTAGTTCCTCTCTTTGCTTTTGGCATTTAACATTACAATAAAGTACTTTTCTACTTAATAAAGTCAGCAGAGATGGAATTGAAAAAAGATATACATATGATGATATATTCAAATTGAAACTGAGAATAAAATTTATTGTAAAACATTTAGGAAATTTCTATTCAATTAGATTTTTCAATAAAAAATAAAACTGTGATGAAGAAAGAAACCTCTGACCATTAATTCAATTCAATTCAATTCAATTTATTAGCGCTTATAGACCGCCCCCTCTCCCGAAAGGGACTCGGGGCGGTGTACAGTCCATGTCAAAGAACAAAATTAAAACAGTTAAAATTACTACATGGGGAATATATATATACAAATATAAAATGGATGGATGGATAAGAGGAGGATAAAAGATGTGCAGGACTGTATTGCTAATAAATAATTAAAATAAACAGACATTAAGATCCCAATACCCAATAAAATTAAGACTATAGAATAATACCCTTAAAAACCAGTAAAATATAAATGCCAGGAGATAGGCGTTGAAATTATGCCAGGCCAGCCAGTCGAAACAGGTGAGTCTTTAGTTTCTGCCGGAAGGAGCGGAAGTCGGTGGTGGTTCTAATGTCGGGGGGGAGGTCATTCCAGAGGGTTGGGCCCATCACAGAGAAGGCCCTGCTCCTTGGCGTCGCCCGCTGGCATTGCCTAGCGGACGCCACCAGGAGAAGCCCCTCTCTGTGAGAGCGAATTGGTCACAGAGATGTATGTGGGAGGACGCGATCCCGCAGGTAACTGGGCCCTATGCCATGGAGCCGAAAGACCACAGGCAGCCAGTGCAGCTCACGCAGGAGCGGTGTCACATGGGAGTACCTGGTACTCCCCATGACCGCCCGCGCGGCTGCGTTCTGGACTAGCTGCAGTCTTCGGGCGCGTCCCAAGGGAAGCCCCATGTAGAGAGCGTTACAGTAGTCCAGGCGAGACGTCACCAGTGCATGAGTGACCGTGCGTAGGGCATCCCGGTCCAGGAGGGGGCGCAATTGGCGCACCAGGCGAACCTGGTGGAACGCCCCCCTTGCCACGGCTGCCACATGATCATCCATTGACAGCCGGGCATCTAGGAGGACGCCCAAATTGCACGCCCGTTCCACAGGGGGCAACTGCTTGCCCCCTATGGCCAGCGTTGGAATTAGCTGACTGAACCGAGGTGCCGGTAGCCACAGCCACTCAGTCTTGGAGGGGTTGAGTTTGAGTCTGTTGTCCCCCATCCAGACCCCGACAGCTTCCAAACACCGGGACATCACTTTGACAGCCTCACTGGGGTGGTTTGGGGTTGAAACGTACAGCTGAGTATCATCAGCGTAGAGGTGGTACTCAACCCCAAAACCACGGATGATCTCACCCAGCGGTTTCACATATGTGTTGAACAGGAGAGGCGAGAGGACCGACCCCTGTGGCACCCCACAAGTGAGTGACCTCAGGGTCGACCTCTGCCCCCCCGTCAACACACATTGCGACCGGTCGGAGAGGTAGGAGCCGAACCACCGTAAAACGGTGCCTCCAACTCCCATCCCCTCCAGCCGGTGCAATAGGATACCATGGTCGATGGTATCAAAAGCCGCTGAGACATCTAATAGGACCAGGATAGAGGAGCAACCTCTATCTCTGGCCCTCCAGAGATCATCGACCAGCGCGACCAAGGCTGTCTCTGTGCTGCGTCCGGGTCGGAAGCCGGACTGGCATGGGTCTAGATATTCGGATTCGTCAAGGTGTCGCGGAAATTGCTGCGCCACCACATTCTCAACAACCTTCGCTAAAAAAGGAAGGTTGGAGACTGGACGATAATTAGCCAGCTCCATTGGGTCCAGTGAAGGCCTCTTGAGTAAGGGCCTCACCACCGCCTCTTTCAAGGCAGTTGGTAAGGATCCCTCATCCAATGAAGCATTCGCCAGGCCCAGAAGCCAGCCTCGTGTCACCTCCCAGGATGCCAGTACCAGCCAGGCGGGACACGGGTCCATTAAACATGTGGTGGGCCGCAGCCGTCCACGCAACCTGTCCAAATCCTCGGGGGCAACAGAGTCAAACTCCTCCCAGAGTGGTCTTACAAGACTCACTGTAGAGGAGAGCAGAGGAGTGGTGTAAGGGCTGCGCAAGGCTCGGAACGACTAGAAATGGCTGCTGAAGTGTGTGGGAACGCGCTGGGACTGGCAGTGCCGGAATTGAAGGTTTTTAATCTGCAACCGACTTGGGACCGGGGCCAGAGCCGGCGGTGGGCGGAGAGGCCGACTTTGGAGCGACGAGGACCCGAGTGTCGGCGGCGACGGCTGGGAACGCCGAACGCCGAATCCCCCGGCCTGCTGTTAATCGCGCGAACCGTGGGAGGCACAGAAACTGAAAAGGAAGGCTGGAGGCCGGTAGGAATGGCGCTGGGGTTTGAAATGGTGGTTTCTGGGTGCTAAGGACCAAGATGCAGGCCATGGTAAGAACTTAATACCGATGGCCTGGTAGGAGGAGGGCTATGATTCAGGAGGCTACTCAGAGACAGGGGGGGGGGGTTTGCTGAGGACGGGCAGGAGGCTCCAACATCAGGCTGGGCAGAGGAGTTATCCACCGCTGCCAGCCGCCTCCTGGTCTGTTACCATCTACCCCCCCCCCCTGCTGACTGCTGACTATTTATTTCAACTTGCCCCTGTTTCCATCTGTTTCCATCTGTGCGCCCTGGAGGATTACCCCCCATCCTCTGTGACCCCATTGCCTGACTGACCATCTTCCCCTACCCATTATCAATAACAGTTCGACTATCCCTCGCCATCCATCATTGACCATCATTGACCATCTACCAACCCCCACCATTGACCATCATTGACCATACTATCCCCACCTATTGTCTGTCATCTGACCAGCCTACTACCATCACCCCCCTCATTTAGGACTGGACAATTCTTTTTGCACTGGAGCACGGCTTTTTCAACTTCTTCAAACTATACTGGAGCATGGTACTCTGGCTGGAACATCCACAGCACAGTTCCTAGGCCCTGGCGAATTTTCTTTTCATCATTATATGTACTCAAGAGCAGACCTCATCCTACTGCGGGAGTCCCCCCTCTCGCAGGTGTGGCCCTCCACCCTTTCGAGGGCCCACCTTGATGACGGATTTATTAATCTCGAGAGGTGGAGGAAGCGGAGAGTTAGGGTTTTTTTAGTTAATTGTTTTTAAAAATTGTATAGGGGTTCCGGGGTTGGGGGGTGGGTGGGTCAGGTCAGGAGCGAGGACAGAGCCAGGCCACTAGGTGTGGTCATGAGCAGAGGGAGCAGTAGGGAGGAGGAGGGGGAGATGTCGTTCCTGTGCAGGGCCTTTTGATTCCAACGGTCGTAGGGAGGGGCAGATACGAGGACAGATTGAAAACTCGCAGTCGGTTGGGAGACCGTGGGTGCTGGTTACACCCGGTCGCTTGTACCAACCCCCGCATGCTAGGTGGTCAGGAGCTCCAGACCCAGGGCCTGAGGCTGGTGCTATGCAATGCAAGGTCCGTTGTTAACAAGGCCCCCCTCATTCACGATCTAATCTCGGAGGGGGAGCCGGACCTCGCGGGAATAACGGAGACCTGGTTGGGCCACGAGGGAGGTTTACCCCTCGTGGAAATGTGCCCGCCAGGTTATCGAGCATTTCACCAGCCCCGGGCCCAGGGAAGGGGCGGTGGGGTAGCAGTGATCATCCGGGAGGACTTAGAGCCAAGGGAGTTCACTGTGCCACAGACGTCCGGATGTGAATCCCTTGTTGTGAAATGGGGCCCTGGGAGACAGTTGGGCCTGCTGATAGTATACCTGGCTCCTCGCTATACATCAGCGGCCCTGCCCGAACTCCTCGAGCTGATTGCATCGGTGGCGGTTGAGACCCCCAAACTTTTAGTGATGGGGGACTTTAACCTGCCATCACTGGGAGAAGCATCCGAGGGGGTTCGGGAGTTCATGGCCTCCATGACAGCCATGGACCTGACTCAATTGATTCAAGGCCCGACACACGAGGGAGGTCACACGTTGGACCTTGTTTTTGTCTCTGGGCAGTGGTTGAGTGATCTGGGAGGAGGGGACTTAACCACCACTCCCCTGTCATGGTCAGACCACTCACTCCTCTGACTTTACTTCCCTGGTGCTACCCCCCGCTGCGGGGAGGCGGAACCGGAACATACTAGATGGTTCCGCCCCAGGCGCCTGATGGAACCAGAGAGGTTCCAGATGGAGCTTGGGCCACCTTCTGCGGCCCTGACCCGCCCTCGGGTAGAGGACCTGGTGGTCGCGTGGAACAATGCAACTACCGGGGCCTTGAACCGGGTGGCGCCTTTGCGGCCTCTCCGGCGGCAACGCTCCACCCTGGCCCCTTGGTTTACCGAGGAGCTAAGGGTGATGAAGTGCCGCAAGAGATGCCTAGAGAGTCGTTGGAGATCCTCCCGTTCCGAATTTGACCGGACACAGGTACGAGCCCATTTAAGGACGTACCTTGTGGCATTCAGAGTGGCCAAACGTCAATATTGTGCCACTCTCATTGCATCCACAGAGAACCGCCCTGCCGCCCTGTTTCGGGTGTCCTGCTCCCTCCTATTTCAGAGGCCGCGGGAGGCCCCTTTACAGGGTAAGGCAGAGGAATTTGGGAAATATCTGCAGGATAAAATCGCTCAAATCCGGAAGGATTGGGTCCCTTCCAGTAGTCCTGTAGCGGCGTCCGTGGCGAGTCTTGAGAGACCTATCTGGGAGGAGTTTGACTTGGTTGCCATCGAGGATTTGGACAGAGTGCGTGGACGACTGCGACCTACCACATGTTTACTGGACCCGTGCCCCTCCTGGCTTGTACTGGCATCCTGGGAGGTTACACGCGACTGGCTCCTGGGCCTAGTGAACACTTCGTTGGGTGAGGGGTCCCTTCCAGCCGCCTTGAAAGAGGCGGTGGTGAGACCCTTGCTCAATAAGCCTTCCCTGGACCCTACGGAGCTGGCCAATTATCGTCCTGTCTCCAACCTTCCCTTTCTGGCGAAGGTTGTAGAGAGTGTGGTGGCCTATCAGTTTCCACATCATCTGGAGGAAAATGATTATCTAGACCCGCGCCAGTCCGGCTTCCGCCCTGGGCACAGCACGGAGACAGCCTTGATCGCGTTGGTGGATGATCTCTGGAGGGCCAGAGATAGGGGTTGTTCCTCTATCCTGGTCCTATTAGACCTCTCGGCGGCTTTTGATACCATCGACCATGGTATCCTGTTGCGCCGACTGGAGGGGTTGGGGGTCGGGGGCACCGTTATACGGTGGTTCGGCTCCTACCTTTCCGGCCGGACGCAACGTGTGTTGACAGGGGAGCAGAGGTCGACTCTGAGCCCCCTTACCTGTGGGGTGCCACAGGGGTCGGTCCTCTCGCCGCTCCTGTTCAACACATATATGAAGCCGCTGGGTGAGATCATCTGTGGTTTCGGGGTGGGATACCATCTGTACGCTGATGATACTCAGCTGTACATCTCCACCCCGAACCACCCCAACGAGGCCGTCGAAGTGATGTCCCGGTGTGTGGAAGCCGTACGGGTCTGGATGGATGACAACCGACTCAAGCTCAACCCCTCCAAGACGGAGTGGCTGTGGGTTCCGGCCCCCCGGTTCAACCAGTTAATTCCATCTCTGGCCATCGGGGGCGTACAACTTGCCCCGGTGGAGCGGGCGCGCAATTTGGGCGTCCTCCTCGATGCTCGGCTGTCCATGGACGACCATGTGACGGCCGTAGCAAGGGGGGCGTTCCACCAGGTTCGCCTGGTGCGCCAATTGCACCCCCTATTGGACCGGGATGCCTTGCGCACAGTCACTCATGCGCTGGTGACGTCTCGCCTGGACTACTGTAACGCTCTCTACATGGGGCTTCCCTTGAAATGCACTCGTAGACTACAGTTGGTCCAGAACGCGGCCGCGCGGGTAATTATGGGGAGTACAAGGTACTCCCATGTGACACCTTTCCTGCGCGAGCTGCACTGGCTCCCTGTGGTCTACCGGGTGCGTTTCAAGGTCTTGATAACGATCTTTAAAGCGCTCCATGGCTCAGGACCTAGCTACCTGCGGGATCGTATCCTGCCCCATACATCCCTGCGACCAATTCGCTCGCACAGAGAGGGACTCCTCCAGGTGCCGTCCACCAGACAATGTCGGGGGGCGGCGTGTAGGAGTAGAGCCTTCTCTGTTGCGGGCCCAGCCCTGTGGAATGACCTTCCCCCGGATATTAGGACTACCTCTGACCTCCGCTCCTTCCGGATAAAGCTCAAGACCCACCTATTTCAAGTAGCTGGCCTGGCTCAACCATAGTTCGTTCACACTGCTCCTGACGGGTTTTTTAATTTTGTGATTTTTGGAATTTTAGGGGATTTTAAATTGTGTTTTAACTGTCTTTATTTATCTTCCTACATCCTCCTTGTACATGTATTCATTTATTTTGTGTGTGTATTGTCCATATTGTTTTTATGTGTTTTATTGTACGCCGCCCCGAGTCCTTCGGGAGAGGGTGCGGCTAAGAAATAATTTATTATTATTATTATTATTATTATTATTATTATTATTATTATTATTATTATTATTATTATTATTATTATTAAGATCTTGAAAGGTTTCCATAAAACATGGCAAAGCCCCCCACTTAGGTGCTGTCTGTTGAAGAACTTCCATTAGATGACACCAACTGGCATGGGATGCCAACCACCCTGGAGACTATAGGCTTTGCCCACTTGAAATGGGACCTCAGGCTTTGGAAAACAGAGAAAAGACACCAAAATTTCTCCCACCTTATTGAGCAACTTTAGCCATGAAAGAGCATCTTGTTCAATAGAAAGTCTCTCTTTTTGAAAATACGCCAGAGTCCTTTCCACAACATCCTTCTTGGGGAGAACCAAGAAGACCCGAATGCCCAGATCTGCTCTTATCTCTCCATTTTGGTCCAAGTACAGTTTATAGTGAGAAATATTCCAAAATTCATTCTTCTCCAGAAAGGGATGAAACTAGAATGGGAATATCCAGGAATTTTGAAAAGCAGAAAACTTTGTTTCTTATCCCACATTGAATCTTTCTTCTACTATTGTCTAATCTCCAAATATGGTTAAATAGGGTACAAATACTGCCATTATCTTAATTAGTTTGAAAAAGTTTGAGAAAAAAATTGTCAATAATTTAGTGATAAAATATAAAGAAAATATAATCGACATAATTGGTCAATTATAGGGAACATTCTAGAGCAAATGGCAAATAAAATGAACAGAGAAATAAAAGATGATCCATAAACTCTTTGAGAACAACAGGTTTCCCAGAAAGCATGGGTTGATCAAGAAGAAAGTTGTCAGGCTAATCTTCTCCCTGGTCATCCTGATGGAAAACATCTCTAAATGTGCTAATTCTACTTGATTGTAATACGACATTAATTTTTTTTTGCAGATCTGAAAGAACAAATCTCCCACCAGCTTTTTTCTCAGTCTGAAAAGTTAGTGAGGATCCTGAGTTTCTTTCTCTCCCATTATGCAACTGCAGGATTCTCCCCTCTTATCTGATCCTTCCCTAGGCAGCCTCTCTTCCCCTCATCCCAAAAATCATTCTCACACATTATTACACTTCCTAAATAGATTATGGGGGACTCTGGTGATAGAACTGGATTTCAGTAAAGGACTCAGAAATAATTTTGCGATAGGATTAGAAACCTGAGGGGTGGATGGTATGATAACTAAGTGGATAAAAACTGTCTTCAAAATGATACTCAAATAATATTTTACCCTTTTTAATCTTTCTTATGACACCTAAAGGTGATGGATACAAATTTGCCTTTGATCATCAATTATTCTATGTTGTCATTAATACGGTAATTAATAGGATCTTAGAGTAAGCTAATTTGATGTGCTTTAAAGAACATAAAGTCTTTCAACTTAGAAGCCTTATTTGAAACTTCATTTTAAAAGTTTGATAAAATAACAATGGTTTTAAATCAACTTAAAGGAGATAATCAGAAGCAAGCAACAATTGTTGAATCGGATGGATTGGATGGATGGACTGGAACTTAACTTGCTGCTGGCATCCCTGAAGGAGGAGTCTGGTTTGAAGGGAGGCTGCTTGGAGATGGCTGGAGAGGCCATGGACCCTGAAGACTCAAAGTGGACAGAACGGATGACTGATGAAATGGATTCTTTCAAGAAGATTGAGGGAGATTGGGGAATGGACCTGTCATATTTAACTGGAAAACAAGTCTTAAGAGCCGTTGTTTTTCCATTTACAGGAGGTCCTATGACTTTGGGGAATGGAAAGCAGCTGTTGGGAAAGATCCTAATTAAAATTTTAAGGAAATGTATTTTTATTATAAGAATCAACCAAAGATGTTTAGCCCTGGACAGATTATGGATAGATCAGAGGTAATGATTGTGTTGGTCTGTGGTAGAAATTTTCTGTGAGTTAAATACAATAGAAGATAACAGACAATTTTGAAGTTTTGAAATTTAACTTTATTGTTAGATTGCCTGTTAACTGTGTTTTTATATACAGCAGATAGATGACAAGTCCAATAGATATATAGTTTATAATTGTGGGCCTATTTTGCAAGTGGGAGAATCTATTATTGCTGTATTGTATTCAATTGGGGAGACAATATGCATGTCTTTGTCTGTTTTTAATGTTTTATCTAGTTTTGTTTTGTCTTTGTAATAGTTTTATTTTCCAAAACTTGTATTTTACCTTTTTGAATAAAATAAAATTTTATAAGAGGAATATCAAGTTTTGAGAAACAATATTTATGATTAGCACACAGAGAAGGGTTCATAAGTAAAAAGCAGAAGAAAAGTATCTGATTTTTATCTACTAGGACTTGACTAACAATAGAGTCTCATATAAGAATATTAATGATGGACTGGAAGAAAGATGAGGGATACCAAATTTGATATATATGTTTGTGAAAATGATCTCAAAATCGTAGTTAACTGAAAACAGAATCTGAGTCAGCCGGGAGATGTTCATGGAAAGAAGGCAAATGCAGCCATAAGAATCTGAGGAAGTGAATGTTCTGGTTTGGGGAGACCCCAACTCAAGGACCAGGTCCCCTTGCAGGCATCACACGTGGAGGAGAATTTGTACAAAATCTACGTGAACTTCAGGGAAGGACAATGAAGTCAAGGAAGAGATCAAAGGAGCTGTTCTTAGCCTTGAGGAAAGACAACAAGGAGAAGAGCTGAAGATCAAGAGAAGTCTGGGAGCCCCGTTTCCAATTGAAACAATCTCTCGGTTGGGGAAGGGAGGATACAGCCAGTGGTGGGATTCAGATGGTCCGGCCAGGTTCAATTGAACCGATAGTAAAAATTCTGCCTGGTCATGTCTCTCCCCACCACTACTTGCCTCACAGGCCTTGGATGGTGCCTTAGAGTCATTGCTGCAGCTGCTGTTTGGCTTCCTTGCCTCAACCACGTGGCCACGCAGCCCAGCCTGTTTGCCTGTCTTTGCCGTGGCCTCCTGTTCGTCTTGGTCTGCTCCCGAATGCCCACCTCAGGCTGCTCCTGACCACTCCAGCAGCAGCCATTCTTCACCTTTTCCCTCTTTCCTTTCCTTTCTCTTTTCCTTTTTCCTTCCCTTCCCATTCCCTCCGTTTTTCATCGTTTCCTTTTTTTCCCATTTCCATTCCCTTCCCTTCCCTTCCCTTCCCTTCCCTTCCCTTCCTTCCTTCCTCCCTCCCTTCCTTCCTTCTTGGGGGTCTGAGGGAGAGTCAGGGGACCCCTTTCCTCCTTGACCCCCTCCCCAACATCTGCTCTTATGGCAATTATGGCTAAAAGGCCTTTGGAAGCTGGGGCTACCCCTCCCCCTCCCCATTGCAGAAACTCCTCTTGCTGCAGAATTGGGATCTTTCAGATCTTCTTCTCCTGCCCCCCTCCCCCCTGCACAGTCTCAGTTGCTGCTTGGAGGGGGGAGATTTCTGGTTTTGCAGGGCTGAGAGGAAAAGGGGAAGGGTGAACAGGCCCTCCAAGGCTGCCTACCTCTTTGCGTTTCTGCAGCCAAATTCTACCCCCAAACAGAAGACACCCCCCCACCCGAATACTGCTGGGAAGATCAGGTTGAGCCCATAACTGGGCAGCGTGTTGGGGGAGAGGCTGCAGGAGCTCCGTGGTGACCGGAGGGAGGGAGGAAGGTTCGGCCGGGGGGGGGATTGACCAGCTCAGCCAACAGATTTCAATCATCCCTCCTGGGTCACCCGAGCCACTCCAATTTCCCCCCTGGCCAAAGGCGCCTCCGGCTAAAAGCCCCTCAGTGGACACGCCCCCCAACGCGGAGTTCAGAATGACGCTTCTCCCAAAGAAGTTCTGGGGAACCCAACCCCCCCCCCCCCACTGCCCCTTCCAGAGTCTAGAAAACTCTCAGGAAAAGCAGCGCCACTTTGCTCTCAGGAGAGGGGGAGAGAATGAATGGGAGGAAAGAAAAACTTGGGGAAGAGGGAGGGAGATCCAGAGGAAATGGGGAGAGGCCCTCGCCCCATTTCTGCCTCATCCCAGGCGGCCCACAAGGTTAAAAAGCTTCTGATTCCTCACTTTCACTCTCTTTTTCTTTTTTCTTTCCACCCCCCCTCTCTCCCTCTCTCTCTCTCTCTCACACACACACACACTTCTGATTCCTCACTCTCACTCTCTTTTTCTTTTTTCTTTCCCTCTCTTGCTCTTACTCTCTCTCTCTCTCTCTCACACACACACACACAGTCACAGTCTTATCCCTGCAAGTCAACCTTCTTTGCCTGCTCCAGAGAGAGAAGCTTGCCTGCGCAGAAGAGGCACGTGTCCCAGTAAGTTAATCAGCCGGACTTTCCTGGGATGCGAGCGATGCTGCCGGGCGCTTGGAAAGGACTTCGGCCACCGGCCCACCACTAAAATCAAACAATGAGGTGAGGCGCAGAGCTGGTTGGAAGAGTGTGTGTGTGTGTGTGTGTGTGTGTGTGTCTGTGTCTGTGTGTGTGTGTGTGTGTAAAATGGGCGGTTTCATCCAAAGGAGTTTTTGTTTCAGGTGGATCTCCTAGCTTTGGAAGGAGGAAAGGAAGGGGTAGAAAGAGAGAGAAAAAGAGAGACGAAAGAAAAGGAAAAAGAAAGAAAAGGAAAAGAAAAGAAAGGAGAGAGAGAAAGAAAGAGGGAGTTATGGAAGGAAGGGAAAGAAAGAAAGAGGGGGGGAGGAGGAAGTGAATGAGATATAGTTGGATGGATGGGTCAATAGATACATGGAGGGAGGGAGGGAAAATGAGAGGAAGAAAGGACACAAACCATGGCTTCAGAAGACTCTTTCAAACAGCACAACAATGTTTGAAAGGGCTGGAAGGGATCTTGGAGGTCATTTTATTCCGAAAAATACGGTAACTGTTGTGCTGTTGTTGCTCTAGCCCCACCTAGTGGCCGGGGGCAGATAAGCCTCACTATATAGTCTGAAGCCAGACTCCATTTTCTGTCAGCCTTTGGAGAAGATGGAAGCAGCCGTTGTGACCGAGACCCCTGGTCATCCGGAGACGCCTCCGTCCCTCACACGGAGCATCGCTGGAGAGGTTCCAGCTGCTTCTTTGCTGGCTGTCAGTTAATGCTGCCTATCTCGTCTTTCTATTTGATTTCCACCATTTGCATCTCCTCAGTTTCACCTGCACTCTTCTCCCAATAAAGCATCCAGATCCACGCCAGGCTCCCTTTCATTGGAGGAGAATAAGGGGGGCTTAGCTGCCTCTCCAGCTGCACACAGACCCACCTGCAATGGGGACGGAAGGAAGGTGGAATTCCACCAGGCTAATCACAAACCCACAAATACAAGAATACAAGACTACTGTAATGCTCTCTACATGGGGCTCCCCTTGAGATGCACCCGGAGACTGCAGTTGGTCCAGAATGCAGCCGCGCGGGTAATTATGGGGAGATCGTGGTTCTCCCATATAACACCGCTCCTGCGCGAGCTGCACTGGCTTCCTGTGGCCTACCGGGTGCGCTTCAAGGTGTTAGTTACCATCTTCAAAGCGCTCCATGGCACAGGGCCTAGTTACCTGCGGGATCGTGTCCTGCCCCATAAATCCCTGCGACCCATTCGCTCACACAGAGAGGGTCTCCTCCGGGTGCCGTCCTCTAGAGATTGTCAGAGGGCGGTGCCCAGGAGTAGGTCCTTCTCTGTGGCGGGCCCTACCCTTTGGAACGACCTCCCCCCAGACATTAGAACAACAACCGATCTCCGCTCCTTCCGCAGTAAACTGAAGACCCACCTGTTTCGGCTAGCCGGCCTGGGATAATTCGACAACTTTTCCACCCCTAGGTCATTTTTAATTGTCAATTTTAGTTTGTAAACTATTAATGTTATTTATTGTAATTATTTATTTATTTTATACCTCCTCTGTATGACACTGTGCTAACTGTTGCTTGTGTACGTCGCCCCGAGTCCCTGTGGGGAGAGGGGGCAACTAATAAGTTTAAATAAATAAATAAATAAATAAATAAATAAATAAATAAATAAATAAATAAATAAATAAATAAATAAATAAATAAATAAATAAATAAATTTTAAAAAGAATACAGCATTTTCCAATTAGCAGTGCTAAATATAAAAATGCCATGGTATCTACTCTTTGGAACCATTAATTCCCTGAGTAATTAAATTGGCCAGATCTGTTGACATGGTTCCCCTCCTTCTCCTCTGGATTCCTTCTCCAAAGGATCTAAGATTAATGGATCCATATCGGGACCCCCATACCTGCCATGGCTGCAGCCTTGGAGACCCCACGATCTTTTCTTCCTCCTTCCTTCTCTTCCTTGATCTGGAGGAATATGCAGCATTCAGGATCTGGGCCAGAGTCTTTGTGGGACTGTAATATTCGTAGTCATTTGGGATCTCTATTCTGTCCCTTTTCCACTGGGTCTCCAGTGGGGTTTTCTGGGTGCATCTTCTGCGGCCTTTGACAGAATAGACATTCTTAGAAAAAGAACAATGAAAATAACAATCTTTAATCTTTACTTCCACAAAGAGATAGGGTTTAAAGGCAGTATCTTTTGGCCTTTTTTTGGCCAGATAACTAAAGTTCCAAATACTATGGATGTATTTGGAAAGTCTGCGCTTGTTTATTGCATACATGACAAAATTTGTGAGGATCCAGACTTTCCCCTCAATGGATCCTGGCAGACGCATAAGTGTTAAATGGAAAGGAAGAATTCTCTCCCAAATGACATCATATTCTATGAAGTGAACAAAGACGTTGACTTGTCTCCACTTAGAGAGGGAATCCCTGAGGTATGCAGTATATCCAGTCTTTGAGAACAGTTGTGATATAACCACACAAATTCCATTCCTGAGAAGCACAGGAGTAAAAGTCCTCATGAAATTCTCTCCCTTTTCTGCGTCTGAAGCAAAGAGGCCAATCAGGGTCCATCTGAAGTGGAGGAGCAGCTGGACAATTGCTGGGTACTGGAATCCTTCTTTGGGGAGAATGTGGTGGGAAAAGGGGAATCGACTTTTATCACTCAGAGCCTCTGAAGCTGATCCATATTTGATCTGGAAAAGGAATTGAAAAGATTAGAGCCATGATGGGGAATCTGTGGCATGCAGAGCGTCCTCTCTCCTGGCACGCCAGCCGCCCCAGCCCAGCTCCACTAGCATCCACATGCAGGCGCACCTCCTGCCGGCCAGCTGGTTTTCGGGCCTTTGTGGAGGGTCAGGGAGGGGGACGCATGAGTATGCAGTGGGGGGGCGCTCACATTGCGCAGGAAACTCCGGCGGGCTGGGAGTGAGTGTGAATGGCCTGACCCCCCCCCCCAGTGTTTCCTTGCTCAGGTGGAGGATTCCTTCAGCCTTCAAACAGTTGCAGGGTTTTTTTTTTGGGGGGGGGGGTTGCTTCCAGGTTGGTGCAGGAGGCTTTCCAGGGCCAAAATGGGGTGCAGAAAGCACAGGGTTGTTTTTTTTCCATTTTGGCCCTGGAAAGCCTCCTGCACCACCCTGGAAGCAAAAAACCCCAAACAAGCCCTGCAACTGTTTGAAGGCTGAAGGAAGCCTCCAACTGACCCAGGAAGCCCTGGAGAGCCAGGCCATTCACACTCACTTCCAGCCCACCAGAGTTTTCTGCCACAGGGCAGAAATGAAAACCTGTCCTGTGGAGCCCACTGCCACTTGGGCGGAGGAGGAGGACGACACGAAGAAGAAGAAGAGGAGGAGGAGAATGGCGAGGCTTTGCAGGAGCCGGCAGGGAGCAGGTCAGGTGGGGCTGGCTGGCTGGCTGGGGAGGGGGCAATCCTGGTGCTTAGGTGGCAGCAGCCTGCATGCCCCATCTGTGCTGGGGAGGAAATAAGAGGCCCTGCTTGAATGGGGATGAAAGTACACACACACACACCCTGCCTCCCTGCTCAGGTGTCGGCCACACCAGTTTGGGTGCCCTGGCTGAAGCATGCTTTCTCTGACACACACACAAACACACACACACACACACACACACACAGACACACACTTAGATTTCTCTCTTACCTTCCCTGTCTCTGTCTGGCCCCATTTGCATGCTCAGCTGTCGCCCACACCATTGGCAGCAGTTTGGGTGCCTTGGCTGAAGTATGCTTTCTCTGCCAAACACACTTGGATTGCCTGTCTCTGTCTGGCCCCATTTGCTGCTCCTTGAGACAAAGAAGCCTCATTAAGTAGCTAAGTGGAAAGTAGTTGGGGGGAGGGGAGGAGCAGGAGACCTGCAGGTAACCACTTTCCGCACCCACCCACCCACCCCCGAGAATGAAAGTTTCTGGATCCCTGACTCTGCAAAAGAAGATGGGTGCCTGAGTTTGCACAATATTATAGCACCCAGGAGCGTCCATTCTCGGCACAAAAAACATTTCCCAGCCAACTCTCCTCTCCCTTCTTCAAAGGCAAAGAAGCCGAGAAGCAAGAGAGGAGACAGAGGTTTGGAAAGTAAGTGAGTCCTTGTTGCAGGAAGGGAGGGAGAAGCAGGAGGTATCTTAGTGGGTTGGGGAGGCCTTGAGGGTCTCTTCTATCACTAGGACCCCCATGGCTTTCCCCAGCCTGAGATACAATACAATAGCAGAGTTGGAATTGACCTTGGAGGTCTTCTAGTCCAACCCCCTGCCCAGGCAGGAGACCCTATACCTTTTCAGACAGATGGCTATCCAAGATCTTCTTAAAGACTTCCAGTGTTGGGGCATTCACAACTTCTGGAGGCAAGCTGTTCCACTGATTAATTGTTCTAACTGTCAGGAAGTTTCTCCTCCGTTCTAAGTTGCTTCTCTCCTTGATTAGTTTCCACCCATTGCTTCTTGTTCTACCCTCAGGTGCCTTGGAAAATAGTTTGACTCCCTCTTCTTTGTGGCAACCCCTGAGATATTGGAACACTGCTATGATGTCTCCCCTATTCTTTCTTTCTATTAAACTAGACATACCCTCTTCCTGCAACCATTCTTCATATGTTTTAGTCTCCAGTCCCCTAATCATCTTTGTTGCTCTTCTCTGCACTCTTTCTAGAGTCTCCACATCTTTTGTACATCGTGGCGACCAAAACTGAGTGCAGTATTCCAAGTGTGGCCTTACCAAGGCATTATAAAGTGGTATTAACACTTCACGTGATCTTGATTCTATTCCTCTGTTTTTGCAGCCTAGAACTGTGTTGGCTTTTTTGGCAGCTATTGCACACTGCTGGCTCATATTTAAATGATTGTCCACTAGGACTCCAAGGTCCCTTTCACAGTTACTACTGTTGAGCAAGGTACCACCTATACTATACCTGTGCATTTCGTTTTTGTTGCCTAAATGTAGAACCTTACTCTTTTCACCATTGAATTTCATTTTTTTAGAGAGTGCCCAATGTTCAAGTTTGTCAAGATCCTTCTGAATGTTTAGCCTATCTTCTGGAGTGTTGGCTATTCCTGCCAGCTTGGTGTCATCTGCAAATTTGATGAGTTCCCCATTTATTCCCTCATCCAAAACATTGATGAAGATGTTGAAGAGTACTGGGCCCAAAACAGAGTCTTGGGGTACTCCACTGCATACCTCCCTCCATGTAGATGCAGTTCCATTGAGGACTACACGTTGGGTGCAGTTGGTCAGCCAGTTACGAATCCATCTGGTGGGCACACTGGTATCCTTGAATTCTGAGCTCTTAGGAAAGTATCCCTTCCTTGTGGGTTGCAAACAGCTGTTTCCAGTGGAGGGAAAAGGACAAAGCAAGTGGGGAAATAGTTTCCTTTGCTATATTTCCAGTCTGAATTAGACCATGGCAGGGGCCCTACAGAACAGATCTTTCAAGGATCATTATGTATTCATAGAAAAGCAACTAACTTAGCTCTGCTCTTAAATGCTAAAGCTGTTGTACATAAAAAACAGAGAAGCTCTGATCAACTACCAGAGCCATCATTTTGAAAGTTTTGCTGTCCTGTAGTCTGTCCCCATGAAATGCAAGCATGGAATAAACTGAGCCTGGTTTGTTCTCAGTCTTTTCAGTGGCCACAAACTACTAGCAAAAGTGCCATTTGATCACAAGGCAAGGAATGTTTCCCCTTTTGCATTGGAGCATCCAAGAAGGGACAGGAAAGACAAATAAAAAAACGGAAAGAGAAGAAGAGAGCAAGGAAACAAAAGGAAGGAAAGAGGGGAAGAAAGAATGAAGAGGGAAGGAAAAAGAAGGGAAGGAAGGAGATTATAATGAGAGAGGGTGAGGGTGTGAGATAAATCCTGCCTTAGCACCAACAGCCCTGTTGCCTTTTACCATCTCCTTGTCCCATCCTCCTGACCTCTTCTGGTGGTCTCCCATCCTATCATTGAGGATGCTTTGGTTACAAAGCTAGGTCTCGTAAGGAGAGGGAGTGGGCCTCCCTCTGACCCACATACTTTGTCCTCCTGCACACACCATGGGCAACCAAGGAGAGTGAGCACAGCAGCAGTGGGAGCTGGCCGTGCCCACCATGGCCTCCGAAGTCAACCACAACGGGGCCCTCATTGAAATTGAGTTTGACACCCCTGGACTAACAGATGACCTGAGTGCTGCATGTGTTGCTCTCCAACTTACAACGTATGAGTCAAGGTTAGAGAAATTATCTTGCATTCAACAGCAAAAGTCACATTAATCAAAAGCATGCCAAAGGCAAATGTTAACCGTTCAATAAAAAGGTGTGTTTGTATCATTAAAAGCGCTGTTATTGTGTGGTTGTTTTCAGAGAAAAGACGTTAATCATGTATGAGTTGTTTTTCTAAACTAAAACCTCATGTTAAATTGCCTTGTTGGCACTCCGAGATAAATAAGTGGGTTTTGGGTTGCAGTTTGGGCATTCGGTCTCTAAAAGGTTTGCCATCACTGCATTACACAGAGTGTAACCTAATTCAGCTTTTGTTAAATTGCTGTTGAGAGAAGCTCCATTGTAACCTAACGTGCCAACTACATAGATAAAACTTCTAGGCGAATTCCCAAGCTTAGCCTAGCAAAGTAACGTCTTGTGAAAAGTAAAATGTGGAATCTGCCAAGTAGCCTTGCTTGTACCTTAAAATGTGTGTTCAGCATTCCCTAACAAAGCTATGAGTTATACTCCCAAAAATGGGCTTCTTTTCCCTTCTGCAGTCTATGGTTTTCAGAGCGCTGACAAAAATCATGACATTTGCGTAATATCAAATTATGTTTCTATAGCAATGACATTCTGTGCAATCTGTAATATGTTTGGAAACGTTTTTGGCACATGCCTGTTTTTATCTCTCTGCCTGCTCTGTTAAGGTGGGAGACAAAAAGGTCATCCAGTCTTTTGCTTTCTGCAGAAATAAAAGCTGATAATCCATAGCTTCGTCTTCAGAGTTTCACTGGATTTATCAGATTCTGAGCTGCATTCAAAAACCTTGCACAATGAAGAATGCTGTGTTATATTTGGGGTCAAATCAAGTCCAAACTATTATATTTCAATAAATCCAATCTTGGTCTCATGAAGGCATTAGAATAATTTGTTAATTAGACATTGTTTAAAATATTAAAGACAGAATATTAGCAAGATTGTATCATAAACGTGGAAAATAATAAATAAATTAAAAAACTATAAACAATGTAAATCATATTACGGTATCTCACCCCTACAATTTATTGCAATTAGATTAACATGTGCAAATGCCAACTGAAGTATTCTATAACAATAAAGGGCCTACTATAATTTTTGAGGATTGCTGCATATTTTAATGCTTCTAAGGCCCAGATTCTTTGTGGAGGAATCTTTTTAGCTTCTTCAGTTGTACAAGAAACAGGGAGACCTCAGTTCCTCATACAATTTGTCAGTAATACAATCCAAGATTGGTCTTTAATTAAAGTTTTGTCTGTTCTAACAGCCACAATTTTCAGAGTCTCTTAGTTTCCACAGATTAAATTTGATGCCAATACCCAAATTTTCTGATTTTAGACAAAGTAGAAATTGTGTAAATTCCCAAATCAGCTCTGAGGGGCAGCAGCTGGAGTCCTTTTGTCCACCCCAAGGTTCTCCTCGGAGGCTGTGATTGGGTTGGTTCTGCTGGTGGTTTCTCTCTGAAGCCCCAAACATCAGATTGATGTAAGAACATGGGGGAAACCTTGGCCTCACATACTTCAATAATTCTGGCTGAGGAAGCTGGAAAGCTATGAGGTTTTCTTTTAAGCCCCACTTTCACTCATGTCTTTGATCTAACTGAGCTCCTTTGAGGATGAGGGAGACAAGATTCAGTCTCAGAGAAAACAACCCCAGGTAAGGAAAGGTCTTATTTGCTCTATTGGCTGACCATCTATGGCTAGGATGTCATTTCCCAAAGACCATAACTTTTGAACTTGATTTACCGGTATTAATTATCAGATAATTATTATGACAAAAGAACCCAAGTTTTCCTCAGAGGGTATATAATCAAATGTGTAAGTATGATAATATCGCAGTGTAAATCAGCATGTTCCAATAGGTATTTAGCATGCTAAACATATGTACCCATCAGTGACGTGCGGTGAAGTTTATGGCTGGTGAGGCACTGACATAGTGGTGGGTTTCAAATATTTTTAGACTTGTGGACTTCAACTCCCAGAATTCCACAGCCAGGCATGCTCTCAGTTCCGATTTAA